>NW_028321901.1:11892677-12212765 GCF_036245765.1 Copidosoma floridanum | reverse complement strand
TAATTATTGGCTTTTTATTAATATTTCAAGAACTTATTGTTGTCAGAATATAAACAAACTGTTTTATTCCGTCTGATATAGTTATAAGATCTATAAAAAATGGATGAAAGAAAGTGGACAAATATTTACATGATGAATTCATTGTCTATTTAGTAACAAGATATTTTCATTTAAAAACTCAATGAAAAGTGCTAACTCCCCGTACAGTTGGAGTTGTCGGGGATAGCCCGCTGGGGATAGAGCTGTACTCGCATAAGTGTATAAATCTTTTTATATTATATAGTAATTTTGGATGGTCATTTTACACATGTGCCCTCCACCTTTTAAGCCCCCCTCAGCCCCCCTCTAAGTAAGGTAAAATTCTATCAGTTTTTATGTTATTTTTATTGTATTCAATTTTTGTTTAACCCCCTCCAATCCCCTTCAGCACCCAGCTTGATTTTAAAGAGCCACCCCTCAGCCCCTCCTGTAACTAAGGTAAGATTCTGTTTGTTTTTTGCTTATTTTTATTGGGTTGAACTTTTTCAACCCACTTTCCTCCAATCTCTTGATAGTTATTTTATTTATTTAATTTTTTAGCACATTTCCACACCACCCTTAAAGTAGTGCTATGGCATGCTGTTTTTTTTTTTAAATTCTCAATAAGTTATTCATTGCATTATTAAACATGTATAAGAACATAACACGATATTTCCATACTTAATTAAAAACAATAAATAATTTTATAGAAACCGTGGGCATCACTCGTAGCCCTATTTATCACGAAAAGATAGAAATTGTTTTTCTCTCTTTATTAAAATATGTCAAATATATTAGTAAAATTTACGCTCTTGCCTTCATTCTAGATAATACTCAACGTACAATAGAAAAAAATTTAAACGCAATAACTACTTTTTTATTTAAAAAATTTTAAAACAAAGGAAAAAAATCGGATATTTCTTCATACTGCTATCTAAATTTATTGAAAGGCCTAAATGTATGCAGATGCACTGTCAGAATGCAAACGCTGTTATAAAAAAATGTAGACCAGAGTTATTTATTATAGTAACACGTTATCATGAATGGAATAAAATTAAAGTAAGTTTTATCCAAATTTCCAAAAGGAGACATTATATGATATTCTAAATATTGTAGTCAGAATACTTCATATTAAATCACTCTCGATTTTAAATAAAATGTAAAATGATTTTTTGTTATCCTCGCGTATATTTCTTGTCCTCGTATAATACACAATCCTCGTATGTTTCATTCTAATTAATTAGACAAAAAAAATTTTTTAAACCTACTACATTTCAAAATACATTGCAAACAAACGGTTATCTGCAATATAAAAAATCAGATAACACATCTGATGAACATATTTACAAAACTTGGACAAACGATACAATTTTTGTAGATAACTGAATGGTTGTACCTTATAATTAATTTTTATTGATAAAATGAAAATGTTTTCATTAACATTCAATATTGTGCATCAATCCAAAGCATAAAGTATATGTATGACTACATTCATAGCAGTAGTGACAGAGTATAAATTAAAATTAAAAAATTGTAAGATAAAGGAACAGAAAAATTTTATTTAATAAGTAGTTATATTGATAATAGATACGTCAGTCTAATGAAAGCAGCTTCTGGACTACAAGAATTTTCAACTTGTGCTAAAAGTCAAAAAGTTATAAATTTAGCTGTCCTGTTATAAAACAAACAAAAACTTATATTCGACAAAAATAATTTTAAAAACAGTATAAAATTACTAAACGCAACTAACAGCTTGGATGTAATTAAATAAATATAATTATTATGCAAAATCAATGGTGTATGTAAATATTTCAGAATATTACATTTTCAATAACTTACTAACAATTTCGGGAAAAAGAGAAAATGTAATAAAAATCATTGCCACAGGTAGATTAAATAAAATATCTCCGAATAATTAACGGTGTTCTTAAAACTTATTTTAAATAGAATAAATGGTGCAACATCCTTCAAAGACATAAAAACATAGAAAGAAATTAAATACCAGACGTTTAAAGATACTGCAACTACAATGGGTTCAAACGATCATTATTCTCAAATTAATAATACTTTCGATGAAACAAATACTTTGAAGTTTTCTAATCAATTGAGACAATTTTGTAGGTAGTTTTTAATTCTGGAAAACATTTTAAGTAATAAAATACAAAATCAACATAAAAAAACACTACAAAAGATTTTTTGGTTCGTAGTTATAAGGATCGCGCTTTTTTATACTTATACTAAATTTTAGAACTAGAAGATAAATCGCGTTAATTTTTTTAATCCACCTTTACTGAAACAAATTAAAGATACACAAAATCTTATGGATTAAGAAATGTCTTTAAGTAAAGAAATGTTTGAGTCATGTAACAAAAAATTACGAGAAGATCATTTAATTACTTGGAATGGAGCTTCCATGATTTTTAAAAAAAGCCTCAAAAATAACTGACAGAAATTTAAAAGATATATATTGCACGGAAATATGTTTCGTAAATAAATTAATTATTTTTGGAGGAACTTTTTGTCAAATTCTTCTATTTACAAGAAACAGTGATAAAAGTATTATTATTTGAGAAACTATTTTTATTTATGAATACTTTAAATTTTTTGTTTTAAAATTAGTATTAGTTCTTATAATGAAGAATAGATATCAAATAATGCATCTTCTAAAATATTTCTTGATTTGAATCGTTGTTTGGTTGATAGTGTTATACTAATATCACGTAAAGAGTGTACAAGTTTCTTAAAAAAAATAATTCTCTAAAAGTTAACAGGAGAAACTGAAGCTTGGTACAGCAAAGATAATGCAACATAAAAAGAGGTTGATGAGTGGGACAACAATATTTACATTAATTCGCCAACAAATATGTTAAATAGTATCTGTAAGTGTTGACTATTTCATGAACTAAGTTAATAAATAACTACTATAGTAATGCTAATTAAAAATTTGAGTATATCAAACGGTTTATGTAACGGTACTTGATTAGGAATTACTAAATAATTGAAATACAACGTGGAAGAATAACTTTTTATCTCAAGAATAACTTTGAACACTTGAAACACCTCTTTACTACCTTTTGTTTTATGTCTTAAGCAATTCTCAATAGTTGTGGCATTTGCTATGGCTATCAATAAATTTTAAGGTCAAATTTAGTAATGTTGGTTTCTACTTAAGAAAACCAGTATCCTTTTAGGGCCAGTTATACGTAGCTGAACCAAGTTGCAAAAATATGAATGATACATTTATTCAAGTGAAAAGACATAATTTGTAAACCAAAAATATTTGTTGTAAAACAATTCGCAACTAATTTGATACCAAGTGGTAAAACAGTGCACAAAATGTTTGGCTACTAGTTCAAATGTTTTACGGTTCAGCATCAAATATTTAAGTACAATCTTAAGAGGGTCTTTATTTCAACAAAAAAACCAAAGTATTTATTCGGAATGAGGTTCTATTGGCTTCTAAATATGTTTTAGAAGTTATAAACATAACCTTACAACGTATTATAAATGATGATTGACCTTTTAGTGGCCAAATTGTTGTTTTAGGTGGCAACTTTGGACAGATTCTTTTCATTAAAGTGAAAGAAAGTTAGCCACAAACCATAAGTCTTCCTATTACATATAGTGGATTATAAAAACTTCTTCCTCAATATGATTCATCACTAACATAAGAGTTTTGTCAAATGAAGTGGAATTTGCCAAATTTTTGCTGTCAGTTGGTGATGGTATAATGAAAGATTCCCAAAATAATTAATTAATAACAAAAATTCTGAGATATAAGTTTATGTACGATTTTGTTAGTGTTAAATGTAAACGTTGGTTACATTAATAAATTAAGTAATTGATCTTTTAAACAAAAATACAGAACATGTTTATACAGGGATTGGCACAACAGATGATAAGAATAAACTTTGTTACAGAAACGCTTAAATTCTCTGAATTTATCCAGTTTATGTTGTTATATTTTGTTTAACCATATTAACTAGTTACGTACTATACTTTCGTTTACTGGCTTGATTTGAACTTGCACGAATCATTAGCTGACGGATTTGTTTTTTCTTTGACTCATTTTGAACAAATCTAGTCGTCTCCTTAAAAACTAAAATACTTACGGTTCGATAAACGTTACAAGCATGTCTAATTTTCGATACTTTTTGACACTGTTTATCAAGAAGTATCCGTTTAAACATATTTAGTATAAGCATCAATTTTTAGTTTCCTTGAATTCCACAAGAGTTTGAAATGAGTTAAAATTTATGTTCGTGCACTTATTGACTTTCATACATGTGAAAGAGAACACACTCCAACAACCTACAAATAACTGGATCAGAATAAGACTGCTAATTCAGTTACTGTATCCCTTTGACGAGTTATATTCTTCTCTGTTGTATAATAATGGAATATGCGTTAAATGGAGGTGACAGGAATAGTAATAATTAGGTAGGGTTAAATAATATACGCACTAAATGTATAAACTAATATATTATTACAAGTGTGAGCAGGATGGCTACGCAGTACGACTGTACTGTATCTTGGACGGTAGCAAACTGAAAATATGCGTACACTCCGCGCAATATATATAGATATATAATTGTAAATAAATTTATAGTAGCAACATTCTCTATTGATAATTAGAAGATTAATTGATGGGTGATTTCAAAAACAGCGATGGACATGATAAATAAATAAGTAGTTATAAGGGCAATACAGTTATGTTCCTTTCTTTTCTTAGATGACAATTCAACTGCACATTTACAGTCTTTGTTAAATAATAATTAATATCATTTAATTTTACTTTTGGTTTAAAACCAAAGATTGTGGACTACTGTCTCACGCTCCTTCGCAGGCTGCAGGACAACAGATATTCCAACTATTTGTTCGTTTGTATGTTGGGGAAAGGGAAAGCAGAAAATATAAATAAAGATAGAGAGCGTTATGTTTTGTAAAATAGAAATATCCACATACCTTTTCTTGTTTGTTTTATTTAATTTTATGATTCCTCAGTTCTGTTTCTTTTGAGATTATTAACTTTATTGAATTTTAACAAATAAAATATTCTGCACATCAGGTATGCTTTTTCTTTTAACTTTATTTACCTTCACAGTAAATTACAATAATAACTATGAATTTGTCAAGCAATATAACTATGAGTTTATTGAGCAATGTAACAAGTTAGATTGAAACATTGAACTAATATTTAGGAACCACACTCGATGAGCGGTGTAAAGCTACTGACTAAAACGCCGCGCAAAGAAATGCACCTTGCACGAAGTTTTAGTTTAAACATTTTTGTCTTACTTGCTATGGGGCCGGTACTTGCTGACTTCATCTGTTTAGGCTTAGCGGCTCGCTTCGGTTGTCACTTGACACTTCCGAGAGCCATGAAGTACACAGTCAGCTTTGTTAGACGACGACTTTCGTTAAGTACGACTCTTTTAAGAGGTTTAAAATTTTATCATGGGAATAAATATAATATGAAACGGAATAAAAATTTAAAATTTATTTATTTACGCAAGTCGTCACTTTACAGCCTCCCCTACTTAAAACTATCATCGTCCTTGTTGAATATACATATATTAAAATAATCTGATTTAAGCTAAGAAGTGGATTATGGTAAACTAAATACATAAAAGAAAAATTTTCTCCTTTTCACCTTTTTCCTTAAAATTATTCTAACCTTGAAATAAAAATTTATGAGCAGTAATCTTAACATCATTGTATAAAAAGAAGTTGATTTTTTTTGTAACTTTATTTCATATTACACTAAAATGGTCATTCACTCTATTACTCTACGGAATTATTACAGTTCCTGGGAAGCGTGAAATTTGGAAGGATACTAGGATTTAATACTATTAGACATTATTTGCTTATTAGTTGTGAATTATTTTAATTTATATATTTAAATTAAAACACCATCCATGATTCATAACTAATATATATATATTATCCATTCTCCTTTGTCCTTGTTCTTTTGTCGTTTATTACCAATCTATTGAGGGCATCTAGATCTGCCAAAACGCCCGTTTCATGGCATAGCTTGTAGTGCCAGTCGTATTTCACTGGATTAATATCTTTCTGGCATGACGGACAATTTTTTTTTAACTTCATTTGTGATTTGCACAAAAGATTTTGTACCTCCAGATTATTTTTATATATTAAATTCCCACCCGGTGAATGTACGATTTTTTCGCGATTTTTTTGACAATCTCTATGGGAATATCTCACTCCATACATCTTGAGTCTTTCAAAGGCTCTTTTGGTTGATTCTTCGTTACAGTACGTAGCGAAGCTTAAGTAGAGCTGTATCCCGTAATCGCGCATGATATCTAGTGGATAATATTTCAAATGTCTTAGGGGGCCAAAAGTCATTAGCAACTGGGTGTACTCATCTGTTTTCATGATGGCCGGCACTTTAGATACCACTTTTCACCATAGTGGATCATAATCTTTAGGAGAATGATTTTTACTTTCCGTTTTTTCTGTTTCTGCCTTTTTAGTGCTTACACTTTTTAGCTGCTGCGTTATACAATATACTGTTTGGCGCATTTTTTCTGCCCACTCAGCTGATCCATATGTTATTTGCACGCGAATAATATCTGCCCGTGTCTGTCTCTTGGTCGAAAAATAAATATCCTCTATTGGATATTTGCTTTCAAAAAATTCGATGATATAGTTTGTGTGAAACGGTTTTTTAATAAGAACGCGTATTTTTGTCCCAGTACAATTTACTCTTACAACTTGTAGTATTGGACCAGATTCCTTTTTATCATCTCTTGAAGGGGATTCCACTTTTGTGATTAATTTTATATTTTTTTCCAGCGCTTGGACGTTTTGTATTGGTGATTGGCTTGTTCCTTCTGTTTCGATGAGGGTTGTTTCATCTAGGGTCGCTGCAGCAACTGCTGCATCACATAGCTGGTAATATTTGACCTCATATCTAATATATGGAGCGGTACATGGATGTTTCTTAAAGGATAACACAGGACCAAATTTATTTAAATGAAATTCCATTTGGTATTTATTGACCAGTTCTTTCGTCATTATATCTAACCAACGTCCATTTATTGATATATTGTGGACTTTGATTTGTTTTCTACTTATCTGGGACTCAGGTGCCTTTGACGTTATCTGATTCTTTACATTATCCGATGAACTAGATGGTAAATCAACTAGCTCCTGTAGCGTTGGCGCTGTATTTAATCGTTCAGCCGCCATTTCTGCTTCCGGTGGTGAACGAAACACCACCACATAGCTTGAATAACCCTTAGCACAGGGTTCTCGTTCTATGGACAGCACTATCCCGAAGTTCTTCAGGATATTTTTTAGCACAAGCCGGCTATCATCCCCCTGCAGCAGTATGTTAAGTTGGGTTCCATCGGCCGTTGCTTCTACGATTTTAGTATTTTGTCTGTCCATCGTGTATGTCATTCTGCAAGCGTAAATATCATGGGTGTTATGAGGATTATTGATTGATACTATATGTATGAGTACTGCTGTAGTGTATTTCGTGCTGTTATCAGTTGTAAGGACTCGTAGGTTATATGTGGAATGTAAATATGAAAACAAAATTAGGTTTATAAAACTATTGGATAATGGGTAGGAAATACATGGATATATACAATCATTACTTATCATGCTATACCGAAATATTCGCGTATTCACAATGCAATGGAATAAGTAGTTTTAATACATGCTAAAGCTTAATATTAGAGAGAAAAAAATGTTTACAATAGAGTAACATGCAACTGTAATAAAATATACCATGCGCTTTTTTTAAATTTAAAGCCAAATAACAATTATTTTTATTATTATCATACTTATTTATTTTTATTCCCCCCTTTTTTTTATAAATTTTTTTTTGCTTTTTCTTTTAATTTTATGCAAAAACTAAGAACAAACGTACTTCATTTAAACCTTAAAGATAAAACTAAACAATAAAGTGCAATTAAGAAAAAGGATTACGTGATATCTACGCTTACTAATATAGTTTGCATATGAGACGGTAATAATTAACTGAATGTAATTCGCTCATTGATTTTACAAAGCTTAAAATTAAAATCTTAAAACTAAGTGACGTGTTTTTTTTAACGTAGAATGTGGCTAGTTGAAAGGTAGGGTTAAATTATTGGGTTCATTTTCTGCTACTTTTGATCCTTTCTCGTAGATCGCTGATTTTGGCATGGGTTGACTTTGTTTTTGAAGTTTGTGTACAGCGTTGCCTTCTACATGTAATCACATGTCTTTAATAAGTCATTCACTCAACTTATTGTTGACGTATTGGGTGAGTCAATTTTTTGATGATTTTGTATTTTGCATTTTGCATTTATACAGTAAAATCTTGTCCTGAAGTCAATATATCAGCAACTTGTTTTAGAATATGCTCATGGCGTTCCGTAGTATTATATAGTTCTTTGAATGCAGCTGCGAAAATATGGCTATTTTGTTCGTACAATTTAATATATTCCTTTTGATCGGTATGCAAATTGTTGATGTTAGTGTTCATAACGTCAATATCGTCTTCTGTGACTAAGCCAAAAAGTTCTTTAGCAATGCTTCCAATAATTCCAAAAGGTGTCAGTCTTTTTGTTCGTATGCTGGGTGGTGGAATAATACTATCTCCCGCATGAGTTCCTACAGTATTTATTATGTTCAATAATGTTGCTTTAAGATTTGTCAGTCGCTTTATCTTTATATTCAACAGGTCCATTACTATATAATGGGTACAATTAGGATAACCAAACTGTGCAATACAATATCGAAAGATTTCATTTAATCCTTGAGTAGGTGTATGTTCACACATAAATTTATTAATATCAAGCCATATCACTATCTTCCAACCAGCTCTTTTAATTTTTGTAATACCAATTCGTTCATAGTATATTCCAGGGTTCACTTCAAGTGATTCTATGCTGTAGTTACCATGGCTAGCATAGTTTAGATCTGCGCAACCATCAAGCACTATTGCCATTAAGATGGCCAATAGAATCCGCATCGTTGGGTTCTTTTCTTTTTAGAAGACATGTAGAATATACTTCTTACTAGAATACTGTTATTGGAGAACTAGTTTCAATTTATCTGTATGTTTTCGTATGACTTCACCATTGGTTTTTTCAAGTAACACATTATCTCCCTCTAAAACTGTTTTAACTTTTAGGGGTTCATTATAATAGCGATGAAATTTATGGGAACGAACTTCTTTCTTTGTCCAAATGTAATCACCTGGTTTAACATTTAGAGGCTTTAATTTTTTATCGTATCTTGTCTTTGCTTGCATTTTCATTTTTATTTGTTGATTTTCTGCCGCAATTTGCATTTCTTAAAGTCGCTTAATAAGATCTTGTAAATACAATGGATAGGTTCGTAACTTTTCGTCTTTAGGTATCTTCAAGGGTAACCTGGCTAGTCTCCCAAATACTAATTCATAGGGAGTAAAATTTGTTGCTGCATGTACACTCATGTTGTACGTGAAGGCTGCAAATTTGGCTAAACCGTCTCAGTCATCAGAAGTTTCAGAGTAAGTCCTTATAAAGTCAGCTAGAGCAGCATGACTTCGCTCTAGTGATCCGTTTGTTTGAGGATGATATGCTTATGTACTTAGATGATTGGTCTTAAGAGTTCTCATAAGTTGTTTCAATAAATTAGACATAAATGTAGCATGTCTGTCTGACAGAATTGCTCTAGGCGCACCGTAAACTATCATTAGATTTTTTACGGGTGCATCGGCAAGCGTGCTAGATCTTAGATCTGGTACAGGGACTAATATGATGTACTTAGTCAAATTACACTGTATGGTTAGCAAATGGTAATTACCATTCGGTGTTATTCTTAATTTACCGACGGTATCAATGGAAACTTTATCAAAAGCTTCAATAGGTGTATCTGTAAGCACCAAGGGTTCTCTTGTTTTTATTCGTTCAATTTTTTTCTCTTGTTATTTGCTGCATTTAACAACATAATTGAGAATATCATTTCTCATTCCAGGCCAATAAAATCGTTATCTTATTTTCCGATAAGTTTGGTTTATTCCCTTATGACCTCCAACAAGGCTGTCATGTAGGGTTTGTATTATTTCATTACGTTCTTGAATTTTTGGGAGAATCAACTTTACTGTAACAGACAGTAATTTGTATAAGTGTTTTATCAAAAGTTGTTAATAACATTTCTGTTACCAATCCAGGTCCTAATTTGTCTGTAAAATCTCCCCTTCTTGAAATTCGGAAATTTTTAAGATTTCGTCTCAACAATATTTTTTTAAGTGATTTAAAAGCTTTTGTAAGACTTTCTGAAGTTACTAAATCAGTAGATGTTTCATTGATAACGATCGACAATATATTATGTCCTTTATAAGGTGTTATTAATATTTGGCCAACTTTTGGTTTCTTCGATTTCAAATATCTAAAGTCCAGTGCACCTATCGATCTCAACAGTCTTGAGACAGATGTGACTGGTTGACAATCTTTGCTAATAAAATGAACTATATTGTCCCTTTTGTACGTAAGACAATACCTGGTGGTAATAACGTTGTTTATCAGCTTGGCTCTATTGACGTTCTTATAGTTGTCAGTACTACTGCTACTATCACTCAGACTTATATACACCTTTCCGTACTGTTGTTTGTATCGATTAATTGACGAGAAAGGATATTAATCCGATAGTAGCATGAAATCAGGCGCAATACTTCGATTTATTGATTTGTTTGTACTACAGTTTATTTTTGTTGTTTTCATTCAAGTTATCTAGGGTTTCTTCTGTTATTCGTTTTAAGTCCGGTTCTTTAGACCGTCTGTTTTGTGCAATAATAGAAGTACTTGTGTGCGTTAGTGTGCTAAAACTTAAGGGCATATTTTCTTGAATATGAGGGGTGATTGATAATTTTCCACTCGTCATGTATTTTCTTAAAATTTCATCTTCATCAAATAGTGGTTCAAAATCTGCTGTACGTCTGGATAGATCTGTAATTTTTTCATTTAATACATAATCATCAAAATTATCGGCATTATAGGTGTCTATTTTAATTAATACGTCCTGAATTTTAGGATTCCGCTTATCTCCATCAAAAATATAGCTAATGATAAAAAATTCGTATCAGCTCGCTCGAATTCATCATCGTTATTAGACTTGTCTAAGTATTCTTGAAGACTTTGGTTAAATTTTTTTGTTAACTTTTGTATTTCTTGATAGGTAACCTTATCAATATTAGTGGTCGTAGTTTTAGGTTGGTCTTCAAAGACGTCGTCATTTGAACCTTCACTGAGTGAAATGGGTGTAACGGAGATTTCAGTATTTGTCGCGTCTGAGTCTGAGTCAGTATCTGTATTTGAGTCTGCTTCCATTTCAATTAATTCTTGCCGTAATTCACTTTGTCTAGGGTCATATACGAGTGGTTGTGTATCTTCCTCTGATGATTCTTTAGTGTCACTTGGATCGTTCTCGGAAAACCTACTTGTCCTTGACGATGCACCAAGGTTAATTACATCTCTAACTGGTAACTGTGGCATTTCCTCATTTGTGGAACTACTAAAATACATTCTGGTGGTTTCTGTATTCGTATCGCTTGCGTGTGATGTTGAGGCTATGGATTTCGAAAAATTCACTTTTAATGAGCTAGAATCTTTTGATGTATTTTTAGTGGCATTTTTTAATATACTCGGTCGAGATGCAGATGATTTCTGTCGTTGTGGAAATGTTTTCGTTCGGGTCCTTTGAGCAATCACACTATGATCTAACTTTGGCCGTTCCTTGCTTATTTGTTAACCAAGGAGTTTTGCAGCATCTCTGGCCAATTTAGGTACATCTGTTTCTGATTTGGACACTCTCCCAAGTTTTGTCATTTTCACTGTCTCTTTCAAGGTTGTTGGTATTATTTTAGATTTGATAATCGTTAAATTTAATGTTCTTACTATTTCTTTCCTCTGATTTTGTAATTTTGTTTTCTTATTTTTCTCTATTTTCTTTCGACACATCATCATAACTCTAAGTAATAGTAATCTATTGTTTATATTGTTTTCCGCATAAAGAGACAGTCCTGCTGGATTTCTAGATAGTGCATCAGCATTGGTATTGAGTTTTCCTGGCTTGTATTTGAAAGTATATTCATAATCGGTAAATTTAAACGTCTAGCGCATTAAACGCTGACCCGGATCTTTTCTTGTATGCTTCGAATTTAAGGGCTCATGATCAGCTACAAAAACGAATCTATTTCCCAATAAATTCGAACGAAAATGATGCATTGCGTATGGTACAGCTAAGCATTCCTTTTGAGTCGTAGAATAATTTATTTCAGCTTTATTCAGAGTTCTTGAAAGATAGGCGACAGGATGGTCAAACCCATCTTTTTCTTGACTTAAGACCGCTCCCATAGCGTAATCAGATGCATCTGTTGTTAACTTAAATGATTTACTAAAGTCGGGAAATTGTAAAATAGGCTCTTCGCATAGATGGTCTTTTAGTACTTGAAAACTCTTTTCTTGTACTTCAGTCTATTCAAATTATTCTCCCTTTTTTAATGAATCTGATAATGGCTTAGCTATTTTTAAAAAATCTTCAACAAAACGTCTATAGTATCCTGCTAATTCTAAGAATTGTCTAATATTTTTCATAGTTTTTGGTTGGGGAAGTTCTCTAACGGCCCGTATTTTTTTAGGGTCTGGTTTAATTCCTCGTTGACTTACTATATGCCCAAGAATATTACTTTTTTCCGTAAAAATTTAACTTTATCTGACTGGAGTACCATATTCGCTGATCTTAACCAGTTGAAAAGTAACCTAACTTAACGATCATAATTTACTAGATCTTTTGCGCAAATAATAATATCATCTAAATACACTAACATTTTAACGTTTAATAAACCTATCAATATGAAATCCATTAGTCGTTGGAACGTGACAGGTGCATTTTTCAAAACTTCGTGCATCTGTCCGTATTGGTAATGTCCATGGGGTGTCGTAAATGCTGTTTTATACTTATCATGTTCAGCCATAGGAATTTGTTGAAATCCACTTGCTAAATTAAAAACTGAAAAAAATACGGATCCTCTGAACTGGTCCATAATATCTGCGATATTTGGAAATGGATATGCATCACCAATGGTCTTTTTATTAAGTTCTCAGAAATCAATCACTACCTTCCATCTTGGATTTCCATGGCTATCTGATTTTTTTGGAACAATCCAGAGGGGTGAATTATACGGTGATGACGAAGGCTCAATTATTCCATCATTAAGTTTTTTTGCTACGTGCTCTTCTAAAACTCTTCTATGTACCGGTGGGTGACGATATTATTTAGTGTTAATAGGAATATTATTTCACGTCAGGATTTCATGTGCAACAAGATAAGTACAGGGTAAAGGGTCTCTTGTTAACAAAAAGATTTCTGAAAATTCGGAAATTAGTCGATAAATTTGGTCTTGTTCTTACAAGTTTGAATAATCGGTACGCACAAGTTCTTTTGAGTTTTTTATTCTATCTTGTTTGTTATCGATAAGTGGTCTCTCATGTTCGCCACTAGTTTAGGGATAGAATTCAGGTGCAATGTGTTCCAAGGGTAGAATTTGTCTTGGATCTGTTTTAATCGTAGTATCATCTTCATTAGTGTTTATCGCCATAATATTACATTGACCATTTTCATTTTTTACTATTTCTTCTCCTAAATATACGTCATCATGCCCTATGTCGTCTCGTAGTAAGTATCCTTCAGTTAAATTAGTGATAATTAAATTTATTCTTACTACTTGACGTGCTCGAGCCTTAATCGTATATTTAGTCGGTTTATTAGTGATTTTTGTTCCTTATTAAAGCAAAGTTGTTCTACACTAGGTGCATTTTTACTCTGCTTAATGGCATAGGATTAAAGTGTATCTTGGTCGTTTACTTCATTTTTTTCACTGTGTAACCCTTTTCTCATCACTTTTATTATTAGTGGGCTTCATAAAATTATCACTCATTTCCGATAAAATCAATCTATCAAATTCATCCCAAAAATAAAAATCAGCTTTTATGTCACTAAATTTTCCGTATTTAGGTATATTTAACCTTTCGGGCGGACCTGCGATGTATTTATCATAGAATTTTGGTTGGTCAATTTTATCTCTAAGGCTCTCTGTCTCTTTGTTAGTAGTAAAAGTGCTAGCTAAAATTCGATTTTCCTGTGCTTGTTTTTTAAGTTTTAATGCTTTTTGTTATTTTCCATCCCTTTCCAATCGCTCTATTTCTTTAAGAGTTTTTAAAAAAGGAATGGGGTTCATTACATCATCATTTAATACTATAGCATCGTAATAATACAATAGTGTGGCTCGTCTTTCTTCACAAAAGTTTCGACCCAATAAACGATTTCCCATCTTTGATCGGAAAATCGTTAGGGACCACATGGAAAATTGTAGGTTTTTCTGGTATAGTCATATACATTGTTTCTTTAGTTAAAACTGGGTGGGGTGTAATTCCGGTAAGATTAACAATTTCACTAGTCTCTAGACGTGAATATGAGTGCATCTGATCTAATTTAATCAGATTTGTGGCGGCACCATTATCGAGCATGAGTGTGATAAAGCGATTTTTCCCTTCTGGGATTGACAACCTCATACTTGTAGGCTCGTCGTCTACGCCAAGTCCCTGGCACGTACCGATGTGGACGGTTTCGATTATGTTGCTATGTTCATTACTTGTGCTGAAACATTCGGTGTAGGGGTTAAATTCTGTCTTTGGGGGCTCACCTCCAAACGACGATTGGGATGAGCCACCTAGGAGATTAAATGATGCGGCAAACGGTCATCTCCTGATTAGTACTAATTACGAAAATTCTGATTCTGATAATTAGGATTGAAACTTCGTTGGTTATAACCATTAAAATTATTATTTTGGGGGTATCTATTATAATTCTGACCTCTTCCTCGGTATTCTTGAGTATTCCTAGGGTCAAAATTAGCATTTCTTTGAGTGTAATAATCGTTAGAATTTTCGTTACTATATTGTCTAAAATTATTTTGATAATAATTAGAGTTTTTCGGCTAATTTTACAAATTCCGATCTCTCCCTTGATTCTGATAATTTCCATAGTAATTTTGTCCATTACTATATTTTTAACATTGTCTATTATTATTTTGATAATTATTATACTGCCTATTAGCGTGATGATTCTGATTGTCGATCTGTTGTATATTAACTTGTGTTATTTGATGTGATGAAAATGGCTGGTCAGGGGTCCTATTCCGTCGTGAATATGGGTTACTAAGATCATTTCTAAAATCACTGCGAGGTAGTACTTGGTATCGTGTGTCCGGGACTATACCCGCTCTCATTCGGCTCTCCAATCTCAATGCATACTCGAAGGCATTGGCTAGAGAAGCAGGTTCTTTCGCATCTACCTGCTAGCTTATCATAGGTGCTAGTCCTTTTATGAACATATCTAATGCCATGTCTTTTATAGGGATCATTATATGCACGTTGTATGTATTGCCTTTATCTTCCATCAAAGCCTTTTCAACACCGCTCAGCAGTAGGCTTACGCAATCATAATATTCACCAACTGATTGGCCTTGTCGTTGGCACACTTTCTGCAGCTGAGTTTAGAAATAAGCAACGGGTTTTCCTGTCGCATATCTTTTTTTTAAATAGGTTATAAATGCTTCGAGGTTTTCGAAATCTTGACCACTTACGCTTATGCGTGCGGCACCTCGTAGATTCTGTAATACTGCTATTTTATACAAATCTTTTTGATCATCTCTGATCCAGCTTTCTCCGTTTCTAAGATCTTGTTTATAATCCTTTAGCGGAATTTTTTCCCCATCGAATACAGGGATAGATTTAATCGCTTGCTGAAATGAGAAGTTGGAATTGAGGGACTCCATCGGCGCTTGGCTACTGTCATATCGGCGTCATCGTTTTCATTAGCCATTTTTTTTGTTGTATAATTTGCTTTACATGCGTTTTTTTTTCGTTTATTTACTTATTTTCATCCTATATTCTGTAAGTGTGTGTAATGATGCATAATAAAAAAAAATTATACTATTATTTCATTTTGTTTATTTATTTCCGAAAATTATTCTATTATATCCTTGATATTTATCGCAGAAGACATAAGTAATAAAGAGATAATTAAATATATATATGTGTTGGGGTGTGTGTGTGTGTGTGTATATGTCTCTAATATGAGCGTTTGTTTGGCTCATGCATGTGCAATGAGTTTGCTTTAATTTTTATAGGTATACGTCTGCTGACGGAACGATAAGTGTACTATGTGTGTGCCCGGAAACTAAAGTGAGAGAGTGTAATCAAGCGCGCTTGTATGATATCATCTGCTTTAAGTAAGGGAATATACGGCGCAGGGATTTCTCATATGGCCTGTGCAGCCATATATCCTAATTGCTACGCCACCGTAACGTAGGGCGTGATTTGAAAACTCTTTGCTTTGAATGAAAGTATTCGTCTTCTAGCGCGCTTAAATATGCTATCAATATATCTACTCTCGACCACTGACTAGTATACGTATTGTTAATAGTGTATGGATCTGTGTTTATATTTCTACACATTTATGCGAGCATGTGACAATGCAGGCGCTAACGCCTTAATGCCAATTGTACTGTATGTATTAATACAGTACTGATATGTTTGCTTATATGAGATGTTGGGTCCTGTTTTTTTTTATTTACTATGGTTATACATTACTAAAATAAATGCACTGCGACCCAATACAGGATAATATTAGGTGTTCTGTATATGCAACGCGCAATTTATGTGCCTATGAATCATAAATAAAGCAAGGGGAAATTATAAAAAGTCTCCAGTTCTTAGTAAATTATTAGTAAATTTCTAGACTTTTTACTATTTTCCTTCTTATAGTTTTAAGAGTTCCCTTTCCGTGAAGATAATCAAATTGTCGAATCGTTTATTGATTTCTGCTTCAAAATTATTAATTTTACTTTCCGATCGTTCAGTATTTATTTTGTGTAAATTATGGAAATGTATTTGATCATTAATTAATTCCAATATTTTTTCTAAAACATCTTTCTCTCTCTTAAGCTCCTACACAAACAATTTCTTACCACTTCTTTTACTTTTCTTATTACTCGCAAAATAAGGTGGCAGAGGTTTCATTAAATATTATTTTATGAACAATTGTATGTATATAAGTGAAATTATTAGCTTATATTAAATCCTTACTCCACTTTTGAGAATTTTTCTCCTACAACTAACAATACTAAGTGTGAATATGTTTGTGTATATGTATTTGTTATTTTGATGGATCGTTTTAAGTAGCAGATCTAGGGTAAAGAGTGTCCGCTATTTCAGCAGGACTAATGGGGATGAACCGCTCTGATTATCAGATTCAGGATATAAATATAAAGAACCGTTCTGGTTAGATCTTGTATATAGAATGTCCCCTACTCAAGCAGGACTAAAGGTATGAACCACTCTGGTTAGCAGGTTCAGGATAGAGATAGTGTATTTGTTCTGTCTCGTAAGTGTGTAGTGTAAGAGATCACCTTTTTTCTTTTATTTTTCTACTGTTATTTAAAACACAATGTTATTTTATTTTATAACAGTAACCTTCTATTGTTTATTTTACCATTAATTTATTAATGTACTATTAATAATTTTTCTTTTTTTTTATTTACTTCTGTTTTTTAAATAACAATCAAGTATTGCAAACACCGAGCTCTTCGCACAGGCACAGCATATACGCGTTAACACACACTTCACTATATGGGGTGTTACGCATCATTCATAAACATGCTTCTGTGAATGGTGTTGATTGTTTCTTTAAAAATAGCACCAAGAGAACTTGTAGTGAACAAAAAAATAACTAGAGACCATAAACCACGCTCTGCTACCATTTTTTTTTAAATGATAATTAATATCATTTGATTTTGCCTGTGGTTTGAAACCAAAGATTGTGAACTACTGTCTCACGCTCCTTCACAGGCTGTGGGACAGCAGATAGTCCAACTATTTGTTCGTTTGTATGTTGGGGAAAGGGAAAGCAGAAAATATAAATAAAGATGGAGAGCGTTATGTTTTGTAAAATAGAAATGTCCACATACCTCTTCTTGTTTGTTTTATTTAATTTTATGATTCCTCAGTTCTGTTTCTTTTGAGATCATTACCTTTATTCAATTTCAACAAATAAAATGTTCTGCACAGTCAGGTAAGTTTTTTCTTTCAATTTTATTTACCTTCACAATAAATTACAATAATAACTATGAATTTTTCAAGCAATATAACTATGAGTTTATTGAGCAATATAACAAGTTAGATTGAAATATTGAACTAATATTTAGGCTTAGCGGCTCGCTTTGGTTGTCACTTGACACTTCCGAGAGCCATGAAGTACACAGTCAGCTTTGTTAGACGACGACTTTCGTTAAGTACGACTCTTTTAAGAGGTTTAAAATTTTATCATGGGAATAAATATAATATGAAACGGAATAAAAATTTAAAATTTATTTATTTACGCAAGTCGTCACTTTACAGCCTCCCCTACTTAAAACTATCACCGTCCTTGTTGAATATACATATATTAAAATAATCTGATTTAAGCTAAGAAGTGGATTATGGTAAACTGAATACATAAAAGAAAAATTTTCTCCTTTTCACCTTTTTCCTTAAAATTATTCTAACCTTGAAATAAAAATTTATGAGCAATAATCTTAACATCATTGTATAAAAAGAAGTTGATTTTTTTTCTAACTTTATTTCATATTACACTAAAATGGTCATTTACTCTATTACTCTACGGAATTATTACAGTTCCTGGAAAGCGTGAAATTTGGAAGGATACTAGGATTTAATACTATTAGACATTATTTGCTTATTAGTTGTGAATTATTTTAATTTATATATTTAAATTAAAACACCATCCATGATTCATAACTAATATATATATATATATATATATATATATATATATATATATATATATATATATATATATATATATATATATATATATATATATATATATATATATTATCCATTCTCCTTTGTCCTTGTTCTTTTGTCATTTATTACCAATCTATTGAGGGCATCTAGATCTGCCAAAACGCCCGTTTCATGGCATAGCTTGTAGTGCCAGTCGTATTTCACTAGATTAATATCTTTCTGGCATGACGGACAATTTTTTTTTAACTTCATTTGTGTTTTGCACAAAAGATTTTGTACCTCCAGATTACTTACTCCAGTCATTAATGTAATAAAAATAATAAAAAGATACTTATACAACAGCTATTATACGGATTCACTAATAACAAATAAAAATATATCTTATAACTTACGAACAAACTGTGCTATACGAAGAAAAGTTCAGTTATATTGGTCAACATCTTTTCTTGCTCGTAGTGATGAATTACACGTAGGTATGTTTGGATTTCAAGAAGCGCAAAGTAACATGTAAATACGCAATCACATATACTTAAAAAATTACACTAAGTGTAAGTTCGTATTCGATAATCAAACAAATAAAAATAAATTTTTTA
The DNA here is from genome assembly GCF_036245765.1 of Copidosoma floridanum. NCBI lineage: Eukaryota > Metazoa > Arthropoda > Insecta > Hymenoptera > Encyrtidae > Copidosoma > Copidosoma floridanum. Next base: position 12,193,282 of record NW_028321901.1, on the reverse strand, counting down.
ATTTAACAGGTTTCATAGATCACATTTTATTTTTAAACTTTTAAACAATTTTAATAAAATATTTGAAAACTGTACTTAAATTATTCATATATGTAGTTCCATCATCTGCCTTCAATTATTTAATAGGATTTCACTTGAGATCTCAGCTGATTTCTCAGGTGAAATTTCATGCCCAAAACTCAGCCAAAAAATCAGCTGAGATTTTTAGAAAAAGTTTTTCTAGAAGCTTGTTGTTTCATTATTTTAAACAATTTCTAGTCGTTACAACTATGTGACTGAAGAAAATTTTTTTAAAACTGTTTAAATATGCGTTGAGACTTGAAAAGTTTTCGAAAAAATGATCGTCACCTATAAATTAGTTTTGCTGTATATACAGGAATGTAATTTATCACAACTACCCCTTTATATATATATATATATATATATATATATATATTACTTAGAGCTACTTGATTCCTAAAATGAAGCATTTAATATCTTTGGAAATACAGTATGGCGGTTGGCAGAACGTGGCAAATGAACTTCTTTTTTACACACCCTCAAAATATGTGTTAAATAGAAGAGTTTTATATTCGCTATGTGCAGTAATCTGAAACAGCGCCACCAGCACGGAAAGAAGGAGGCGTGCTGAATAACGCGATTACATAGCCTGTTGTATGCTGCAAACTTTGTTTAATGTTTTTTGTAGTTTTAATATATTTTTGATACTTACAGTCTGAATTTCTAGTATGAAGAATTCGCATTGAGCAGTAAAAAGTTTTTTGATATCTTATGTATTTATTTTTTTTTTTTAACTATAAAGTGATAGTTGTTATCTATTTAAAACAAATTGTTGACACTGAAATTCGATACTTCAAGTACAGAAAATACATTAAAAATACAAAAAACAATTAACAAAGTTTGCAGCCCACAACAGACTATGCAATTGTGTTATCCAGCATCGCCTCCGTCTTCCCGTGTAGGTGGCGCTGTTTTAGATTACTACACGTAGCAAATATAATGTATTGTATTGATAAGCAAAACTCCATTTCCCATTAAATATGGTGGTCTATACAGAATGACAGATTACGTATATTTTTGTGACTTCCATGATATGGATATCATATAATAGGGCTTAAAACTTTCAAGGTTACATAAATAAGTGGCTCTACGCTTAGTCTAATATGGTGGCCACAATTGAAATATAACAACGACTGTTTTTTCACCACTCTTTGTTAAAATTATCATGGTGACTTGAAACTAATCGAGGTTTCATTAGTTAATATACATTTTATGGAATAAGAGAATTGCCGTACAATTAAAATTTCAATCTTATAATCGAATAAGAAGAATAAATATTATTAGCAAGAGTCAGTTGTCAGAGTACTTGTATTTTTATGACATCATCTTCAGGCCTTGATTACAGTTATTTGTGCGTATTAAAAAATAGGACTTTTATCTCAAGTAAACGTCTCATTAAATTAAAAAAATTTTTTTTTTGGGATGTTGGTAGAGATGTGCAACGTCGAAAACGAATATTTAAATTTTAGAATCAACAACAACAACATAACTGAAAAACTGATAATGGCCGAGCACTCAATAATTAATAAGAAACATTCCACACGACTTCAACAACATCGAGGTCCTATGTAATTAAACAAAGCATTACGCTCGTACATTTTGCACTATAAGTTGTAAAAATAACCATCATCCTAAAACTGTGACGCCAAAAAATGGAAAAAAATAAACATATACATATGTAACAAACGCAATACCAATTTGTAATAAACCATAGAGTTACCGATTTAACTTTATCATGTTCTTTAATTCAAATAGAAAGTGTTCTTTTAGTTTAACCCACAAAATCATTCCCAATGACCCTAAAAAGGACCGACAAACTAAACTCTTTCTTAACTTAAGTTTCCAGCAAACGTGACTGCCTAAATACCTTATAGTGATCTTCTCTGGCCTGCAGTTGTAGCACTAGACTGATCGCGAGGAAAACTACAACGTCTTAAGCGCTAGAGCTAGTTGTAGAGCTCTTTACCAACATCTCCTGGTGTTACGTTGGAGACGTTAGTGTCTAAAGCACCTTCTTTTTTTGCAGACTTAGCTGTTTTAATAATCTAAGGTGAGGAGATTGGTTCATGATGCTTGCCCGTTGGAGACTGTCCCCTTTGCTAAAGCTTGATTTTTCTTTATAGCTGTTAGGTTTGCCCAGCGCAAACTTCGGAGAGCATCGGTAATTCCTGGTTGAATGCTTGGAGTCGAGAGGGTAAAATAAGGTCATTGGTCGCCGGAGTTCCCAGCCTTATGACGAACAACTTCGCTCGTGACGTCAACCAGTGAATGACTGACTTGGTTTAATAGTAGCCGGCTTTACATAGTCTTTTAGTCGACAAATTGTTGCCGGAAATGGTAGTAAGCATTATTTGTCAGCAAGGTAGTTTAAACTTAGGTGGCCCTAAAAAACCGATGAGATTGATGGTTAAGTAGGGAACGTAAATACTTATGATGGCCCTGAAAAAGACCAGTAGTGATACTTCCAGCTATCCTTATTATTATTCTTGATGATGAAGAGCTGGCTGCGAATCTCTCGTCTTCGGATCGTTCCCCGGATAACCAATCGCTCATCGGTAATCGGGACAGTGGGCCTGGAGAATACCTTTTCTGTAGATATGCCGTTGCTACGATCCATTGAGGAGGCTGTTGTGGCTGTCTGAACTCAGGTTTGTTCTCCCTGGCTTGCTGTTATAATATAATCTGCTCTGGTAGCAGCTCCATGTCCGTCGGAAGGGTGGCAATAAAATCCCAAATTGCTAGAGCAGATTGTGCTCTGGCTAGACGTCTCCTGGTATTTCACTGGAGACATTAGCGTTTAGAAAGTCTTTGTATTGGTGGCACTCGTCAATGATGGTAAATCAGGATGGAGTTCGTCGTAAGTCGCTTGTCCATTAGAGAACAGTGTCGTCGGTAGCCGGGATACCCAGCTGCACGACTCCCATCTCTAGGCTTTGTGCACTGTTGGTGAACGATTGTGTTCATAGTACGTTGATTGGGCCTATTATAACCACATTTATTTAATTCAATTGCAGGTTGTTTCGATTTTACTTCGACACTACCTAGCGGATCCTACTGAACTGAAGTAAAAGCTAGCGTAGTTTTGCAAAACTTTGAGCTTATTTATTACTGTTGCTATTAATTTTTTCAAGATAACAACTGTACTCAAACCATCAAGGAATCAAGGAAGTGTCAAGAATCGGTACGCAAAATTTAAGCAAAATCGGTTGAGTAGTTTTCGTGGTTAGCGATTACAATGGCTTTAGTGACTTTGCTTTATATATTAGTAAGATATCTTAAATTCTGAATCACAAATCACAACCTTCTATGTACGATATTACTATGTAAGCCTTAGGTATTAAATTATCCTTGTTCAATCTTAAAAAATGAGTAATGTATTAACGTTGAATGATTTTTATTTTTATATGAGAAAGTCTGATTTTAATGTACTTGTTAATAAACAATTTAGTATAGTTATTATGATAAAATATTTTAAGGTAATTATCAATTTTTTTGAGTGAAATTGTTTTTCTAAGAAATTTTTTGTTCGATGATGAAAATTTTTGTTTTACTTTGTTATAAACAATTTTGATTTTTCATAATATAGGATAATTCAAATCGAAAGATACTGATTTATCAAACCAATTGGACCGATGCCTAGCGTAAGAATGACTAAGTGATGTATATTTAACAAAAAAATATTTTGAAAATATTCCTAAAAAATTTTAGGAACAGTTTCAAACTGCTAAAAAGTTAAGCTTCATAAAATAAAATACATTATTTCAAAAATTATTTTCGAAAAGATTACGACGGTTATTATTAATATATTATACTTGATTCAGCCAGTGAATCATTTACTTCGATGATGTGTGCTTGATTGTTTTCGTTTATTATTGCTACTATTATTAATACTGTTGTGACTTATACATTACTAGTGCGCCCCCCCCCCATCTCGGCTTCGCCCGAGACTTACTGAATGGTACACTACAGTGTGTTGACATGGAATATAAAATGTTTTCAGTTAAAAATTTTTCATCTACTCCTGACACTTCTTAGAAATACAAAACTTAATTAACTCAATTATTAAAAATATTTCTGTTTGGAATGAACGAAGTCTGTTTGGTCAAATAATAAGCTGTAAAAAATGAAAAAAAGTAACTATGCTGAATAGTACCATGCATTCCTAATGCATTAAAATGGTTGTTGGCCCTAATGGGTCGTTGATTTGCACTTTTTCACGTTATAATAAATGAAAAGGGCAATTTGTTAAAACTGTAAAGATTCAAAACTGACAAAAATATACAATTAAAAAATTTTTTTTTCCAGTCTTACAACTTTGTTACCAGAGCAACAAGGTCCTGGAGTGTAATCTCTCTATCTTTTATCACCACAATAAATACAAGTATAACAAAATAGTGAAAGTTCTGGCAAGCATTAATCTTAATAAAAAATTTTAAATCAGCTTCAGTCATTCGAAATATTGTAAAGGTATTGTTTTTATTTGCTTATTGAAGTTTTGAAATCGATGACACGAGTTTATAATGCTAGCATCGTAAAACATACGCTACTTCAAGCATGCTGAACTTTCAATGTTGGTTGGTGTACATATAAATTGAACGAAAATTCCAGTCGCTTCAGTTAATTGAACTTGTAATCAATCGATTAGTGTACCAAAAAAGGTGAATTCATTTGACGCTGTGTGTTTATGTTACCGGCAAAGTATGAAACAAGGTATTCTATAGAGTGCCGAGGCATTCCATAGAATGTATGATGAGACCAGGTAAAAGTATAGAATAGCACTGTATTTCACACCATGCCTAAGTATTCTGTATAATATCGAAGAGGTATTGGGCAAAGTATATAATAGATATTCATTTGTTATCTAACACGTCGTATTGATTGAAAGATACACACACACATATATATACTAGCTGTGGTATACTATAATGTTGCAGTTGTAGTATACTATACTGATAGTACGACGCGGACGGTATGAAATTCAGTACCTGTTGTAGACAAAGGAAAAGTAGATGCTCGAAATTTATAAGCGGTTATTTTAAAGAAAACAGACGATGAATTTTATAAATTAGGTCCGCGTGATGGTAAAATTAAACAATTGTATGCTCGGTCGCAATTTATATCTGCGAAGAAAATTTGATAAGACTTGATGAAATCGCACGTGTAGAATCTCGGTGCGAGCGATAGCAACAATTCAGTATTGAAACAGGTTAAGGTATGCAAAAATGCTCATGTAAATCACGCTGTACAACAAGAAAATTTGTTTGTCTTAGAAATAATCGTTTGTGTTATTTTCGGTGTCATCAGAGTTCTTCGTGCAAAAATAAATAATATTGTTTTAATTTTTTGTTTTAATTCATCTCGTATTCTATCAACAAGGAAAACTAAGTTATTAATTTCATCAGTGTCCTACGAGTTTCATAAAATATTTCATATGTTAAATTATATTTTATACTTTGCCTAACTTGCATCAGACATTCTATAGAATACCTAGGCATTCTATGAATTGCCTAGGTAAGTAATTAAAAGCCTCAAGTATTCAATGCGGTGCCTAAATTAACTCGGTATTCTATAAAATGCCTAGGCATTCTATAGAATGCCTGAATTTCATATTTTGATAGTAACATTGACACGTAACATAAAACGTTTTCAGTTAAAAATTTGACATCTATTCCTGACACTTCTCAGAACAAAAAAACTAGATATTAAAAGTATTTCTGTTCGGAATCCATGAAGTTTATTTGGTCAAATAATAAGCTGCAAAAATAAAAAAAATTTAGTTGTGTAGAAAATTACCATGCATTCCGTACGCCATAAAATGGTTGTTGACCCTAAAGAGTCGTTGATTTACACTTTGTCACTTTACAATAAATGAAAAGGGCTATTTGTTACAACTATAAAGATTTTTAACTGACAAAAAGATATCATTACCCCCCCCCCTCTCTTTACTCTCCCTTGCACTTCTCAAAATTTTGAAATATCGTTCAAACCCTCCTTTAAAATAAGGTAAAAATCCTAATATTTGTCCCTCACTTTAACACAATGAAAATAGTTTTTTTTTCCAAAACTTTTTTTCTAACAAACTTACATTTATATTAAGTTATATTCATTTAGTTTAACTAATATTTAATTTATATATTCAATTAGTTACAATATATGTGATACTTACAAGTATATAGTAAAAATAGTAATAAAAAAATTTTGGTTCGTAAATGAATGATTTTACCATATAGTCCATCCTGCTGGATACTATTTACAGGGCGCAGTGATTGTCTAAGGCACATCCAAGCTATTATCAAGTTTATTAAAAAAATTTTCCAATAAACTATTTAACTTGCTGTACTGATCTTTTTATTACCGAAAGTGACTTTACCCGATGAGCTCACCAGGTGTTTCCTTCGAAAAATCTTATAATAAATAAAACTATTAAGTATTTATTTTTATGAAAACATTCTGGCCCCACACTATAATTTAATCAATAAATTGTGTCTAACAAATCTTATTTAGCATTTATTTAGTTTTAAAATACACTTAAAAAATTAATATTTATTTCTAGGGAAACGCTTAAAAATTATGAAATTAAAAAATAGTATGCGGTGTATAGATTAAAAATTTTCATTATTCTTAATGGACATTGAAAATGAAACTATAAAATATTTTGAAATTCTACAGGCATGGAAGACTAATGACGTTAGTAAACAAATTTATGGAAATGGTATAAATAGCTGCCTAAACAAAGTAATTCTAACAACTCATTCGAGCTTTCATTTATTTTAAATAATAAAATTACAGCATAGATTATGCAAAATATAAAGATAGTGATCGCACTGATAAAAATATATACATAAATTTTTTTATAGAAACTCGAAATAATATACATGAAGGATTACCGCCATATGTTTTAACTTTAAAAGTAGATGCTATTGTTATGCTGATAAGAAACTTGAGTATATTTGATGAATTGTGCAATGGCACTAGACTACGTATAAAAAAATTATTTAAATATAATTTAGTAGCAAAAATAATAACTGGTAAAAAATCTGATAATAGAGTTTCCATTCCAAGAATCACGTTGAATACAGATCATAATTTATCTTTACCGTTTATTATATACAGAAACTAATTTCGATAAGTTCTAGCTTTTTGCATGACAATCAATTTATCGCAAGGTCAAAGTTATGAAAAATTAGGACTTTAATACAAAAGTTCTCTATTTTTTCATGGTGAACTGAACGTATTGTGTCAAGATGTAAAAATCCTAAACATGTATTTGTACAAAATGATTTAGAGAACCCAGCAAACAAAACAAACAAAAAAATATCATTAAAAAATTGATTTTTTAGTCTTACATCTTTGTTACCAGAGCAACAAAGTCCTGGAGCGTAATCTCTCTTTTTTTTATTACCACAATGAATACACATACATATTATTCTAGCTATTTAAAAATCTGTAAAGTTTAAATGATTACTGTAAGGGTTATAACGGAAATCTGATTCCTCACGTGATGTATTTTTTATTTGTCAATTTTGACGCTGCTGTTTAAATCTCCATAAATGTTCTCCGTCAGTTTCTTGACGCCTAAAATTGTATACATCTGCAGCATTTGAAGTTTTTCTTCCCATTTGCCCTTTTGCGACTATAGGCATCGTTAAAACTTTTGTGACCCCTAAAGGCTGTTTTTTGTCAATTTTGTTGAGTTGTAATATATTTGTTGGCAAGGGAGTTCGACGTCTGCTGACCCTAAAAAGGACCGGTGAGCTAAACTTTTTCTTGGCTAAGGTCTCCAGCAAACCTGACTGCCTGAATTCCTTGGGGTGATCTTATCTGGCCTGCTGTTGCAGTATTACACTGGTCGGTAGGAAACCTACAACGTCTGAAGCGGCAGAAGTAATTGTATAGCTCTTTCCCAACATCTCCTGATGTTACGCCAAGGACGTTGGTGTTTAGAGCACCTTTTTTTGCAGAGCTCAGTTGTTTTGCTGATCTTAGGTGGGGAGATTGGTTCTCGATACTTGCTCGTTGGAAACTGTCCCGTTAGCTCAAGTTTATTTTTCTTTCATAGCTGTTCGGTTTGCCCAGTGCAGACCACAGAGAAACTTGGTGATTCCTCGTTGAATGCTTTTAGTCAAAAGGGTAATGCCGGGTCGTCAGTGGCCAGGGTTCCCAGCCTTTTGACGAACAACTCTGCTTGTTACGTACATCTGCCAGTGAATGACTGACTTGATTAAATAGTGGCCAGCTTTATATAGTCTTTTAGTCTACGAATAGTTGCCGGAAATGATACTTGAAATGTATTTGTTGGCAAGACAGTTTAACGTTAGGTGGCCCTTAAAACAAACGATAAGATTAATGGTTAAGTAGGGAACGTAAATACTTGTAATGGCTCTAAAAAGAGCCAATGGTAATACTTTCAGCTATTTCTTATAATTATGCTTGATGATGGAGAGCTGGCTGTGGGTAGCTTGTCTCTTACCCTCGGAGTCTCTGGGTACGGAGGCCGTGCTGGAGGGAGGTACGCCGCTGGCCAAAGAATATTTTGTCTTCGGGTCGTTCCTTGGTTAACCAACGGCTCAGCGTTAGTCAGGAAAGTAGGCCTGGGGAATACCTTTTCTATAGGTATGCTGTTGGGACTAATCACTGAGGAGGAGGTTGCTCAAACTCCTCAAGGGTTATTTTTCTTGGCTTTTTGTTGTACGGCCATGAAACCCCAAATCCCTAGAGCAGATTTTACTCTGGTTAGACGTCTCCTGGTATTAAGCTGGAGATGTTAGCCATCGGTAAGCCTATTTATTGGTGGCATCCATCAATCTTGGTGGTTTGGGATGGAGTTCGATGTCAGTCATTTGTCTGTTAGAGAACAGTGTCGTCGATAGCTGGGATACCCAGCTGCACGACTTCTAGCTTTATGCTTCATGCACTGCCGGTGAACGACTATGATATCTAACAATTTGCTTGGGGATATTATAACCAGACTCACTTAATTTTATTGCAAGTAGCTTCGATTTTACTTCTACGATGACAACAGCTTTTGCGTCTTTGTTTCGTATACTAGTAAAATTAAAGATTTTTTCACACCATATACGCTCTGGAGTGATTAAATTTTTATGAGATGAAAAATTTTATGAGATGTGTTATCACTTAACATCAACTATGTGCTGATGTGCGTGTCACACATTATTGAAGCCTACTACGAACTTTTAGTTATTAAAGTAATTCCGTAAAATTGATTGCGGGAGTGGCTTAGTCAATGTAAAGTAGCGGTAAAAAGTTAAAACTCTCTTACAGAGCTGTTTTACAGTTAGTTTTTATAAGAAGCATAAAAACGACTCCATTAAAGTTATCGTTAATTTTAATAGCCTATGTCACATAAGAAGTTGTAATTGATCTTCTGTCATCATTTGGGATTGATTGGTTCAGTAGTTTTTGAGATTTTTGCGAACATACAAACAAACTCTGTCCCTTTATATAATAGTAAGATATTGCACTTCATGTAATAATGTTTAGATAAATATTGTGATAGAGGAGTTACGGTAAAATAGTATTGCTACTAAAAATTATGAATTATTTATATGAAGCTTATTCATAATACACTTTCTCAAATTTTCATCACGCATACAATGTTATAATTTTTGTTGATGAAATACTTTACACATAATCTGCCCAGATATTGAACATTTTACTCTAATACGTTAACAAATGACCTTTATGTCTCACGTGTCGTCAAATGTAAAAAACTAATGTTAATGGTCTTTATTATGTTTAAGTTTATTGTTATTTGTAGCACATTCTTGAATATTTCTACTTTCAATTCATTTATTATTTTCAGACTTATTCTAAACCGATTAAGTAACAAACATTATTATTATGTAAAAAACTTAATTGATGTTATTTTATTCAGCTTTAGTGACAGAAGTTAATGCATATTATGTGACATTTTTTTGATTTTTTATGCACTAAAGCAATATGTCGTTAAGATAATAAACTTTTGTAAATAATTAACTACATTTATTACTTAATGTGATTTTTGTAGGTATGCATGATCGTATGTCACAGAATATTAAAAACTTAAAAGTATGAATAAAACTAACTTTATCTGATACTAGATTAGCATTACACGTGTGTAACAGACAGTTTTGTATTTACATTATGCTTACTTGTAACTATTGGTATACATTAAAAAGTTTTTTTTATGAAACTGTACTTAATATTCTGCCAAATTCAAAACTTACATAATTTTTTTATTTTTTTTGCGTAACATGTTATTTCTCAGAAAATACAGATTCCGAGGAAGGTTTTAATAAAGTTTTCTGAAATTTTCATAAGAAACATGATGATTATACGCGCTCGTATTTTTATTCGAAGGTTGAAAAGATATTTTAGAAAATTTCATGTATACATTTTTTCAAAAATTATACTTAACGTAGGGGAAAAATTTCTGGTTTTTTCTTTTTTAGAATATTGTTAAGAAAGTGGAAATTCCGAAAAATATTATAAATGATTTTTAAAAACTTCTCTACAAAAATTAAAATAATAATACAAAAATTAATAAAATATTTAAATAATTAGATTCCAGATGAGTTAATAATAAAAGAGCTGCATTTCATTAACGTTTATTTTTAAGGTTGGATTTAGCATTCAATAAAGTGGACTGTATATTTAGATAAAGATACTGGAGGAAAATGAAGATAGTGAGAAATATTAGATTGGCACACAATAAAAATTTTTACATGCAATGTAAACTATAAATTTTAGATTTATTAAAATTTGTAACAAACTGAATCCACATTGCCTATGCATGGGCTAACAATGGCTGAAGAATACGTGGCCCAGAGAAAACTAAATATAAAATTAAAGCGTGAAACATTATTGAAAATATCTTTGTTTGACTTATTTATTGTATTGAACTTCAATTAAATTTTGAAATATTATTAAAATGACTGAAAAATAAGAAATTATCTGCACTACTTATTTTTTTTAAAGTGGCAGCGCTTGTCTTCATCAAACTAAGCACAGAGTAGTGTGCTGGATGTATAATACTAACACGCATGTAAGTTAACCACACCTAACGTACATTACATTGTGTTACAAAAGTTAAATAAATCAATACATTTTAACATTTATAAATAAAATATGTGATAATAGTTATTATAATTAAAGTAACACTATAGCCTCATGTTATACAGAGTGTCGAACAAAGATCAAATAATTAAATCTTACTAATGTATAAAGCAAAGTCGCTAAAACCGTCGTAATCGCTAACCGTGAATACTACTCAACCGATCTAGCTGAAATTTTGCATACCGATTCTTGACGCTTCTTAGATGGTTTTAGTATAGTTTTTATCTTGAAAAAGTTGATAACAATAGCAAAAAATAAGCTCAAAGTTTTTCAAAAATACGCTAGCTTTTCATGTTAGTTCAGTAGAATCCGCTAGGTGGCATCGACATAAAATCGAAGCTACCTGCAACAAAATTAAATAACTGTGGTTATAATAGGCCAGAGCGTCTCGAATAATTCTGTAGTCGTCTACTAGCAGTACATAAGACCCCATCGAGAATATAGATGTTAGTCGTGCAGCTGGGTACATCCCGGTTATCGATGAAGCTCTTCTCCAATGGGTGAGTGACCTGGGTATACTTTCACCCTGAATCTCCAAGACTGACGAGTGCCACTAATAAGAATAATTTGTAATCGATAACGTCTTCAGTAGAATAGCAGGAGACGTGTCTAGCCAGAGCTCAACCTGCTCCAGTCACTCAGAGTAATGTGGCCATTCCACCATCCGGCCTGTTGCCGTCAGAGAATGTTTTACTACAAATGCAAGCCAGGAAAGACAGCCCTGAAGAGTACGGGCAGCCACAACGGCCTCTTTCTTAGTGGTCGTCCTAACGGCATACCTACAGAGAAGATATTCTCTTGGCCCACTTTCCCGACTAACGATGAGCGGTTGGTTATCCGGGGAATGATCTGAAGACGAGAGATTCTTTGGTCAGTGGCGTACCGTCCTCAAGCATGGTCTCCGTACGCAGAGACTCCAAGGGTAAGAGTCAAGCTACCTGCAGCCAGCTCTTCATCATCAAGAATAATAATAAGGATAGCTGGAAGTATCACTACTGGTCTTTTTCAGGGCCATCATAAGTATTTACGTTCCCTACTTAACCATCAATCTCTTCGGTTTTTTAGGGCCACCTAAGTTTAAAATACCTTGCCAATAAATTCATTTTTACTACTATTTCCGGAAACGATTGGTCGACTAAAAGACTATGTTAACTAAAGATGGCCACTATTAAACCAAGTCAGTCATTCACTGGCAGTCGTCACGAGCGGAGTTGTTCGTCGCAAAGCTGGGAACTCTGATGACCGACGACCCTATATTACCCTCTCGACTCTAAGCATTCAACCAAGAATCACCGATCCTTCCCAACGTCTGTGCTGGGCGAACCTAACAGTTATGAAGGAAAAAAAACTTGAGACGAAAGAACAGTCTCTAACGGGCAAGCATCACAAACCAATATCCCCACCTTAGATCACCAAAATAACTGAGTCTGCAAAAAATAGATAGTGCTTGAGACACTAACGTTTTTGACGTTATACCAGGAGACGTTTGGAAAGATCTCTACAACTAGCTCCAAATCTTCAGACTTTGTAATTTTTCTTCCGATTAGTGTAGAGCTTCAGCAGCAGACCAGAAAAGATCACCCTAAGATATCCAGGCAGTCACGTTTGATGAAAACTTCATTCAAGAAAGAGTTTACTTAAGAAGCTCACTGGTCCTTTTTAGAGCAATCGGACGTCGAACTACCTTGCCAACAAATATATTAGCACTTAATAAAGTTGACAAAAAACAGCCTTTAGGGCTCACAAAAGTCTTAACCATGGCAAAAGTTGCAAGAGGGTGAATTAAAAGAAAAACGTTCTGTGCATCCCATGAATACAATTTTAGGCGTCAAGAAACTGACACAAAGCATTTCTCGAGATTAAAACAGCAGCTTCAAAATTTACAACTAAAGAATCCATTGCATAAGAAATCAGCTTTTTAATCAGTACCCTTACAGTAATCTCTTAAATCTTTCAAAGTTTGAAACAGATAGAATATGTATTTGTATTTTTTTGGTGATAAATAATGTAGAGATGAACCTCCAAGAACTTGTTGCTCTGATAATAAAGTTGTGATATGAGAGAAAATTTTTTTTTTTAATATTTGTATATTTTTTGGGAGTTTTAAATCTTACTAGCTTTAAGAAATAGCCCTTTTCGTAGATTATACGAGAGAAACTGCCAACCAACGGTCCTTTAGGGCCAACGATTATTTTATGGCATAAGGAACGCACGGTACGTTTTAGCATAATTTTTTTTTTTTTTACTTTTTACAGCTTAATATTCGTCCAAATAAACTGTATGGATTTCAAAAAAATATGTTTTTATTAAGATGATTTTTGTTCTGAGAAGTGTCAGGAATAGATGTAAAATTTCTAACTGAAAACATTTCACATTACATGTCAACACACTACGGTGTTCCATTTAGTAAGTCTTGGGCGAAGCCGAGACGGGGGTCCGCTAGTAATATCATACATTTCATGTTAGGATGACACTAAAGACATAAATTCTACATACTAATAAGTCCATTATGATAAAATCTATAAGTTTTTTATTAAATATTTGATCAGAAAATGACAAAAAGAATGATATGATATAAAACGATTTTTCAGGTATTTTATAACGGTTTCTTTGTCCGAAGTATTTGGACGATAAAATTAACAAACATGATTGATAAAAAAAGCGTATATTTAATAAGTCTTACAACTTTTGTTCTATTCATATCGACAATCCATCCAAATATGTAATATACAAAGTAAGATGCTGTCAAACGAGTTTTTGATTTTTTTTTAAAACGAGTTGTAACATTTATTCAAACGTCATCATGGAGTACACTTTCTAAGTAAAAAAGTTCTATTTTAATGAGTTCTACAATGTTTATATTGAAACTTTGTTTTTGAATTTGAATTTTCGTTATTTGTGTGCAAAAAATGATTTTTTCACTGTATTTACAAATATTTTGCATCACAGAGCACCAATAATGCATGACAGAACAAAATGTATGAAACAAAAAAAGTTGTATTTTTTAGTGGTCTACAACTATATTTCTTAGCGTGAAAGTGTAAAATGTATGTGTTGAAACTTGGAGCGAAAAAAATGGTTTTTTCTTCCTACAGTGCTGTAGTAAAAATGTTGCTAAAAATTTTTTCTCCAATGAAAGCTCTCTAAATGCAATATGAGCTGTGATATTAAACACAAAGTTACCCTCACAATTTGAACCTATTTAGATAATTACTTGAGTTTGTCAAAAAACGTACAGACGTACATACATACACGCACCATATGCTTCAGGTAGTTGTTTTCCAATATATAGGTTAATCGTATTTATAGATGTACAATACTAAGGTTACGTTCAAATATCATCCCGTATTCAAAATATCAGAGAGAAATGTGAATGCCTTTGCGTACACTTATACGTACATAAACATATACATGTATCTACTTGTACTCATGTGACAATGTGACGTTACCCCAGCCGCGAAACTTACTTGATTATCTTCCAAAATAAATAGAAAAGCACTTTTTTGATTACTATTACTTTAAAACTATGTGTTAAAGAATTCTCAAAAAAATGTGTGTGTTTCTTTAGTGTCTAAGGTATTTTTCAGTAGTTTTTTAATTATTTATAGATATGCGGTAAGTTACACTTTTTAAAATAATGGGGCTATGCAGTGTTTGCACCATTGCTCCAATGTTAAAAAAGTAATTTTTTTTATGAAGAAATTTTAATAACGACGAGGTAAATCGGTCTCAAATTTATTACACATATTTCTCGACGCTTATATTAGTTTTGCTAAAAATTTCGTACCTTTTTAGATACCTTTGATTTAAGAAACAACTACCTTAACTCAAATGACCACTATACTTGATTTGAAATTTGTTTCAAATCAAAAAAAGATGATGTATGAGTATTTACAATTTTTTTTTCCACAATACTATAGGGGTACTTTGATACATTTAATACATCGTGCCTAATAACTTAGTGAGTTATATCAATTTTCTGGTATAATATTCTTTATTTAATTTTACAGCACTCACTACATTTGTACAGTGGCTCTTCGCTTGATGTTGGTATAGAAAAAGACTACAAAGATGTCAAAGATTCTATGCGACCTCGGGCTGGCTCAGACAGTACCAGAAACCCTGTGAGTAAGGTTATAGACCTTATCAGATATAGAAGTTGTAGTGCTATATCTAGCGAAGACAAAAAAAAATCAGTAAGTTTTTGTTTCACGTGTTAACATAAATATTTAAAATATTTGTATGTTAGAAGCATCAGTCAAATCATTTATTTCAGTACAAGTTGAACAGTTAGATTTGTTCGTGTTTCCTGGTAAGTGAAAATAGAATGTAGTGTTAGTCATAGTAAAATAGTTAAAACATTCTGAATGACAAGTATCTTGAAAAACGATACCATGAGAAAAGAACAATAGACTAAAAAATAACTTACAGTAATATATAGGGGCAGATTAGTTAAAAGAGTGAAGGGAACCAGTGGACAGTGCACAAAAATATTTTTACTTGCCAGATGTCGGTGTATAAATCGGTAGATGGCTGCCGATGTATAGAGCCGTGACCAGGAAAGAAAAAATGCGAGGCTTAACAAAAAAAGGTCACTGTATCGATGGTTTTCGCTGTAAAGAGGGGACTGTAAGCACAGAAAAGGTCGTGATCGGAAGGATCAATCAATTTTCCCGGAAACTCAAAAGGCAGTAGTAGCATTTCGATTTCCGCTATCTAGCCCTTATCATTGACTGACTTCTAATCTCGTAGAACAAGGCTGTTTAATAAGGTTTTGATGAGTTGAACGCTAATCGTTGCCGAGATTTTTTGTTGTCAGTCATGAATACTGAGAAAGTAACATTTTAGACAACGGAGAAGGTGAGTGTGTCATTTTCACGACTCCTTGACGTAAAGATAATAAATCCCTCGTTCCGTATTTTGATGCGGCAGTGGCGTTTGGTATACCGTGCTTATTTATCATTGAAATCTCATTGGTTATGTGGATGCTTTTTATCAAACGTATAATTCTTTTATTTTTTAAAATAATTTGGACGCCCAAGGTTTCATTTTTTATTAATACATTTTGTATTAGTTCTAATATTATCTAATTGTAAGCTTACAATAAGAATATTTGTGCCATTATCTGCAAACCACACGCTACTGATAGAACTATCATATTTTTTTGTATTGTGATAGGTAAAAGTAACAATAGATAAGATTTTTTTGTAATAATATAACGAAATAGTGAAAGTTGTAGTAAGCGTTAATCTTTATTCAAAATTTAAAACCAGTTTTAGTTATTCGCAATATAGTAGAGGTATTGGTTTTATTTACTTATTGAAGTTTTAAACCGATAACACAAGTTTATAATGCTGGCATCATAAAACAGATGCTACCATGAACACACTGAATTTCCAATGTTTCAATGTTAGATTTCTGTGTTGTTGCGCAGTTTATGATAAACACCAAACTACACGCATACGCCTCAAATTACCAAACTTCACCATAAAAAAACTAGCAGAGGTCATACGTGTAATAACCCCGACACAAGATAATGATAATGCAGGTTCATTCAAAAACTCATACATCTCATTATCTCTTCTTAAAACACGGCAA
This sequence comes from Copidosoma floridanum, assembly GCF_036245765.1. NCBI lineage: Eukaryota > Metazoa > Arthropoda > Insecta > Hymenoptera > Encyrtidae > Copidosoma > Copidosoma floridanum. The sequence continues at coordinate 12,176,509 of NW_028321901.1, read as the reverse complement.
AATTTTTGCCTTCATAAGCTTATAGTTTCCTTTGCAGTTTATTAGATGGTCAGGCCAGATTACATTTTTTTTTGTGGAGTGAGGGAAAATGCGTTCAAGCCCAGTGGCAGTATGGGACTCCGGAAGTTTTTTTTTATTAGACCCAATACCCACAAAAATCCCCTTTTGTCGTGTGACTTTAGATCCACCCCAAAACCGCGTTAGTATTATTTCTGGGTGGAGCTACCAGAACCATTGCATCTTGCAGCATTTACGAATAAGCTTTCCACCATTTGCTGGAGGTGCCAATTCTTTCGAGTTCCTGAAAAGGACTTGGGGTCCCTCAGAACTGGCATCCGTGTCTAGTACTCCTTCGTACGCTGCATTCTTTGCAAGTGCCACTATATACTTGATGCTTTTCCTAGCTAATAAGTAATTGTACTTAGCGCAGCATGGGTCCGCATTAGCCTACACTCTTCTTAGAAAACTTGCCACTTAACTTGTGCCTTGCTTGGGTCTTTTCCAGCGCTCTTCTAAATGTAGGGCAGCTTCCACTACCAGCTTCGTAATTTATGTTCTCTGTCTTGCAGAAGAAAAAACTCGCTGGGGTCAAGCAATATTTCTTTTGATGCTTACAGCTGCCGTACTGGAAGCAAAACTTCGATACATCTACTTCTTTACATTCTGACAAAATATGTCCATACCCTAGGTATCAGAAGCAAATGGTTACGATTAGCCTTTTTTTAATTAGACAGAAAACAAGTCCAACTTTGATTATAGCTACATGCTCTACATGCTTTGCAGCTGTTTCGTCGAGAGCTACTAATGCCCTTGAGCGTTCGCTTTCATTAGTTGAATCTTTAAGTTTTTATCAAAGTTTCCGATGAATTTCTCAGAAGATTATTCAATTTCTTCTTGTTCAACAATACTGGCAACGTCCTGGACCTCGAGCATCATTTCCTTGCAGTAGTAACCATCTTTTCATACTGAAATCAACATATTCGGAGAACTATGTAACATTCTTGATTTTACTAGCGTCTAAGAGCAGGTCTCCTTTTTTACTTGCAACAACACTCTCTACAATAGCTCCTGTCTCGCTAGGGTTAAAGTCAGCCATCATAGACTTAAGTGCCCTGGTAACGGTTTCTTCTATACCTATTTTCACCCGAACTTTTTTCATCGTGTTGGGAATTTTCTTATTATCTCTTTTACCGCTAGGAAGGCCCTTTTCCTGCTTACTACTCTGGTTCTCTTTTTCTTAGAGGATGCAGCCTTTTTGCTTTTCTTAAGGCTATCTGAGGGACTCTTGTTTCTTTTAACTCGTTCTGTTTCCTTGAGGGCTCAGTTAAAAGTTTTTTGCTGAACATTTTGAAAGAAATTCTCTGTTCTCTGATTTGCAGGGATTTTGAACACTCCTTCCTGAATCTACTGTAGTGTTCTTCTTTAATAAGTACATCTTTTATAATTTCGGCTAATTTCAGATGTTTAAGAGCAATTTTAAGGCCATCCTTGGTTATGTTTGCTGCGTTTCCATACTTTCGATTCATAGCTTCAAGCACCGTTTCAGTCTCCTTTGTAGCAGATTGAACTTGCTTGATATCTCGACTTCACCTTGATCTTAGCTTTACACCATTACTTTTGGTAGAAGTGAGTTGTTCTTATATCTGGTTGCTGAAAATGCTTGCATTACTTTCCTCACTAACGTGACTGCTTACATCTGAAAGGCTTCTTCTTCGTTCTTTTTCAAGAAACGGTCAAGAAACATTTAAGCTTTCCTGTTGACCATGTAAAACGTCTGTGTACCCCTTTCCCTTGTTCTTATTTACCAGAGATGCAGAGATTTAAAAAATTTTTTTTATTATTATTTCTCCCAGGAATTAAAATAGTAGTTTTTACACTATAGATATCCAAAGTGCATGTTTATTATACGTTTGAGCCCGCGTTGCATGCAACGTTTTTTATGCCAAGTGCGTAAATTGCTGCTTTGCGTACGTATTCACAATTTTGTACTTCAAGAAAGTACTTAAGGTTTAAATGTAATACTATAAACACTTAAACTTTTTAAGAAAATGAATTATAATTTTCCAACATGTATTACTTGTTTACAACCTAAGAGTGCGTGAATAAATCTTTAAATACATTTATAAAACTCAAAATTTATGATAGGACTTCATAAGACTTATAATTCTCCACTGCAATTAACATTTTTTACCATGCAAACCTACTGAAAATAAAAAAAATTTCGCAAGTATTTTTTTTTGTCTATGTTGCAGTATTATTTACGTATTGTTTTTCGAAAAGAAACACAGAAAACACCACTGCTCTTCATGAGAGATTGTTTTGTAACATCCAACTTTATCAATTTTTTGTTGAAAAAAAGTCATTTAGAAAGAAATGTTTTCAAAAATTTGTGTGGTCTCTTATAGCCTAAATTTCTTATAAAACTAAGTCTTATACATTTATTAATTAGGTTCTAAAATGATCACAACCACTTTGCAAAAACGGTGTGAAATAACTTAGTACTATTAAATTATTTTTTATTAACTTTTAACTTTATCAATATTAGTTGTACATTCATCCAAAAAAGGACGGAATGTTAGCATTATTAGTATAGTTCCTTACTAATAACAATTAAAAAAATTTTAATTTAAAAATATCACCCAAACTCTAGTGAAGCTTAACCCAATAGTGAAGCTCTAGGGTTCAAGTTTAGGGTGATCAAAACAATACAGTTGAAAAAAGTGACACGCTCTCTACCGCAGGCACTGGCAATCTTCCTACCAATCTCTGATTTTGTTTCTTTATTAATTATTTATTGCACTTATTACCAACGAAAATAGTCAAGTAATCATATTCTTTGAATTATTAAGTTGTAAATGAACTACAGTATTTATGTTAGAATGTATCGATACAACATAAAAACATTATATATAAATGAAAAAACATACCAGTTATGCATAGTTAAATCGAAGTAAAAAGATTTCAGCACACTGGTATATTCTATTAATGGGCTAAAATATTAATTAACATTTAATCTTTTACAAAAAGTAGACTGGAGCATACTAGGTCATTTAGTAATAAGTGCTTGTTTATTTATTAGGATGATAATAAATTATAATTAAGAAGACTTGGGCGTACTAGATTACTCTGTCAAAGGTGCTTGTTGATTATTTAACAATTTGTTTAATATAAGATGAAAAGACTTAAGCGCATTGAATTATTCCGTTTAAGGTACTTGATCATTTGACATTTTCTTTGATTAAAGAAATGAAATAACAAGATCGTACTGGGTCATTTATTATTTTTACTTGTTTATTAATCAACATAGTAAAAAATTAAAATCGAGAAGACTGGAACGTATCATATTATTTTGTCAAAGGTGCTTGTTTTATATATTGACAACTTGATTAATTTAAGATGAAAAGTCTAGAGGATATTGGATTATTCCGTCAAAGGAGCGTGTTTATTAGTTAACGTTTAATATGTTCTAGATGAAAATATTAGAGTAGACTAGATTATTTCATTAAAAATGCATTAATTGTTATTATTGTTTATTTATAACGAAAACAGTTAAAGTCACTTGGTCCATTGATTAAAAAAGCTTGTTTATCAACTGATATTATGACTTAAAAGAAAAAGAAAAATTGCTATTCGTCACGATTTATAAAGCTTAAATAAGAATTTACTTAAAAGAAGATTTAAAAATAGTAGAAATAGAGAAAAAGAAAAAAACACTGTATAAGATTTAAATGTATGACCAGAAAAAATAGGAATGGTTTTAGCTGCTCAGTTGTAGACGTAATATGTAAGTTCTGAAGTGGGCTGGGTTAATCATACATATATCACATGGAGAGGGAAAGTTGGAGTAGAGTAACTGGAATAGAGACTCTTTCGGGCTGTACTCTAGTTGCCCCAACCTATAGCTTACAAATCTCTAGAGTAATAAATTCTGCTTTAAAAGGAATGCTGTCCTGTCTGGCATCACGGACATACGTAAACTTTTTTTCGTAGACTTGTGTTGTTCAATATCTAAGCTGTATGTTTATCGCATTTAAGTGATACGAAGGTAAAGAGAAAATTTTATTTATGACCTAGTTCTTAAAGGCTTTTTACTCATGCATAAAGAACAAGACGTAATATTAAGCACTTACTGCATATTTATTTTTAAATATATCAAAAATTTCAAATTTATGAAAGTTTTCTATAGTGCCCCCGCTTTACATGGAATTTTAGTACCAAGTAACTTAAAAAAATAAACATGTTTCTATTAGTTAAGACTTTCTTATTGGTATGATTCGTTTTAATTTATACTATACAAAAATACATTAAAGATACATTTAAGTTGTATTTTTTGATGAAAATTTTAATTTATGTTCTGGAACAAATAAACAAATGAACTATCGATTATAATTATGCGATTGTATTGTGCATATTAAGATACATTTTCTCCAAACGCATGTGCATAATTTAAATATTAAATAAGCACAACCAATATAAGAGAGTGCCTTATATCTTTGTCAAAGCTTACCTCACTGATATACGAAGCAAAGTCTCAAAAACCGTTGCAATCGCTAACCGCGAAAGTTAATTAACAGTTTTTTATAAAATTTTGTATACTGATTCTTGATTATTCCTAGATGGTGTTTGCATGATTTTTTTTTCAAAAAAAATTATTAATAATAGCAATAAATAAGCTCTAAGTTTTGCAATAAAAACGATAGCTTTGCGCCTTAGTTCATAGGGTCTGTTAGGTAGCGTCGGAGTAAAATTAAGACCATCTGCAATCAAAGTCAGTGTGTCTAGTTATAATGATCTCAAACAGAATATTGAATATCATTGCTGATTGCTGGAATTACGTTAAGAATAGTAGTTTTAGTCGTGCAGCCCGTCTACTGACGACAATCTGACAGTTTCCAATGAACTGGCGACCTGTGCTGATTGGAAACCTGAATCGCGAAGATCACCAAGCACCACAAAAATAAAAGCGTTGTTACCGCTAACACCTATGGCATAATACTAGATGACGTTTGGCTAGAGTATAACAAGCTCCAATACTTAAGGGCGTCGCACAGTAAGGCTGATTCTGGAAAAACTGGTCAAAAGTTTCAATTTTGTTTATTTTCTATTTCTATTTATATCCTTGGCAACGTGGTTAAGTTGTTTCATAAGCTTGTTTTTCTAAGGGTAAGTAATAAATTAATACATGTATTGGTTGATGAGTAGCATGGGTTCAGGCATAGGCGTTCTACTGTTACTAATCTGCTAATGTATTGTTATAGTAATGGAGAGGCTTTGGATGTGAATGCCCAGGTTGCTTCGATTTATATCGATTGTGAAAACGCGTTTGATTCCATAAACTATAAGATACTAGTCCAAAAATTACGTAGAGTTGGTCTGAGGGATCTCTGCTTAAGTGGTTTATCTCATACCTTACTGAGCGTAAGCAGGTTGTTGTTTTGGATAGGGCTGTATCTGGATCTTGAATTCTTTTGTTTGCTGATGACATCAAATTGTATAAATGTATATATAAAGTTTCTGATAATCAGATATTGCAGCGTGATCTTGATGCGATTGTTGATTGAAGCGAGGCTAACGGTCTTAGAGCCAATGTAAAGAAATGTGTTGTGATTTTGTTCTCTAGGTCTAGGGAGGTCGTACTTTATGACTATGCTCTGGGTCCCTCATCGCTGACGAGACTAACTAAAATTACTGATTTAGGTGTTCTCTTCGAGGACTCTTTTACTTTTGACAAACAAATTAGCTCTGCCTTATCAGCGGCCTACAAGGCCTTGGGATTTTTGATGAGAAGCTGCAGGGATTTTACTAATGTGTGCACACTAGTTTATCTGTATAAAACCCTTGTATTACTTCACCTATTGTATTGCTTCCAGATCTGGAGACCTTATTTGCAGCAAGTGATATATGAGATAAAAAAACAGCATACATTTTTGAGATTTGTGTCGTTCAAAAGTGGGCTTACCGTGTCGCCAATCGATTACGATTATTCGAGTATTCAGTCAGAGACTGGCCTATTAGATGTTCATCAGCTTCATATCCATAACGTTAGTTGTTTTATGTTTGGATTACTTGCAGGAAATGTTGATTGTGAGTCAGTCACTTTGTTATTTGTACTTCGAGATTGTAATTACACTTTAAGAAATGTAAGACCTTAGCTCAAAACCAATACAGCAATTATATGCGCAGCTCTGAATTGCCTCGCCTAACGAGAGTATGGAACTCTCTTCCTGCTGAGATTGGATATTTGAGTAATATTATTGCCTTTAGGAGGCGGCTGATGCAGTGTGAGGGGCGGTGGTAGACGTGATCGTTATTTATAAGCGTGGATAGTAGATTGTAACCTTGTGTTACCACTAAATTTTGTGATATATTGCATAAAGCTATTGCCCGTTAATTTTTCAAATAAATAAATAAGTAAAAGTCGAAAATTCAAGTAATGTATTTTAAATCATCAACTAGAGGGTTTTTGGGGTCTCTAATTATGAATACATTGTCAAATTTACGAAAATTTACCTCCTACACCCTTTATTAGCCACCCCTGTCATAAAATATCGCACATTTTTAAAAAGAATCGAGCCACATATGACTTTCGAAGTTTTGGGGACGCTTATTACGAAAAAATGTGTCTGTGTGGGTGTGTGTGTGTGTGTGTGTTTATGTAATTTCATGTGTACATCACGCTTAGTTTTTTTATATTATGAGGTTGGGTGTGTACAAAAGTATAAGATGTAAGAGTGTAAAGTAAGAGCCCACTTTTTAGGGTCAAACACTATTTTAGAGCGTACACTCTTAAGCCTGAAAAGTGAAAATTGAGGCTAGGAATAGGCATATCTCGAAACTACTATTCTGAAAATAGGGAAATCTCGAAATTACTATTTAAGAATAGTAGTTTTGAGAGTTTCTTCTTTTGAAAAGAGTAAAAACCTGAAATATTTATTTTTAAATAAGGAAGCTTGGATTTTCTATTTTAAAAATGATAAAAACGTAAGACTACTTTTTTTTAAATAAGAAAAAACCGAAATCCCTACTTTGAAAAGAGGAAACTTAGACTTCCTCTTTTAAAAATAGAAAAAAGAAGGAACCTGAATTTCCTCTTCTTAAAAGAGTAAAACGCCAAATTTTATTTTCAAAAGAGGAATAGCCAAAATCCTTATTTTTAAACAGGTGACATAGAGGTATGTCTAGAGAAATTAAATACCTTATTTTTTGTTACATAGAAGTGAATCATACATGTATCAAAGTTTTTGCAGAGTACTCTGGCCGTCCCAATTATAGATCGAAAGTTGAAATCTTAAGGAATGAACGGTTCACCGAACGATTCATTTTTTCCTACGTCAACCTATATCAACCTATTGAAATTGAACAAACTTTCCTATACGAGATGACGAAAAATCGTATACGTCACTTGGCCATAAGCTAGCTGATAGACGGCCGCATATTATAAATCCGTACATCATATAGTTAACTGTTGAAGCAAGATTTTTTATATTTGCCCTAAGAGACTCCTGCCCTCTCAAACTTTACCCTTCCCTCCTCTCGGAAGATAGAGAAAATTGAATCGATTCATCTATTATTTTAACTCGATAAAGTTATACTTTTAAAGTTATACGACAAAGAGCCCGGTGAGCCCCTCCGCGATATCCTAATACCCTCCCTCCTCCCGCTAAATGAGAAAAAATTTCAATGATTTGTCCATTATTTTAACGCAATGCAACTTTCTGGTATTTTTTCTTGTACCCCTTTCTCGCTGCCATTCAGGACCGCGATGGAGGGGGGGATATTACAAGGACAAAAAAGAGTTATGTGGATGTCCGCATGATTCCACCATGTTATTAATATATATGCTGGAAGCACGGAATGTTTTTATTAGTCACTTTTACTCAACATCTACTTTCTTTATTATACAGTTGTAAGGATTTCAATGGTAGCCAAGCGCCCCTATCCACTCCTGGCCACCTCCGTTTTCCCCTGTCTGTCTCTGGCTGCTTTCCATCCATTGCTGCCTCATTGCCGCTCCAGGCATATTTGTCTTATTTACCTCATTTTTACGTTATGAAATTCATATTTTTTAGGCACCATTTGCCATCTCTATCCACTTTTGACCACCTCTTTGCAGCCTTTTTACCACCCCCTTTATTAAACTCGTAGATTTCCTCACCACTTTCAATGAAATAGGAACAATAATGGTATAATTGTGTTACACTACAATTCTATTTTCTCCATTCACTTTATTTTTGAAGCATTAACATGGCGCATTAGCTTTTTAGAAAAGTTAGAATAAAATTGTAAAAGCCATCGCAATATTATCATGGTGTAGTATTATAATATAAAAACTAAACAATCACGTATAATATGATGTAAACAACATCAATTGACATAACGGAGATTTTTATAATAATGTCGCTCCAACAACTATCAGAACAAAAATTTTTTCTTTTATTAACTAATAATTTCTTCTTATATTATATAGTTGTAATTTATTTCTATATTACACAGTTGTAAGAATTTTAATAGTAAGTAAGATCCTACATTTACCCATAGCCACCCTTGTCCGCATCTGGCCTCTCAATCAATATAATTTTATTGAAAAAATTAGTGGTCAAGTATTTCTGTCCCAACAATATTTTGTAGCTCGAATTCACAGTTTGACTCAATTTGTATGTATTTTTTTTTTTGTATTTCTACTTCTTGAAAAGAAAACTTACAATTGTCCATGAGAAAAGAATTCCTTCCTTAATGATACTCCAACCTTTTCGAAACATTTTCCTTGTGATTTATTTATTATCATTTCAAAGGTTGGTACGAATGGCAATTGTTTTCTGTAGAGAATAAAAAGTTATCATGAAGAATATTCAGTATTAAGAATGATTCCTAGAATAAATACGTCAGTTCCTACATTTTCATTTAAAATAATTTCTGCCTTGATGTTGTATTGAAACGGTTTAAAAATTTTGAATCTTGTTCCATTACGTAACCAATCAGATAAACTTTTATTTCTTATTAACACTACTAACAAATTGATTTTCAAACGTATTTCATGTGGTTAAAGGCCTTTATTGATTTTATTGTAAAATTTTGGAGGAAAGTTTTAAATGTATATCATTATCAGTTCGACCTACATTTTTATGAGTTGCAAGTTCAATACTGTAAATAAATTATTATGTAACCTTTAATATTATTCAATACTTTTATCATTTAATTAAGTTGTGTATTCCTTATGTAATGTAAAAATTACATTGTTTAAAAAGTATGATTTGTATTGTTACAAGTTTTCGAAATTTACAATTCAACAAAAATCATATATTAACCAATCAACGGGAATTAGAAATATGTCAATTTTCTCTTCACCTATATATAATACCATTGATGAAAAATCTGTATCAACACAACGTAAAGTTTCTTCAAATTAAATATAGTAAAAACTTGCCATAAATATTTTCTTGCTTTTTCTATTCTTGATGTTTATACAACAGTTTTTTACTATTGATAAGATTTGATGAAAATCACTACCTAATATTATCGAATTTTTAAAAAATTTTAAATGATTACATTAATCTTTAAAAGTGTTGTTTATTATTTCTAAAGCTTTTTTTAGAAATCATACCAAAGGGCTAAGGATATAAATTCAGTTAGTTATTAAAAAAATGATTTAATTTTTTTTCACAATACAATTTTTTAATTTAAGTAGCTTCTTAAAATATTTCAACACTGAGCGCTCATTGATAAACATTTTTTTTGCAATATTAAATAATCTTAAATAATTGAAACATGGATTCTACGTTATTTCAAATTAAGTTTAAAACTCATCCTACAAATACATTTCTCAATAAAAATGTAGCAAAGAAAATAGCTATATACCAGAGTCCAGAAGTTGGCGAGATGAGTAAGCAGTGGGCGGATCCCTACTACATAAGGATATATATCTTCCCTTATTATATACTTCTTTGTATAGGACATTCCATACAACCCCCCCCCCAATATCTCCATACTCACCTTTCACTCCTCCCTCCACAAAACAAGTTAAAATTTTGTCTTTTTCTCTGTTATTTTAAAGTAGCCTATTTTTTTCCAAATCCGCAATCCCTCCTTTCCTCTACAAATATTTTCTTAACTCAACACCACCCCTGTAATAGCCCCCTACTCTATTTTTTTGAATCCTTACTGACACCCTACCAACATTTACGAACCTCAACAGACACAGACACAGTCACAAATGCATATACTTTATTTCATTTTTAAATTCATTTTATTATCAAACTACGATAAGACATTACTCCACTGTCAGTACTTCAATTTAGGCTCACAATGTTAGACTCGTGTTTTAGACATACATTGATACATCAATGAATGTATGTTAGTAGACATTACTTGTTTGTAAGATAAAAAAATATGGTATGTATAATAATAAGTATGCAGAGAGTTGACACAGTAAGGAATATAAAAAAAAATTAGACAAAATTCAGTTTTCATGTCCATCATTTCGATTTATATTGTACATGTACTTAACACTCACGAACAATTAATAGTTATTGCATTTATATTGCTACAAGTGACTTCATCAATTAATTTCTATCAATTTTAATTCAATTTCTATGTAAATGTAAAGTTCTTTTCACGGTAAGACTTTTTTAGTTATTAGTAGGAATAAACTATTTAAAAAATTTAAAATTCTTACGTTTTCGTATGATATGATTCTAATACATACATGAATTCAAACTGCACCTAGTTATGCAATAATAGAAACCGTGAAAGTATCGCCCTTCTAGGGGGTTTATAATTATAAATTGAATTATAGAGCCAATCAAGTAATTTGATAAATATTTATTGCGTTGTTAGGTGTATAAATATTCATAAGAAAGCTTTGTAATGATTCGTATTCTAAGCAGAGTATAAAGAAATTAAAAAGTATTGTCTTTTGTAGGTTAAAAAATTAAAAAAATGAATTTAAAGCTTGAAGAAGTAGGTTTGTTGAAAATCTGTTTACCGATTCCCGTCGAATAGAAACTTTATCAAGGGAAAGAGAATCCGTTATTCTAGGCGTATCACTAAATGTGGAACAATGTCAAATGGTAATGCTTTGTTCAACAATATATCACTATATTTACAAACGAGTGACATCGAAAAATCGCTCCTTATAATTTCACAATGGAAATATCAGAATCTGGAAAACTTATGAATGTGGAAGACACAAGCAAGTTCCTCATTATTGCACGTTTTATAAGCCAAAACTTCCTTGTATTGCACATCTAAATTTTCTATGTAAATATATTTTGTATCATCCGGAAAAGCATTGAATAAAAAAGAATTGTGGGGGGTTGGCGTTCAAAGCCCACAGAAGCAAAGCACTTCTAGTATATAAATGTCTTCCTGTATAATATGATTTTGAAGGGTTCTTCCACACTTACTCCTTAACTTCCCTGTTGCCTCCTCCCTTAATCCCTGTAAATAAGGTAAAATTCTTTTAGTTTCTCTGTTATTTCAATTGGATTAAATATTTGATTGTCTTTCCCTCAACTCCTTCCACCCTTCTTTAACCTTCTTTATCATTTTTAGATCCCTTCTCGGCCCTTTCTTAGTAAAAGGTAAAATTCGCTTAGTTTTCCCCCACCCCTCATTTTTATTATACCCATCCGTGGCCTGAGCCCTCCCTCATTCTTTAAATACTCACTTAGGCCCCGTAGCTGCCCTTTAATATTAGTAAAAACTATTTGATTTTGTCGGTCATTTATTCAGATGATTTTTTTTTTTCAACTTATACCTCCTAAGGCTTTCTGACACCTATTTAGCCCCGCTTTAGCTACGTTTATTACAAGGTGAAAGTATTACAATTGACTTGTTATTTTATTTGGTTAAATTTTCTGATGAATCTTCTTAGACCCGCAACTCCTTTATGAATTCTACTTTAATAAACATAAGAAGAAGTTCTTTCGTTATATTGTTTTGTTCAGCTAGTTACTAATACTTTCTAATATTTTCAAAGTATTAAAACAACATGTTTCTCTCCCTCACATTATAATAATTAGTACAATATTTTTTTTGTGCAATTTCATTTAATTTTAGTGTAAAAATTTATGTATTATTGTGTGTATAATTTGTTAGCGTATTTTCAAATTAACATTTGAGTATTGCTATACAACGCTAATTTTTTAAAGTTCCTAATAAGTTTATCAATTGTGTTATTGAACGTTAAAAAGAATATCATACTTAGTCAAAAAGTAATAGATTAGCTGAACGAATGATTTTACAGTGGACCCCGCTAGTAACCCGATTTACGACGTAAAGGCAGAAATCCTTTCACCTTCTTTGTAAAATATATCAGTAACTCAAGATTTGTTACAGTTGTAAGAACGGCTAATTCTAAAAAAATTATTTTCGCAATAGTGTGCGGAAAACACCTATTTTCCTCACACTTATTGCGAAAAAACTTGTACGCAACTCGTGCGGGACGATTTCCCGCACTCGTGTGATGGACTAGCACTCGTGGCCGGTGACGGTAACTCGTACAGCTGGCTGAACTGGCACTTGTTCCCGTCATCTCCGGCCACTCGTGCGAGTCAATCACGACTCGTGCGGGAAATCGTCTTTTCCGCCCTTGTTACGTAAATAACTATTTTTGTATAAAATAAAAATAAATAAAAATGTATTTATTGTAATTATATTCATATAAAGTTTAAAAATTTCTATTCTAACTTTTATTTTGTTTGTAAATTTTAGAAGATTTGAAGGAAAATTATAATCGTGTCTCGAAAAAATGGAAAATAGATTAAATTTGAAAAAAAAATTTATGTTTCGTAGAAATCTTTCAGTAAAATATCAGTTATAATATATACACACATATATACACAAATATACATAAATATTCTTTATTTGGTAGAGAAAATCGCTTATTTAACTACTTCAAGAAATAACTTTGAAGTTATGACTTATCTGAAAGATTGTGTTTTCTTCATTTTATTGACTAATAAAGTGGCGCCTCAGAATATCTGGTGATAGATGTGTTATTTATTAAAGAGTTCTGATTTTTTCACTGGGCTGGGTATTGATTTTGAAAGCACAACAACACTGCCCTAATAATGGTATATATTAGAGCACTTTGTATCGGATACCAGAAAAATCTGAAATGTTTCATATCATCGGAATCTGAAAAGCAATGTATTCTTACATGACTGAGTACTGGCTACCTTTTTTGTCAAAATCTTAATTTTTTCTATCGCCAATTTGAATACCCATATACTCCTCATTACGAAATTTTACTATGTGGATGGTTTCATTGACAAATTTTAGAAATACAGAGTATGTTGGTCTGGAAAATTATAAACTTTAATTAATACGTCAATAACTTTTATGAGATTTTAGCCACTATTTTTATTATCAAAATTGTTTTTTATAATCAGATTGTAGAAGTGCAATATTCATATCTTATAGTACTGTTATTATTATTATATTGTCATATTTAAATAAGTATAGTCTGCATCGCGAGGTATATATGGTGTAAGGTGGCATATCCAAATATACATTTATATATGCGTATGTACGCGTAAGTGAAAGTGGTCAGAGAGAACGAGAATTATAGTAAATTCAGGGGTGGCGGTTGACCTGGGATCTATAGAAAATATTTCCTTCATAAAATCATGTCATATAGGGAATTCACCATATGAACAGACCAAAAGCTGTAAACCTCAACTTCAGAGGATCATAACTACAAGCAAGCTGCTATAACCACACAATCCTGCATGTTCTAATTTATTTTTTGAGATAAATAATGAATAATAGAAGGAATGCATAACGGATTTGTATTAAGTTTATAGTCTCAGTTTGATTACAATTCTTTGGTAAATATTGCATTTTCAGTCATTATAACTATTAATCGAAAGACAATGCAAACACAGTTGTTCTTTTAGAATTGCGTCTCATAAAATCATTCAATAATTAACTGTTTTACTGCATCGTGGTATATGTGTTATATTTTAAAATTGTTTAACCTTTTTTAAAAAGTTATAAATCGTACATAATTTTTTAGTCGCTTTAGTACAAAAAAATTTTGTTCATTTATGTATCATGTACTGGAAACAGTTTGTAACAAACGCCAAAATCTTATCAACTCGTGTGTAAGCCGTATACATCACTTATTCTCTCGCGAAATATTGACTGCAACCTTTAGAGAACCCATAATTTTTTCTTGATTTATAGGTATATGAAAAAAATATATATTGATCTCTAACTAGAGAATCTGACTCAAAATCATCCTTATAAAATTGACAAAACGATCCGCTTCTTTACATATGAAGATAGGCTTTGTAGCTATTTAACATTCCAGCGCAGTTTCTTACAATTTTTTCGTAAGCGATTAAAGTGATCCAGTACATGCAGTTGTACATTATAGCTACTGAAATAAAACCCACGACTTTGTTTCAAGAATATTCTCACACTCGGCATACACTATACATTTAATAGTTGAAGTTAGAGCGTCGTCTCAACACTAGTACCCGAAAACAAGGTATGATAAGCATTTACGTATAAATTATCCGTTTTAAAGTCCGGTTGTATAGTTTAAAAGGAACTTTGACGCCGTAAATGACTCGCAATAGTAAGAGGGCAGATTTAAATGAGTACACAAGATAAATTTACACAAAATTCTATAGCTCAACTCTACGGTAGGTTGTAGGTGCCAAAACCAAAAAAGAATAAAAAATCAACTGCACACCCCTGGCCCCATTATCAGTCAGCCGCATACCGTATTGAGGCTCTCGAGAGAGAAAACTCTACCTAAAAACAAAAATTGCAAGAACTTGACGTACAAATTCCAGACATACACTTCTTACAACAGATCATTAATGACATCAACAGAGAAATTAATAAATAAATTCTGTCTAGAAAATAAATCTCACAAAAATAAATTACGAACTTAGTAGATTCTATTTAACTGGTTGTAATTTTACCCAAAATTTTACCTGATATATCTTCTGAAAGTCAAGAAAAAATTCAGAGCTAAAGTAAAAATAGGTAGTACTAATTTTGAAATTGATTTTCTCGTTATACCAAAACTTATCCGTGATTGTATACTCGGAATTAATTTTTTTTTTTTTTTAACTAACTTACACATTCACCTTTTTATTATTTTTATATTATTTTAAATTATTTTTTTTACAAACAACACGAGTATAAAGTAACATAATCCAACACATGCACAAACGAATCAGACAAAATGAAATTCATTCAAAGTATGGAAAAAAATTAAAGCTTAGCAATGCCAATGACGAGGTTCTAATCGCAGATTCACAAATATCTGATAACGAGGTATCTGAGAAATTGCAAAAGCTCAAAAACGTTAATAATGTGCCAAAAGACTAACTTACATATTTAATAATCAATTGTAGACACATTTTTCGTAAAAAACCGAGACAATGTAGATCATATATCTATAAATTAAAAGTAACTAACGACAAACTTTACTTCTTATATCTATACTCCATATCCACGGAATTTAACGAAATCGAAAGAACGCTTAATATACACGAACAGTCAGACAGTGTATATGTCAACCCATTGACTGTAGTTTAAAAATCCAATGGTTTGGTACGGATATGGTTTGATGCATGAAAGTTAAACCAGCAATTATTGAGCAATCATGGCGGAGCTGAGAAAACGAATGAAGTATTCCAGAAATATAGTAACATTAGGGTCATGACGAGCATAGATCTGATGACAAATTTTAGCAAATACCTTTGCATAAAGATTTGTGGAAGTATACGGCATTTTCACATGAGAGAGGGACATACTGTTTTAAAATAGTACTTAAAAAAAAAACTTTCGAATCCCCAGAAATACTAAAGAAGTAAAAGGATTTCAATGGGATCGTCTCTTTTTGAGTGAAATTCTCACATAGTGTTTAGAGACAAAGGGAACCACTGCTGGTATTAATCCGAAAAGATCAAAGTTAGAAGACAGACATGCGCAGGCTTTTAATCGTGTAAAGGAATTCCTTCACAACGATTTTTAAATCACCCAAATCTAAATAAATCCTTTATATTATACACAGCAATATAGTTAATAGTCCAATCGCCCTTGCAGCTATATTTTTTTCTTGTTAGTCTAATGATTGAAGTATTATATTTATAGTGTAGTTATAATCTTTTCTAGTGACATGCAATGAATATAGTGGTAATAACCTTTGCTCATACTGTAGGATAGTGGCTAAGTATTACCGAAAAGAAGGTAAAGGAAGAGAAGAGAAGTAATGTTACTAAATTTTCATTGCTAATTTCCTTGTTAACTATCTTGGCTTGAGATCAAACATTTAAAGTTTTTCTGAAAATCAAATATAATATTAATAATATATAATTACTGAATTCGTGAGTAAAATATTTTATTATTTTTCTGTTTTTCACGAATTTTTCTGCCACGTAAGTTCTTTTTATCTGGGTGGAACGAAGGTAAGTTTTCATTATGTCAGTACTTTTGTAGGCTAGTTACTGAAGTGTTATGTTTCGTTAATAATTGATTTTATGTTTTTTTTTTCTTTTCTTTTTTTTTTCTTTATCCGGTAGGAACAATTTTTTGTACCTCAGTTGATTCTTGCTCGTTGAGATGTTCCAAACGTTAATATAAATTAAAGTAATAAAACGGTGTGAGGATCCGTATCGTTGAACGTGAGTTTTTTTTGTCAGTGCTTGTTTATTTGTTTTTTTTTTTTTTTTTTTTTTTTTTTTTTTTTTTTTTTTTTTTCTTAGATTAATGTGGTAGAGTATTATAGAGAAGAAAGGTGACTTAATCGCCTGGCAAACGAACTTTTCAGGGTACGGATCAATTTCCAAGTTACTCCTGTTAGATACAAACCTAAGAGATTTATTGGAGTCAGTATAAGTAATGTTATGATTGATTAAAAAAAATTGTATGTATTTATTTGTTTAATAATGTCTTTTCTTTCTCCTTTTTTTCACATCTCTGATATTGTTACTACTACATTTTTTCGAAGGTCGGGCTTAGGAGTTTTTAATGACTTCATAGAGAGAACCTTTTTCAAATTTGAAGAACGCGAGATGTTGTTTCGAGAGGAATATCGACGGTTAATGCGAGAAATTTCACCTAGTGAAGTTAATATGTATAGTTTGAGGTTATTATTCGACGATTTTATTATTTATTTTTCAACCTGTCCTGTTTATTATATTGATGGAGAGTGTGGGTGGCGATTACTTTATATTGGTAAATATCATTGTTTTCAGATTCAATCGGTTGAGATAGAATTTTAATTCGAAAAAAAATTTTTTTATTAATTTATATATGTGCACATGATAATGAATTTTTACTTTGTAAATTGGAATGTAATATTAGTTTGTAATAAAGTTTGTAAAAATAATGTAAAAAGACTTGAACACGTTTATTATTATTAGCCTATACTTTTATGTATCTGGGCCTGGTATCAGGCCTTTTTTTTATTTAGCTTTCATTTGTTATATTCTTTTTTTTTTCTTTTTTTTTCGTAGGTAGCAACGTTTTACTTTGTCAATATGTTTGTTAATCATTCTTCTATTTCCTGATCTTAATATGATGTTATTATTACTATGTGTTTATTTAATTTTGAAAATTTCGTTATAGAATCTATCTAGTTTTCCTTTTCAGGGCTCTTTGAGCACATAGATAGTCATTCTATCTTCCAAGTTCTGTGGCTTTGACTTATTGTCATAACGTATTTTTGTATTTTGTTTTGATATTTTAAGTCTGTCACTAGCTATTTCTTGTATTGTAGGTAAACAGTAGGCAAGGTCACTAGCATATGAGCTGTATGTTTCTAGTTTGAATTCGTCTGGAAGTGGATTTGGGGAGCGTGCCTGTTTACCAAAGACAAGTTCGAAGCAATGAAGCCTGTTTCTGAATAAACTGAAGTATTATACTCATGGATTGCAAAAGAAACCATTGTATCCCGATCATTATTGTTTTTAGCATTAGTTCTCAAGAAATCGTTTAACATGGCGTGGCTTTTCTCTAATGAACCATTTGATTGTGGGTGATATGCAGTAGTGAGAGATAAACAGAATCAGTTAATTTTTGATACTTTTGTTAACACTTAGTTAATAAAACTTTTTGATCTGTCACTGAGAGTATTTCTAGGAATATCGAAAGTTGAAATAAAATATCTTGATAACTTATTGGCAATAGTTATTTCTTGTATATTAGAAACAGGAACCGTAATAAAAAATTTTGTAAGTAAGCATTGCATTGTTCGAACGTGCTTATTTCCAGATATACTTTGTGGCAAAGGGCCTACTGTATCTATTGCGACTTTGTGAAATACTTCTGATAGTGTGTCTGTAATTACCATACGTTCTCTAGTTTTGTGTGGTTTCATTTTTGTTCCTGGCAAATTTTACATTTTTGTATGCATTCAACGATGTCGTTGCTCATTCCTTTCCAATTATATTTTTCTCTAATCCGTTTATATGTTTGTACTACTCCTCTATGACCTCCAAATAAGCTAGTATGCCATTTAACTAGTTTTTTCTTTCTATCTTCTAGGATTAGATAAGAACATGCGCCAAAACAATTTTTTACTGTAAGGGAAAGGTGAAGTAATTTTTCGTATAAAATTGATGGCATTTTATTTCATCATTAAAGTTTTTGTTCACAACTAGTGAAAATATGTAGCGAATTCAATTTTTCGTAGTAATAACGTCTTCCAATTTTTGTTAAACATCTGATAATTCTTCTTTTGATATAGCTCTTATATTTAATAGTAGTTTATTGTTTATTGATTTTAAATCTACAGTCTCAGAGATAAAACGGATGTAGTTATCCTTTGCGTAAGTTAAATTTTCCCAAGTACTTCAAAATGTTTATTTATTTATTTCATGAGTTATGTTAGAGAGATTTTCAACGGGACTTATATTCCTTGTTACTTTTTCGCTACAAGCCAAGTTCCAACTTTGCTGTATGGGTTTTAACGCTGCTGTATGGCTTGGTTGCAGTAAAATATTTGGTTAGAAGTTTTCTTGGTATCGTAATCAGTTTTATTTTCTATGTATTCCGATTAAGAAGAGTTGTCGTCTCTTTCTTCATTACTATTTTGTTCTATAGGTGATAAAGTTTTTCTGTACAGTTCATCATTAAAGTTTTGTAATCTATTTTTGGTAGGACCATTTCTGTGTGATTTAATTGAAGATTTTTCTCGTACGGGATTTTCGTTTGTAATAAATTCGTTCTTTGTTTCATCGATCCTTTCATTTACTATAGTAGGAGAGATTGAATTTTGAGATAACGATAGAAGTAAACTTATTTGTTCTTGATTTAAGTAACTGCCGTCATGACGTTCGGTATAGGATGTAGGTAAAAATTGTATTTCTCCAAGAACGCTGTTTCTTGGTATTTCATTTTTTTTATCGTAACAATCCCACCATAATGAGTTTTAATTCTATTCTTCAATACATCTTTCTTTGTCGCAATTCTTATTATTTTAAGTATTATTTTTTGAATCCGATAACTGCTCTTTATTTTGATTTTTTAAAGTTTACCTGATCTTGTACAGAGTGTCGAAAAGTAGATTGAAATTTTGGTTTTATTGTAGTTAAATTTCAAGTTTTTTTAAACAGAAGAAGTAGAGTCTTTATCTGGTTGAAATATTACAGATTTTTAATTAACGTCATTGGATCGGGACGTACTTGGTTTGACTAAAATATTAGTTAGTATTGGTAAAATTTCTACATTGTTGTCCATTATTTCTTTAATTTCACTCATTTTTTAATTTCCATCACTTGAGTTTTCCATTAAATTCTGAGGTGTCTCTTCTGCAATTAAATTTAATAAACTTGGCATAAATAATCGTTCTTATGATCATATTGGTGCATCAGATTGAGGGCCACTAAACTATAAAGTAGACGTGGTGTCGGGTTTGGATGACGACTCTTTTATTTGAGTTCTTGGTGTTACTTTTTTTCGTCTCGCTTTTGATCTTTCCGATATTATAGGTGCATTTAATTCAACCCGTTCGCCTCCTATACCCTAAAGTACTTTTAATAGTTTATCTTTAAGTGTATTTTTCATCACTCTAGGTGCTGATTGTATACTTTCAATTGTATTAAAATGAAATCGATTGATTTTCCATATATTTTGGTCAGCTATTAAAGTTTTAGTTTGTTTAGGTTTTTATAGGTAACAAGCTAGCTTTCATTGATGTTTCTTTTTCCAAAGAATTATCTTTATCACTTTCGTCTTCATTTAATTTTATTATATTTCTTAAAGAGGCATCTGCATTGGTATTTAGTTCACCAGGTTTGTATTTATGAGTATTGCTATAACCTCGAAATCTTGCTTTCCATCTATTTGGCCTACTCATAAGATCTTTGATAAATTCAATCCAAGATAGTGGCTCATGATTTCCGTAAACCGTAAATTTCCTGCCGTATAAGTAATGTCGAAAATACTGAACTGCTGCAACTGCAGCTAAGCTTTTTTTTTCCATTGTAGAATAATTTTTTTCAGCTTTATTCAGCGTTTCTGATATATATGACATTGGACGGTCTTTCCTGGTTTTCGTTGGCTCAATACGGCTTCAACGGCTACATTAAATGCGTCTGTTATTTATATAAATGGCTTATTTAAATCAGCGCAAGCTTACACAGGTGCTTCGCATACTATTCTCTTCAACTCTTTAAAGCTTTTTTGCTGAGTATCTGTCCACTCAAACTTCTTTTGTTTTTTTAAGAAATACATTAAAGGTTCTAAAATTTATGCAAAAATGTTGACAAAACGACGGTAATAGTTTGCTAATTCTTAAAGTTGTCTAACATTCGTTTCACTCTATGGTGTCGAGATTCTTCCAACAGCCTCTAACTTCTTTAATTCTGGTTTGACTCCATAATTATCTATTTTATGTCCTAAATAAATTACTTCGGCTATCAAAAATTCAGATTTGTCAAGTTGTAATTTTAAATTTGATTTCGATTACACATATAAGTGATTTTTGTCACATGATCTTGTAAAGTTCTTTATCATACAATGATGTCATCAAGAAATATAAATAACTTAATGCCTTGCAGTCCTGACAAAATTAAGTCCATTAATATATGAAATGATGCAGGTGCATTGCATAGTCAAAATGGCACTCCTAAATATTCATAATGACATTAGGTGTGCTAAAAGCAGTTTTATGTCTATCTGCAGGTTCAACTTTTATTTGATGAAATCCACTGGCTACATCAAAAACGGAAAAGTAATTTGAGCCTTTGATTTGCTCTAATCTTTCGGTAATTTTTGGTAATAGATAAGCATCAGGGATGGTTTTTTCCTGAAGTTTACGGTAATCTATTACTAATCTGTATCTTTTTGTTCCATCATGTCTTTTTTTTGGGTACTAGACTGAGAGGACTACTGTAAGGGCTGTTTGATTTTATAATTGTACCGTTAGCTAATAATTTTTCTGTCTGAGTTTTAATTTCTTGGTGTAACGATAAGGGGTAGCGGTATTTGACATATACAGGACGCTTGTCTGTCGTAGGTATTTTATATGTCATAATAGAAGTATGAGGAGCCGAGTAACCTAGAATGTAAAATAAGTGAGCGTATTTTTCTAAAATTTTTAGGTACGGCCTTGTAAACGTACTTGGCCTGATTGTATACTGGTGGTCAGGTGCGTTCAGTAAGTAAAGCAGCTTCTAAATTTTCGTGGATATCTTTGGGTTTTGAAAGTGCTATGGATAATTTTTACGAGTCAGGTAAACTATTGTTAAACGTTTGTAGTGCTAATTTTTCAAGTTGTGGTTTTTGTGTTGTCTTGAGTTTGTCATCATTTATTTCAGTCAAAAGGGCTATTAAGGTAGTTTCTGTAAGAGAAATTATTCTATGACAAAAATTTCGAACTGTTTTTTTTTGTTTCATTGTAGGATTTAAAAGTTCTGCCATGTATTCATGATACGATTTGGTTGGTGAAAATTCTTCTTTTAGATGTTTTTTTTAACTAATCAATTGATGCAAAAGTAGAACCTACCAAACTCTCGCGAACTTTGCCTTTGAGTCTAGAAATAACTGTGCGAAGGTACATAGGTTCTTGAGCGGCTGTTATTAGAGTTTGTCCATTTTCTACATCTTGTAAAAAGTCCTTTAAGGAAGTCGAGTATCCATCATAAAAAGGTATGTGTTGAGATGCTTGATTTATGCACATTGATGAATTAGTTGCACTTAATCCTTGTGAAACATTTAAAAACTGTTGTATAAGAGAGTCGTTCACTGACGAGTTATCTACACTATTTCCGGGAATTTTTATTAACTTTTTTTTTCTTATGTATTCATATATTATTGAATTAATTAATAATAGTAATTTTTTTTCTTTTTTTCTTTTTTTTTTTTTGTGAACAAAACTAAGATTTGAAAAACACACGGGGGATGCCAATTTGTTATGACCGGACTTGTTTAGAGTATGGTCTTAACTGTTTTATTCAAGTGTCATTCGTGGGTCTCTTAGGATTCAGCTCGTGAGCTTTATTCATTCTTTTTAATTGAGTAATAATTTTTATTTAAATAATATGGGTAATTTCAATTAAAGTGTTTCTTTATTTAAGCAATTTAATAATATTTTGTTCTTTTAAATACAATTTACTAGGGTCATTTTAACAAGGTTTGGCGTTAACTATATTACTGATAAATAATTAACATCTATCACTGATTGTTATTACTGCTGTTTTAGAGTTCCCCAATGCTTTGTGCGGTAACCTTCACTGTTTTCTTAAACTACACCAATGAGTTCGTGGCTAGTAGGATGTTGCGATTCCCGCTTTTTCTGCTATCGCCAGAACCACTTTCGGAGGGCCTTCTTTTCTGTACCTCGCTCCTTAACATAGTCCGATACTATTGATGTTCTCGATACGCACTCGAGTTGCCTCAGCCAACACGTTATTTCTTACGTGTATAAGGTATTTACGAGTCGCGAGAGTCAAGAGTTGACTACAAATTTAGAGGACAGGTGACAGACGTAAAGAGAGAGATTTTTCCTCTTGATGGTGCGTTTTTTTAGCATCAGAGCGAGTAAAAGAGGCCTTTGGTTGAATTAAGTCTACCAATGAGCGATGTTCTTGCAGACTGCGTTGAGAGTAAAACAGTAGGCTTGCACGATGATGTCACATGCTATATTTTCATTTACTAGAAAAGAACAATACAACAGTACCAATCGCTTTTTTCTATTAAGTGCGATTGAGTTTCTTAAGTTAGTGATAAAGAAAGCTCGCATTAGCAATGTAAAAACGCCAAATACAAGTTCAATTGTGATAGTAAGTTGACAAATTTTGAAATTAATTCTTCTGAGGATTTTACAATCAATTTTGAATGGAATGAAATAGTGTGTTAATAACAAATTTTATAATCGGTGTTATTAAAAGTGGACAATCAATGCGCAAGTAATTTATTTATTCATACATACAATACGATTTATTCGTTCATGCATATAACACGATTTCAATTTATACGTGCATTCTTACAAAGGGGCTGGCTGTACCACATGTCAGCATTTTTTTGAACATTCACTCCAAAGCTATTCTACACACGCATATAAATGACGTATAAGCTCCTCTTGTCATATGAGCTTGCTTTATATTCACAATACGTCTTATCTGAATTTGACGTACGGATAGCTTTTAGTTATAATATAATTCGTATCAACTCGGGATGTAACATTGGTATTTTTATTTCTAGGACTCTTTTCAGCTTGTGTCATATCAGAGACTTTTTTTCTCTTAACTTTTTGCCCTACTCGCACAATTTGCGAGTCTTTCGTGCGGGCCCCTCGCAAAGTTCCTCTCAGATGACTCGGTCATCCATCTTACTGGGGACACGATTTCCTTATTAAAATAAAATTGAACAGATTTAAGAAATAAAAGAATTAAGTGTACTTTTTTATTTAAACCTACGTCTATTTGCTGATTGTGAGCCCTAATATTATTTAAAGTTTATTCGAGAATTTATTTATAAGTTGATTTTATTAATTTGTTTACAATTTAATCAATGGAAATTTTTTATGTAACTGTATCTAGTCTTTAGTTTAGAAGTACATAATAAATAGATTTATATCAAAATGTAAGTTTTAATATATAAATAATTTTTAATATACAGAATTTTATCTTGGCCCAAAAAAACATTAATAAATTTGTTTAGAATAAGAAAGAATTACTATGGAAAATTATGTTGAAAAAGATGTGAAACAGATAATATAATTTTCCCATGTAAGTGACCCATCAAAAACAAGAAAAATTAACAAAGATAGATTGATAGATTACTCAACAAGTTTATTTAAATTTTGATAAAAGCTACTTTAAGATATTTTTTATTTATAGAATTAGCAACCCGAGTGACTTTGCTTCTTTACACTGGGCATTTAACCCACCCTACAACATACGGTCACAGACATTGATTGTGTGTTGGTTCCTGATCTTTGAGTTTCTTCGATACAGATAAAATTCTTATCCATTTTTGAGTATCGCAAACTTGCTGGAAATATACTTAAAGAAAGAAAAGTTTTTATGTAACACGTGCTACCCTGTATTCAATTTCATTTTCTCGTAAAACGGACTGCATTTTGAAACCTAAAAATTCTTTACCTACATCCACTTGAAGACACATTGGTGTATGATCGTTACTTTTTGATGAAATATGTTGGTTTTGGTGACGTATTTTGATGTTTTATCGTTGATTGGTTCCACTCAAGCATGTTTGCTGATGACATTAATGACAACGAGAACGTAAGTGCAACTGTCATTAAAATTTTTTAAAGCTCTTAAGTCCGTTAAATCAGCTTCCTACACATCGTCCAAGTTACGCATGTTATAGCTTCTTCTGAAAAAACGATTATTTATGGATCTATGTAATTGATAGGCTTTTTTACTCTTTAGTTAACCAATTTTGTTCGATCTCAAAAATTTATTTCTTTCAACACTTGTAAGTTTATTACTACCCTTCTATGCAGTTATTCGCGACGCTTTATACTAAAGTTTTTCCAAGTTATTATGCATTATTTAATAAATGAAAAAATTAAAAAGCCATGTGTAGAGTGAACGTTTGAGGCATCTGTGTAGGCAGGGCTGTTAATATATCGTGAAGAGGCCTCCTTAAGGAAAGAAACGTCGACTATCTTTTATTGAAATGAAAACATTTACTCCACACATGGCTTTTCAATTGTTTCATTTACTGAAGATACATACATAGAGTGAGAGAAGAAAGAAAGAAGAACCATGAAAATTATGCATGTTTCTTTAAAAAAAAATTTTTTTTTAGACTAAGATTCAATAGATCTCTTGATGCGAAAAATAAACTTTTGAAATGTAATCTTGCTACACATACAGCATGCTATTTATAAAACGACTGTTCGCTTAATCAGCATTATTTCTTTAGCAAGCATACCCAAAGAAGCTAATTCAACCAATGCCCGATAGGCTTATTGTCGTTCGCCCTTTTTCTCTGTAGCGTAGGCAAGATCGTACTCACGACATTATTCGTCCAAGGGTTTAAGCCCACATGCCCATGCTTGATGCGCTTTGATAGACTTGTTTCAGGACAATAAAATGTGTGTTTATTTTTTTTAGGTACATGCATTTCTAACGGCAGCAAGTTGATTAAAGCATTGAGAACACCGTTTTTTTGAGTTTTACTTATGTTTCTTCGCTTTGGTAACTTTTCCGCTCAACTGATCCCATTTTTGTACTTGTTTTGACGGAAGCACAACTTTAAGAAAATTTTTTTTATTCATCAGTGATGTCGTTAGTTTGGTTACATTTTTATTAAAAAAACTTCCACTATTCAACGTAGACCTTGGACTCTCATTTAGTTTGTTATTATCATCACCGTCGTTATCGTCGTCGTCGTCAATTAGTAATTTTAATATTTGGGCGCTTCCGACCTACTCTTGTAGGATATTTGCCATATAAAGTGACACTACAAACTGATCACGCTCCACCGGTGTGCGTTTCTTCCTATCCCTTAAGGCATCGTTTACCAGATCGACAATGTTCGACTGTGGTATGTAAAGCCATCTATGATGTAGATATGTTCATTGGTCCACTTGAAGTTCCCAGTAGCGCGCGATTGTCATACGATAACTGTCGGTTTTTTAACGAAACTTTTTTGGTGCGCTCTCAATAACCTCAGCATCGTATCTTTTTTCCTCTTTACGCTTCTCCTCGTCCTCGTTGACGTCGTCGTCAGAGAAATCGTTACCATGTAATGCTTTGGTGTTCTCCGTGATCGTGTCAGCATGTCTTTTTTATGCTGTCGAATTCTCTAAGGTGTTGATACCGTTGTAAAATTTCTTGATCTTTATTACACTTTCTCGGTCGTTGGTGTACAATATATTCAAGATGTTATTTATTTCTGCATCGAGCAGACTCATCGTTATACCCGGCATTGGCCCAAATTTTTGACTATCCTTGCGGAATGTGCTTTGCAATTGGTTCACGCTTTCTTAAGGCAAAAGAATGATTTTTTTTGCAAGCTCCATGTTTGTTACACCATCGACAATGCCGTTTTGAGGAGCGAACCCAACAAATCAGATAAGATACTTCCTCCTTGTTGTACGATGATTTTTTTCGTCGACGACAAATGAATTTTCGCGTTCCCAAGCTTTCTAAGATCGTTGGCGTTTCTACGCATGCGTTTTCTGTGAAATACAGTTAGCGGAATGTTTCCTTCGAGAATGTTCAACGCACACTCGCAAATATACTTAATTAGCACTGCTTCGGCTTTGTGCAACAGGGCCATCTGTTGTTCGGTGTCGAGATGATAAAGAGCTCTTAAAATGGCAGTATGTGTTCAGTCAAATGGAGAACGTGACTTTGACGCCATTACAACGATACGATTAGAACTTAGTTCACTGTATTGCTTCCTTTAATCTGTTTTTTAGCAACGTATACGTACAGATACTCATCATCAGGGAAACTGCAAGTTCATAATCGACAGCTGTCCAGTGTGTTTTGCTTGAGGTCCAAGAAAAAGTAACCAAATGGTCACGAAGTAGCATTCCTATACGCTTCTTGCAAGAACCAAGGATTTCTTGGACACACTTGTCTCGGAAGATGTTGTGTTTGTGTGCGATCTCGTAAATTTTTTAAGATGACGGTGTATTGCAAGTTTAGCTATATATCGCGCTGGCCTTTACTTTGATAAAATAAATTGTGCGCGATAAAGATTGCGCTCAAATTGTTATGATAACTACCTTTAGTAAATAAGTCGACGATACCGCCACTACTGGATGATTCGCGCATCAAATCATCAATAATGACCAGTTTTGGTCTGTGGTCACCCACCCATTCGCTATTTTGTGGCAATTCTTCGTGGAATTCGATATTACTTCCAAGATCTCGGTAACTAGACTGCCACTCACCGTAACAAAAAATGACCCGCTCAAAAAGAGTATCACTCGTACGGTCAATGTATCAACAAACACGATATTGCCGCAATCAGAAGGTCTACAAACGTACAGTTAGGACTTGCTTGAAGTTGGTTTCCACGAACAAACAGTTTCAAACACACCGTATTGGTGGAATAAACTTTCCAAAAAATTTCGTAACTACAGTTATATGAGCAACAACAATTTTGTTTTTTATAGATAAAGAATGTGCTAATGTGAAATTTCTTGGAATATGTTTTATGTTTTTTTAAATATTAAAGTATAAACACTTGTTTCAATGTTTATGCTGACGCTGATTATAAAATATACAGCGTAACGCTTTGTTGTAAGAATGTGTTGACATGTGGAAATGAGATACATTTATATTCTTAAAATGGTAGAATATTCTCGCTTTAAATCCCTACTTTTAATGAGCAATATGTTGGCCCTGAAAAGGGCCGTCATTTTTCTATTTTTTATTTTTTATTAGTTTACATCTATTTTTTGGGGGTCAGGGAAAAAGTTTTTGGAAACATATTTTTCATTTTTTTTATATTATTTTTCTAAAAGTAGAATTCGACAATCACCATCATCACTCTTTGAGCTAGTTGCAATAAAGTTTGATTTACTTAGTTTTGGACCCATCCTATCGGTTAGTTGTTCAAGCATTTACCGTTGAAAGAGAAATGATCGAACCAAAGATAATAGTTGTAAGTTTGCAAGTTTTTGTTTCAGGTTGCCTTATCACATCATGAAAGGCTATTTGCCGTATATTTTACAAAGTAATTTCTGATACATCTAATATAATCGATTCATGAACTGTGTTAAAGTTTATCTTATGACTGTTGGTAATTAAATCTACTTTACCTTGCACACGTACTGTTTTTTGCAATAAAATTTTTTTCTTTTATTTTCGCGTAAAATGCCTAAAACTTTGGTCCACCAGGGATACTATAATGCATGCACACAATACGCCACTATGAATTTGTGAAAGTAAGGAAGTGGTAAGAATTTGTTTTTAGTTTTTCATTTCGAGTCACAGATGCAATTACTGTTGAAACAAAATTTTTTCAAGGTAATTCAAAGGTTGAATATTGAAGTTAAACGGCCACGGTTAGGTCCCCGCGCATAGCGAGCGTATGATCATTTTGGGTGTGCTAGTATACAAAAAAGCGGATCGTGCGATTGGACGATTCGTTTTAATGATACGCGCGCCACCCACGTAATCGCAAGCACTTTCAAAAAGAACTAACGCAAGAGCATGTCAGCAGATCGTAAGACCAATCAATATATTTTGGCAATTCGTGTATTGCTCCCTAATTTGTGAGAGCCTTTGGAGAGCTAGCGCAAAGACGATCCACGCTAAAAATAAAGTTGATTTGCCACTGCAGTGAAAACTGTAGGCCACAGCAATAGCGATGAATCTGTCATTTATATTGAGTGGAGAAGCAGAGTTTTTATATGTGGTAGCTGCTACGAGGCCATAGTTTTATCAGTGCGCTACTACATTATCGCAGCTACAAGTCAATCGCAACAAGGTAATCCAATATTACAACTGAACGTCCGTGGTCGGGTCCCCGCATATCGCTCGTGAGATCACGATTGTTTTAAGCAAACTAAGTAGTATACAGAGAAGCAGCTCATACGATTGATCGGTTCGTTTTGGCGATCCACGCGTTCCTCTCGTGACCGTGAGTATCTTCAAAAAAAGCTAGCGCAACAACGTGGTGGTGATTTATACGATTAATCAGTATACTTTGGCACTTGGTGCATTGCTCTTAAATTCGTGAGTGGCTCCGGAAAGTCAGTGCAAAGACAATCCACGCGAAAAATAAAGTTGATTAGCCACTTTAGCGGAAAACTGTGGCCCATAGCAACAGCCATGACTCTGTCATCTGTGTCTGGTCGAGAGGTAGTGCCGCGCATGTCATATTTTGCTTTCTAACTGGTGTCGCCGTATAATTGCCGTGGGCAAGAATCACTCTTACAAAACGTGAACATGTTCCACTCAAGGCTAAGTATGTGCAACTGACTAATCGTAGGGGAGTGAATGTTTTTTTACACATATAATAGCTTCTACCAAATCATGTTTTTTCAGTGTTACTATATATATATATATGTATGTATGCTGTCGTCATAGGTATGGTGAAAAGAAAACCCGCAAAATTTAGTTAATGTGAATTATGTGCTTACTTTTGGCTCATCGCAACCCATTTTCTCCTACTCTCTTTCTTCCTGGGCACTTCGATACTTTGATTTTTGTCCTGGCTTATTCTTCTTTTTCCCTGATGAGCTCAAAACGGAGCTTAGTAGAAGCATGGACGCTGCAGTTCGTTTTATAACTGGCACATATTAGCGCAACCATATAACTCGTGACTACGTGAGGTGTAACATGTTACTTTACCCACTTATTCATTTTACTTCATCTAATCTTTAGTTTACAAGTATCTAAGAAATAGATTTATGTACAAGTTTCAGTTTGAATGTTTAAGATTTTCACCTTTGCCCAAAGAAACATAAATTAATTTTTTTCGAACGAAAAAAAAATAACTATAGAAAGTCATTAAAAAAAGAATATGAAAGAAAGAATACAAGTTATCTTGCAAAAAAAGAGAAAAATTCAGAAAGTAATGTTGAAAAAAATCGCTGTGGATATTGCAGGGATTATTTGATTATTTAATAAGTTAATTTTAATTTTGTGTTAAAGGGCCCATTCAGGATCGAGTATCTAACTCTTTCTTTTCTCGCGTCTATTTTCAGGTCTGGAGAACCTGGTTATCTTGGCACCAGATTTCAATTTAGACCTTGCGATAAACCTGGTACCGAACGCGTCTTAGATCTCGATCTTTTGCTACCTACTGGCAGACTTGATTATCTGCAAGGTGCTCTTTACTATGGTAGTGTAAAGCCGTGGAATGGCTTGCCTTTGAATGTGCGGAAGACTTACAGGCTGCTGTGTTTTAAACAGGCACTATATGTCCGATACACTAATAAGTAGCAAAGCTGCAAGTAGTTGTTGTTTGACTGCAAACGATTTAGTTCTAAATCATGACTATTTTAATTTTTTTCTTTCTGTTTTTCTCAATTATATAAATTCTAATAAGTTTTTTATCGCTTAAGAGTGCGCAATATTTAGCCCTGTCATAGCTATGCTGACCATAAGTTGTAATATGGCTTGTATACTGCTAAGGTTACGTAGGAACACTGAACTTTGCTCTCCGAATCCTTAACCATATTATTAAATGAACTCTAAAACTTCAAACTCTCCCTCTCATTATCATTAATGGTAACTTCTGGTTCGTTCAATCAATAAACTAATTACAAGGAGAGTGTGGCTGAAGTGCTTGGAAGTCACTGATTTGTTCCACCATTTTTGGGGACTAAATAGAAAAATTATAAGCCAAACAGTGATATGTATTATATGTTTGCATGTGAGTTTGTGTTTTCCTCTCTACCGCTTTTATCACCCGAGTTGTCCCCGGAAATAGTGTCTTCGGTCACACTTCCTCTTATGTTAACTCTACAATCAACTAACGGTAGCGCCGTTTGCATCTCTTTCTTCCGCTATCCCTCTTTTCCCTAGCAGGTTGTTTATCATAATCTCCGTCTCTCTCCTTCCCCCCCTCTCTCTCTTAGTATGTCGGATATAGTTACTTCCTATACTCTCCCCACCCGTCGCGACGCGTCGTACCATCTCACGTTCACTAATACGCAACGTTTTGGCCCCATCAAAGCAATATACTTCGTATTTAACAGGATACATAATTACACCACGTTATTCTTTCTCTTTGACTCCAAAATTTCGCATATCCTCCACACCCATCGTACCATCTTCTTTATTCAGGATTCAGGTCAGAATAAGCGGTGGAGGGGTTAGGGTAGTCTTCAGTAAGTGAGAGGCGGCACAGTGGACAATTCGGAAACTCTTACTATTCCAGGTAGTAAGGATTTTTTGTGACAGGCTACTGTGATGCAATAACTACTGTCGATAATAAGTAAAGCTTTGGCTATTGTGCTCATTGTTTTGTAAAAACCAAAAAAAATTTTGAAGAGGACATATTTTCAAATACAACTCCAACTCACACAGAAACGTGCTCCATTCTTATCAAATTGGATGTCTTATCTAGTAAAATAGAAAAAAAAATCTTAGCATTTTTTATTTTTTATGATTGTTGCGATTGTTGTGGAAGACATAAGATCTAAGATTTTGTTCTACGAATCGTGGTGTAGTTTCTTGTAACCATCTCGTTTCAGCCATTTTTCTAATTCTAAGACATCTTCTGCTCGTGCTCTTAGAAAACAAAGGAAACTTAAATTTTTATTGTTTCTGTGGCCAAGTAAAGCTTACCTTTTCTGACCAAATACCTTAAATGTGCTGAATATTTTCCTTAATACAGTACGATTGTCCATCATATGATTTTTTGTAGCATTGGACAAAATTTGGTCAACACTAACTTTATTACTGGATATTTCTGGATATTTATTATATGGATATTTCACTTTTAATATCTGTGAAACAAACCAAGTTTTTAGCACACGCTTCGATGCATGTAATGCAGATAGCCTTATTCTTTGCATTGGAATCAAGCCAAGAGCTTTCTCTTTTCCATTTAGAAAACGAATTCGAAGGTTTTCGATCCTGAAAAAAAATGTTTACATAGTAAATTAAAATAAACAATTAAAGAGTAAATACAATTTTCGAAATAAATAATTACTAGTAATACTTGTGACTTTCTTTGTTAGAGCTGTAAGAATGTTTTGTGAAGTATTATCGACATTTAGCTTTTCTGAGAGTACAGCTCTCTGAGTTCTTAAGGTTAAAGATTCATCTGACTGCTTTGTTCTTTTTTCTTTGAGAATTATTCCAGTACTTTCACGTATTTTTTTTATCTTCACAACATACTTATCCATTTTCTCTGAATATGAAACAAGAGTTGTAAAACTTATGAATAGTTGCTTTTTTAAATGATTTAATAAAAAATGACTGACGCTGAGGATCGAATCAAAAAATAGTCATATGTTATAAAGTTATCATTTCTTCTTTGTCTAGCTAAGTGTAATTTTTAACGAAAGCCATTATAGTCAGCTGATGACAAGTATTTTTAAATAGAACGGGCTTTCATTGCAAAGAGACAGTCATGTCAGTCATGGGCTGTCTTGTACGGGTTTTAAACTATGTTAACTGAGTCATTACGCGGCAAAGTGGTACCACTCAACTAACTAAAAAAAAAACTGCGAAATTCAAACTTTATTATCAGTATTAGGTATTTTTATTACCTAAATTTTTTATTTGTGTAATATTTGTCAACACTTGTGTTAAATTTAGTACATAATGAGAAATAATTCTATCCCTTAATACTACATAAATATAATGATAAATATAAAAAAATACATTGTCGAGCTTGGTGGATTTTTTAATGCGTTTGGTTATTTGGTTATTAGTACATTTACAACTGCTTCCTTCTTTTTTTTATGTATGCGCAATAGATTTTTACGAATCAAAATAAATATAACAAATGCAAGGATGAAATTCAATTTGCCGAATCCAAATTCATAGTATAACATATTCTATCAAAGTCTTACAATTACGAATATAACTTATTTATTTACCACTTAGAGTAAAGAAAAATGCACAAATTTTGTAAAATCAAATATCCAAGTGTACGAATAAGCACGTGCATGCATTTTAAGTACATAGCATCGAATTGATCGGTCATATGAATTTTCACTCGACAAGGGTGCGTAAATATCATTGCGATTTTTTTCAGCTTACGACTTGCGCACTTCACTTCTTCATATCACCAACCTCGAATGACGTTTTTGTTAGCTACATTGACCTTCTCCTAGGCACTCTGTCAAATTAAGTACTCACCCATTTGATCCTCCTCGTTCCTGGCTGTCTCAAACTTTTTTGCTAGACCTTTGTCCTTAGTTATCTAGACTTTCTCACACGACACAAATTAAATTACAACACGAATCACGAATTAAGATTTTAATAGTTTTTTTTTTTTTTTTTTTCGTAAAACTTTGGGCTGTGGTAGCATGACCTGGAACCTGGGCCAATAACCTGTTGAGTAAAGAAGAACACACGGCGCATATATATGTATTGATAAAAGGTGACTTATGCGGACATTATTGGGTAACAAAAATCATCGTAGAAACGAAATTGTACTTATGCGGACGATCTGCATAACTTTTTTATATAATTTTTACATATCCTACAAGCACGTAGAGTCTGCATAAGCCGCCTAACATAAAGATATATATGAAGCATTTTATATCAAACTATTCAGTATCAAAAATGTTTGGTGAAAAAGAATGGTAATCGATTGTACTAGAACTCATCTTAAATTTAAGCCTCCTAGAGTCATACAACTAGGATCAGTGGTGGTTTAAAAATTTAAATTTTCATTTAAGGGCTAAGCTTGTGAAATTTTTTAGCATGATAGATTTTCACTACATACAATATGAACATGATTTTGTATATTTTTCTGCTAAATAATGCAAGTTTCGGTGCTAGTGGCGGTTAAGGTGAAAATAACCGTATTTAAGCACTTTTTTCTAACACATCAAATTTTTTTTTAGCAGTGAATCCAATATGGTGGGCCACAATTCAAAATTCAACGAATTTCGCTACGAAAACATTTTTTGTATGCAACGTTGAATTATAAGAAAAAAATGTCTCCCATAATTTTCTGTTACTGTGCATTGTTTTTGAGCAAAAAATTAATGAAATTTGAAAAGTCATGAAATCGCGTCTGAGATGGACGTTACACAATAAAGTGCTGGAATAATTATATTAACTATCGATTTAATGCAATAAAATAACTTTTTTCTTATCCGTTGTTACGTGACGTCAACTTTTAGATCCAACACGCTAATGTGATGAGTGAAGTTGTGGGATACCACCTTTGGGAGTACAGACAGAAGACTTGGGCAGTAGCCGAGTTGGGTCCCGGATAATTTATGACGTCATTTTATAGCCGAGTTTTATCAAACAGCCGAGTTGGGTCTCGGTTCTTAAAGATGCTCCATCGCCTACTGCAGTAGTCAATTCAGTGACGATCGATGCGATGTCACTAGACGAAAGCTTCCTTTTATACTAGTAGTATGTTTGTAATGAAGTTTGTTTTATTTTCAACTGAATCCACCTGCTATTATATATAGTTTACTACATATTTATACAGTCAGCTGTCGAATAATTTAATATTAATGATTGCCATAATTTACTGCGTTATTACCCAACAAATGAAAATTGAAAAATCATAAAAGTTTCATGTTATTATACAAATTCAAATTTTTTTATTGCGCGCGCTCCCTAAACTAATATGGCTGGCAGTGTTTGTCACTGCACTCACCGAACGTAACTGCAGGCCAAAATAGTATTTTAGCTATTTTATCAATTTTTTCATCGCCAACGCCTATAAAGTCACCCGGTTTCTTAAAGATGAGAATGTCAGGGTTACAGTAAGTATATTTTATTTGCTTGTACATTCCATTTTAGTGGTTTAATTGATAGTCAAAAGTTTGCTTCAGGCCTTCGGCCATAAGAGACTGTGTTAAGCGAGCTCAAAAAGTGCTGACTTTGTATTAAATTATCTCTGGATTTTGATCGCCAACCCATAAAAATGAAGATACCATTGGATTCAGCGCGATCTCAACTTATATAATGTATCTGTCAAAGTTCTTATACATTCCGTGATGGAGCCTTCTTAAGTGGACTTCTGACTTATTAGTTTCTAATTGAGAGTTTATAAGCACGACAGTTTTTCCGTTACACCCCAAGTTTTGGTCTTTACACTATGCTTGCGACAGAATTAAATATTATATTGCTTAAGTTTTGTGTCAGTGAAAAAAAAAAAACGTTATTAAAATTAGAAAATTTTACATTTAGATTTCATAAAAATTTAAAAAGATGATATAGAACGGTGGAAGTGTTCAGTGTCATCCTGTAATAGTTACTTAAAAATTACCTCTCAAAAGATTGTACAAAATCCTACGGTACATAATCATGCATATATTGACGAAGCTATGATAAATAGGTGGCTTGTAAGTAATTTTCTGAAACAAAAAGCGTTCGACGATATTTCTACTCGCCCATCGAAATTGTTGTATAATATTTTAAAACATAGTGACGTACCTACATTAACGGTTCAAGATACTGCCATGATTAGAAAGAATATCGAAGTTGCAGGCGTGGTACATTTTTTAAATTACCACAATCTATTTTAGAGTTCCATGAGACTTTAGACAACTTAGAGATACTTACTAATAAATAAGAAATATTTTTACTAGTGAATAATGACAAATTACATATTGTTTTATTTTCAACAACCAGTAACTTAACGCTTCTGTTTTAACTATAATCCTTGTTTGTCGATAGTACTTTCTACAGTTACCCTAAACATTTTTGTCAAGCTTTCACGGTTCACGGTTTGCACAATAATATTTACATACCACTGGCTTTTTTGTTCTTTCCGATAAAAAAACAAACTCTTATGAAAAATCATTTTCATTTGTAAAATCTGAATGTGACGAACTTAATTTGGTATTTAATCCGACGCACATCTTTGCAGATTTCGAATTAACAATTCCTTCAGGTATACAAAAACAGTTACCAATAGGGGACCGAGTTCAGCATTTTTCTTATCTTGGAATCAGCTAGACTTGGCACTGTGGCACACTAATAGGCTCTTGTGGACCTGACATATTACCAAGCCAATCACAGTGCTGAGCTAGAGAGAGGCAGAAGAAACTATCAGGAATAAATATCTTTTGTTTCGTTTATCGCTTTCACTCCCAGGCAGTATACCCCTTATTCACTTTGTGCATATAATGTATATGGGGATCCATCGTTTTCATTGGGTTGATTTATTTCGAAAGTTCTTTTCCAAAAAGACATCTTGTTAATTTTAGAAAATAACTAACAATAGAACTGGCTTAAAATTTTTGGAACGATTATGTGGCTGATTGCTTCAAATTAATGCCATAATTTTAGAACTGACCCAGAGTTTATTAAATGTATTTGAAAAGGGAGCCACAGAATGATTAGAAAGATAAAGCGAACGGATAACCAACTAAATAATAACAATGTACAAAAAAAGATATAGGACTTCTTTTGGATGATTAACTGGTGAGCGTACCCGGGTACGCAAGCAATTTTTATTCAAATGTTTCGAATAGAAAATTCGTGGCACGCCAGAATCTATACCTATAAATATACCAATATATATATGGTTTCCTTTGTGCTGTTTATGTATATAGGTATAACTTTGATGACTACGTTTTATCTACAGTTATAGACCATGAGTTTTTTTATCTCGTGCAGTCCCATTTGAGTAAAACATGTGTTAGTTACAAGAGCAAAGCAATGATAACCTACTGTTATGCACATTAGTACTAGCATATTTGGAGCTGTTTTTCCAATTTTACGGTATCGTAGATTATAAAAAGACCTTTTTTATGAATAAAAAAGCTATTTTTATATGCATCACGTAAATTTCCAGTTTTCTTAATAGATAATATTCAATTTTATTTTCAGAAAGCGATAATACAACATCAGTCACAACATGCTGCACAAAGTAAGTACGTCAAGGATGTAAAGTTTTTAAATAAAATCAAAAGAAAGTAATATATAAAAATATGTAAAACGAATTCTCGTAACAAATTTACATTTGCATGAATTTCAAAGTTTTTCCATGACAATACACTTAATAAACAAATACAACGATTTTTTTAAATTTGAGTGATTAATAGTATTTTGACTTATATTTTTAAGTATGGGTAAGAATTTAAACTGGGATGTTTTACAAAATCAAGTTTAGTTGGTATTTATAAAAATCATAGACGTGCCATTTAGAACCTTTAAGTTTTTCAACCATTCAAGATGCATAAGGTGCGAAATAACATAATTTATTTATATTTTTACTTTTACAAAGGCAACGATATAGTAAACGCTCTTGGGAATGAAATTTTAAAGAATTTCAAGTATTAATAATGCTAATCTCACTTACTTGCTGTTACTATACCCAGCTTTGAAACTTTCTTAGCTTGATGCAGTGCACTGAAATATTGTACATAGGCTAGTAGAAACAAAAAGACTCGCTTGATGTAATGATTTGTAAAACATCTAATGTTTCTTAGTACAAAATTACAATTTTAATACTTATGTACTCCGTAAATACTTTTTATTTTTGAGAATTGTTCCTTATCAGAACTTTGCTACTCATATTTTTACCAATCTTTGAAATTATTAAAAACACTACCGATAGTGAGCAGAAAATCATTTTCCATCACATAATTTAATTTGTATACACTAATGATGCACTCTAGAATAACATAGTTTTAATAAATTTTCTGTATTAAGATCTGTTTGTCTATTTTTTAGTAATTGTAATCAACTTAACAGTTTTCATTACGTTTTTTAAAAATAAGGCAATGTACGTATAGTTATCTAAATTTGTTTGCTATCATTTTTATACAAAATTTTGACACATTTTAAAGCAGTAGCGGGTTTTCTTGCGAGACATATGGTGCACACACACACACACACACACACGCGCGCGCACAATAGTAGGGCTCTATCCTTAGCTTGCTTTATTTCGTGCCTCCTTCCCATTGTACGATTTATGATTATGAAATATAAAGAACGAGAAGAGTTCCGTTGTGGATGCGAGAGAGAGCGGACGTGTCGAGTGAGTGCTCCGGAGAATAGAACATGAAGAAGGTATTAAAACAAACATAAAAGAAAATAAAAGTACAAATAAGTGTAGAAAGTGGAAAAATAGCAGAAGAGAGAGTGTAAAGTAAACAAATATAAGAAATTAAAAGGATAAAGTGAGATTAGTGAGGTCGTGCCAGTGAAAAGGAAATGGTACACGTGAAAGATAAAGAGTAGCGAGTAAAGAAGAAGGCAGATCATAAAAGAAGGTGATAGTGAACGGAAAAACGAGTGACAAAAAGACAGGAAAACAGTGTTAAAGTAGTGGTGGTGAGTTGAGAAAAAGTAAAAAAGTACAGTGAAGTGCAAGAGAAAAGTGAGGTTATTAAAATATAGGAAAGAGGAAGCGGCGACTTGAAAAAGAGGTCGATAAAAATGGGGCAAGCTGAAAGGTATATAAGGAAGGTCCATGGCCAAATAAAATAGCGGTAAATAAAGAAAAAGAGATTAAAAGGTTAACAAAATTAGGGGGCGATAAGGAAGATTTCTGGAAGACCTAAATTAGATAAAAGGATAGATTAATAAAGAGATCAATAAGAAAGATTCCTACAGTACCAATTAAGGTCGTTAAATAGGATTCCTGATGGATCGACGTGGAAAATTCGGTACAGAAGACACCTGTGATATTGACAAGAACCTGAAAATGGCCGGGAAAGTGACGGGTGTAAATGTTAACACAAGAAGTAATGCAAATGTGAAACCCAAGGCGCAGTCTACTAAACTTCACAAAAGAAAGTCAAGAGAATAAGGACTTAAACGATAAGTTAAGTAGATTGGAAAATAAGTTTAACAGTATGATTAGTATTCTAGAAAGAAGAGATGAAGATTGGAAAGAGGAAAAACAGATGTAGATAAAAGAGAGACATCAGTAGACAGAAGAAAAGAAGGCACTAGGAGAAAGAATAAGGAAGTTGGAATGGGAAAAAGAAAAAGATGAGAGAGAAAAAAGGAGACCGAACATTGTGATCAAAGGAGCATACATTGAAAGAGAGAATCTGGAAAAGAATGTGGAAGAATTCATTGAACAAAAGATCAAAGTGAAATTAACAGTAGAGAAAGCTACAGAAATAAGTGTGAACACTGGGCAAAATGTGAGGTAAATAGTTTTAGTAAGGTTGCTAAACAAAGAAATGAAAGAAAAAGTAATGAGGAATAAGCAATATATGGAGAGAGGAGTTTACATAGATAGCGATTTAACAGAGAAAGAAAGAGAGATTCAAAGAACTATTTTAAACAAGTCAAAAGAGCAGAGGAGTAAAGAAAATAATACAAAAATTGGGTATATGAAGATGATGGTGGACGGTAAGTGATTTGAATATGATGAACGGAAAGAAGAGTTCACTGAAGAATGAAGCAGGAGGCAAGAATAAAGAGAACAAGAAGATAGAGAGGAAAAGGGAGTGAGAAGAAGAAATGTCAGTACTTGTGCGTGGAATGTTGCGGGAGTATTAAATAAGGACAGTGAAGTGTAGAAGAACTTAAGTGGTTTTGATATAATATTGTTAGTAGAAACGTGGTTAGAGCAGGACAAGTGGACTAGTGTAGAAAGTGAGTTGTCAAAAAGTTTTAAGTGGAAGTGTATAGCAGTGACAAGAGAGCATTAAAAAGGTAGAGCGAAAGGAGGAATAATATTAGGAATAAGTAAAAAGATAGGAAGCAGAAAATACGAAATATGGAGCGATAACATAATAATGCAGAAGATAAAATACGGAAATCAAGAGTGAAAAATCATAGGAGTATACAGTCAAAACGTAGAAGGGACGATGAAAATTATAAAAGAGAAAGTAAAAACAAAGGAAAGAGAAAGTGTACTAATACTGGGAGATTGGACCGCCAGAACCGGGAGAGAAGGAGGATGGATTAATAAAACGGATGACGACAAGGAAATAAAGGTAAGAAAGTTAAAAGACGAGAAGATAAATGAGGAAGGGAGAAGACTAATAAAAGAAACAACAGAAGAAGGATGGTGTATAATAAATGGGCAAAAAGGAGAAGAAGGAGAATTCACATACGTTGGCAGCAGAGGGGAATCGGTAATAGATTATGCAATTGGGAATCAAGAAGCCTTAGATCAGGTAATAGAAATGAAGATAGGACAAAGAACGGAATCGGATCATGTGCCGTTGGAGGTGTATTTAGAAAAGGAAGTAGAAGTAGGAAATATAGAAAAAGAAGAGAGGATAACAGCAAGGAGGGATTGGACTCAAGAACTGATCGATCAGTATGGAGAAAAATGTAAGGACTGAAAGTGGAAAGAAGAAGAGGTGGAAGGAAGATGGAAGGAACTGAAAGAAAGAATAGAGAGTGCGGTACCTAAGGTAGAAAAACAGTTTAAAGTGTGGAAATTGGGAGATAAAAATGGTACGATGAAGAATGGAAAGAGGAAAAGAGAGATTTAAGAAGAATAATAAAGATGTGGAGAAAGAAGAAAATAGAAAGGAGTTATTATACAGTTAAAAATGAGAGTACAGAAACTGGTGCGAAGCAAAAAGGAAAAGGTTTGAAAGATTAGAAGAAGGAAAGTTAAAAAACACAACATCGGAAGATGAAGTGTGAAAGTACATAAATAGGTTCAGAAAAAAACGAAGGAATGAAATAGATGATAAGATTACAGTGGAAGAGTAGAGAAGGTATTTTATGGAAAAGTTAGATGTGAAGGACAAAGAAGAAATCGGGAGAGAAGATACAAGAAAAGAAGAAGAAAAGAAAAATACAGAGGATCAGGAAGAGTTGAGCAAGGAAGACTTTGAATTCAGATTGCAAGGTTAAAAATGGGAAAAGCACCGGGAGAAGATAAGCTAGAAAACGAAGTATGGAAGTACATACCTAGCAAAGTAAATGCAGCCCTTTAGGAACTGGTTAAGAAAATATGGTAAGAAGGAGAATTAACAGAGAAATGGAAACGAGGAGTGATATGCCTGATTCACAAAAAAGGTGGTAAAGATAAGTTAGAAAATTATAGAGGAGTTACATTAACGTGCACAGCATACAAAATTTATGTAAGTTTGCTGAATGAGATGTTAAAGAAGGAAATTAAAGGTAAATTAGCAGAAATTCAGTTTGAATTTAGAGAAAAGAGAGGAGTAATAGAAGCGATATACACACTGAAACACATTGTAGATGAAAAATTAAGCAAAACAAGAGGAAAAATATTTGCCTGTTACATAGACTTAAAGGAAGCATTTGATAGAGTAGATAGACAGGGTTTAAAGGAAAGATTAATAGAGATGAAGGTGAGCGAAAAGCTAAGAAATAGGATTATGGATGTCTATAAAGAAACTAGGAATGTAGTTAAAGTAGGTGAGGAGGAATCAAAGGAATTCTGGACAGAGAAAGGTGTAAGGCAAGGATGTCCACTAAGCCCAATGCTGTTTAATATATATCTAATGGACTTGGAGGAGGAATTAAAGAGAGGGCAAGTGGGAGGATGCAGAGTTGGTAATGAAAAAATATGGAGTGTGTCTTACGCGGATGATATAGTATTAATGGCAGATAGAGAAGAAGAATTAAAAGAGATGCTAAAAAGATTTAAGAGGTACACCTGTAAATAGAAAATAATTTGAAGAGAAAATTAGGGATTCAGACATAAAATTAGTTAAGGAATGTATAAAAGAAAAGGATGAGGACAAAGAAAGATGAAAAATAGGAAAAAAAAGAGCGGAATCGCTACGTGAAGAAAATATAAAAGAAACAAGATTTATGAAAGGGGTGGAATTTAAAGAAGAAGTAAGAGAAAAAATAATAAAGAACAAGGAAAGAAAAGAAAAAGAGAAGAGAACCGAAAAGTTAAAGAATTCTCGGTGCAACAAAGTATATAAAGATATAAGAACAGAGGAAGAACCAGGATATTTGAAAAAAGATATGCCATTAAAAGATAGGAAACTAGTAACAAGATTAAAGTGCGGAAATGAATGCAAGGGTAGAGAGTATTGGAAAGGAGAGGAGGATAAGAAGTGCAGATTATGCAAAGAAGAAGAAGAAGATTATAGACACGTATTAAAGAATTGTAGAGATACGGGAAATGAGGAAGAAATAGAGAAATTACTAAGTCATGATGCAAAGGAGATAGAGTCACTAAGACGCGTTATCCGAAAAAGAAAGGAAGCAGAAAATAAATAAAAGACAACAAGAATGAAGAAACTTTTTAGTAGAAAAGAGAAATGGATGAATAGCAGGACAAGGAAGAAGAGAAGAAAAAAGATTGCAGTGAAGAAAGAAGAATGAAAGAATTTAAAAGGACAAATTAAAGAAAGGAGATTAATATTAAAATTTTTGAATTTTTGAATTTTTCTTTTTTGAATTTTTTTTTTAATCTATGTTTTTTCGATTTTTGAATTTTTAAAGGTATA
Source organism: Copidosoma floridanum (assembly GCF_036245765.1). Classification (NCBI taxonomy): domain Eukaryota; kingdom Metazoa; phylum Arthropoda; class Insecta; order Hymenoptera; family Encyrtidae; genus Copidosoma; species Copidosoma floridanum. The sequence goes on along the minus strand of NW_028321901.1, from coordinate 12,134,088 downwards.
AATTGATATTGTTTGTTTTTATGAGTCATTATATAATGTAAAGTTAAAGTAGAATTTAAAATATGTGCAAATAGAAATAATATAAGATAAAATAAAAATCATTAAATTATCAAATTATTAAATTATTATGTAAAAAAAATGTAAAAGTGCAACGGAACCCCTCCAAACCCGAAAGGGGTGGAGTATGAAATAAATTAAAAAAAATATTAAAAATATAAAGAACGAGAACCTTTGAGTTGATTTTTACTATCTTTAAAAAAACTATTTCTTAATCAAGTTTTTAATAAATACAATTATTAACAAAACTATGTAAAAATGCATGTTGGAAATACTTTGAATCTAAAAAATTTTTAATAAATATATGTTAAAAATATTAAAATTTTATCCTTTTAGTGTGTTGGTTGGACTCCGAATTGTCAAAATAAATATCATGGGTAGACAAGAGTTTTTGTGTTGTACTACATCTTCAGCTTCTACTAGTAATATTTATCTAACTTGCTTAGTTATTTTGAATTCCAATAACTTAATAATTAATTAGAATCTAAAAATCTTTAAAGTCTTCCTCGTGTAGTGGTGACAACTTAAATTTTAAGGTTAAAAAGCTGAAGAATTTGACAGGCATACCAACATACATATAAATCAAGTTAACGTGTAAATAACGTAACACTATTGACTACATGAATTTGTTTTTCGTTTTTCGACAATTTTCTCAATTTTAAGTCCGCTTACCTATATGAGAAAAGCTTTAATCAGAATATATTTGCCATGAACGTTCTAGTTGAAGAAGCAAACTTTAAGCATGAATTTTTTAACTTTTTATCCGTTCAAAAATATACATGTAGGCACCATTAAATTCGGCGTAATGTAATCTGCTTAATGACATTTGTCTCATTTGGCGACATTTGGCATTTCGAGAAGGGAAAATTAAAACAATTAAAATACCTGAGAGTTGGTTAAAGAACGATGTTTATTCAAAAATGTATGATGTTATTAGTAGTTTTATTTGTAGTGTTATTTTAACAACTGATAATGACTACACTTTATATTTACATAATAATAATATTTTAATTAAAATTCCTGGTATTTCAGTAACGGATTATGGTATACATTATGTTATTCTTAAAGATATAGATTTTTTTTTTTTTTTATATTATAGTGCTCTACGTCCGGCTCCTTTAATAAGGGCACTAAGGGCACTACTATGGGCACTTAGCATTTGGGAGAAGGAAGGGATGAGGGATGGGAGGCCTCCCATTACTGGGAGGGGGGTAGGGGAAAATTAGGTAATTTTTGCTGCGAGAAGGTCGCCTAAACCCTCCTCGAAGAACATTGCGTGGTGAAAAAGCACATGTGAAAAATCATAGAGGTACTTGCCCGTAAAGTCGCACTGGCCGGGAATTGAACCACGGTCTCCCGCGTGCCAATCCACGACCTAGCTGACTGAGCCACCGCGCGCTCTTAAAGGTATAGATCAAACATACGATAATATAAATTTAATTTTTCCAGCGAAAACTTTGGATATTATAAATGAAGAGCTTCTATCTCATGAACTAAAGTTGAAAATTGGAGCAATCGTTACGGTAATCTGAAATTTAAGTATATCAGATGTATGGTTTATGTAATGGTACAAGACTACGTATCAATCAACTATTTAAACACAGGAAATTCTTCTTGACTACCGTTTATACTTTACCGAAAAAAATTTCCTTTGATACCTGCATTTTCAATGACAATAAACATGGCTCAGAGTCAAAGTTTTGATAATGTTGGGATGTATTTGACATCATGTTTTTGACCCGGTCAAGCATATGTAGCTTTTAGAAGAGTTTAAAATCCGAAAAATATTTTCATTCAATATGAATCAAATAAAAAATTTGAAATTCAATATGTAGTTTGAATAGAAATATTGTAATTAATTTATAAAGAAATTATCATAAATTTAGCCTTTATTTTAAATCTGAATCGCATTAAATCATTATATTTATTTATATACTAATTTTTTAGTTAAATTTAAAAAATGGAAAGATCATATTACAGAAACAAATATATTCGCTGGCCGTTTTTTCATAAAAACAGAAAGTTATTTTTAAAGAACTGTTATACATTAAAAACTTTATTGCGTTATAAGTGTTTTTCATACGATCAAAAAATATTGTAACATATGATAATTTTTATTGATAAAATTATTTGGTATTATATGGCAGTATTAACATTCAATCTATAATTTAAAGAACTGTTTTTCTTATCATATTCAGATTAATTAGAAGTCATCGAAATGAGGAAAGTTTCACATACCTTTTTTCTCTAAACGTAGCGAAGAGTTCCATAATAAAAAAAAGATCTGAACGCGCCACAGTAGTTACTCCTGGGTGGTGTGGAAATTTACTGATAAATTAAACGATGTAGATTAAATAAGAGTTTCGTGTACTATAACTTTTTTGTATCTTCACAGAAATATAGTTGCCCAGTTTAAAAAATCTTATTCGCTGATGTTTAATCGAATTTTAGAGAAACGAAATAGCATAAACAGATTATGCTAAGAGTATTATCTTTTCTAAGTAAGTTTTGTAGAAAGTGGAAAAGTTGAATGCTTTTGTGAATTCAAAATTGTCTGAAATGTATAGAAATACTACTAAACTATTAATATTAAATATTTTCACTGGTACCGTCGGCAATTTTATGAAAGAAGTTTAAAAATTTGATTGAGTCATTTTTTTTATAAACGGTATCTGAACATGCAGTGTGCTAAATTAAAAAAAAAAAAACAGTTTTTTTTACACTTAAAATATTCAATTTAAAGCTTTCAATGCCATTTACAGCCAATTCGATAATCAATTATATCTTGGCAGAAATATTAGATCTACGTCTGATGGCTATTACTTAGGGCTTTTTAATAGACTTGCAAAAGTAATTAAACACAGGTATAATCAGACATCTAGTATTTCTAACGGGCTTACCGGGCTTATCGAACCCAAGTATCACAGGCGTTTTTAATATGCCTGCCTACTATAGGGCATACATTTTTCTTTATCGGCATACATCTCTGCAAGGTGGCTCATAGTGGTACGAAGTGGCTAGTAGGCAGGAACCTATAAACAACAACCTGTTAAAAAATATTGTGCGTTCCTTACGCGCTAACGTAATTGTTGACCCTGAAAAAGGGCCATTGATTTACACTTTCTTACGTTAAAATATATGGATTTGAAATTGATAAAAAAAAATTTTTAATTAAAGTTTCTTTTTTTGCTATTAAAAAATTTTACTACTTTAGCGAAAATTTTCTAGAGCCTGATCTCTGCATTTTTTAGCACCAAAATGAATACTAATATACATTATTCCACCTATTTGAATAGCGGCAAAATTTGAGTATTCAATGTCAGGGTTATGATTGACAGCTGGTCTATTACTTACTGACTTATTAATTTGTCGATTTTGACGCTGCTGTTTTCATCTTGATGAATTTCTGAGTCAGTTTCTTCATACCTAAAATTTTTTGACTAAAGTCTCCAGCTAATGTGGCTGCCTGGATACCCTGGGGTGATCTTCTCTGGCCTGCTGTTATAGCACCAGATTGATTGTGAAAAAAACTACAAAGTTCTGAAGCATTGGAACTAGTTGCAGTGCTCTTTTTTAATGTCTCCTGATGTTATGGTGTTGACATTGGGATCCAAAGCATCTTCTTTTTATCGTGAAGCTCAGTAGTTTTGGTGATCCAAGGAAGAGATTTGTTCGTGTCACTTGACTGTTGATGGCTGTCCCGTTTGCTCAAGTTTATTTGTCTTTCATAGCTTCACTATTAGATTAGTCGGAAGTATATTTCGGAAAGAATCGGTAATACCCGGTTGAATTCTTAGAGTCAAGAGGGTAATTTAGGGTCTTTGATGGCAGGGGTACCCAGCCGTGTGGCGAAAAACTCTACTCGTGACGTCTGCCAGTGAATGACTGACTTGGTTTAAAAGTGGCTACTTTTACCTATTCTATTAATGGACGAATCGTTATCAGAATTTGCTTTAAAACATTTGTTGACAAATAGTTATAAGGACCGATGGTGATACCTTTAGTCAGAGGCTAGTAAAATTTTCAGCAGATGTAACTACCTGAACCACTTAAGACTGTTGTTATTAATTTACTGTTGATGCAAGAAGTGCTTCGGCGTCCTCAGATTGGTTGGAAAAACTACTACGAGCTAGTTGTTATCTAGTCAGACGTCTCCTGGCACTATGCTTCGGTAGTTAGCTCTTACAACGCCTTTGTTTTCATGACACTCGGTCATCTTCGCGATCCAGGTCAGAAATCGAGCCTATATTTCAAACTGTCAGAGAATCGATGGTAGCTGGGATACCCAGCTGCACAACTAAGAGCTTTGTTCTTAACATACTGCAAGGTACTTGATATTCTATATCTTGTTCGGCAGTATTACAACCAGACTCACTGACTTTGATTGTAGGTGGCTTTAATTTTACTTTGACGCCGTCTATGGATCCTACTGAACCAAAGTGCACAGCTGTAGTTTTCATTGCAGAGTCTTAAGTTTGCTTATTGCTATTGTTACGAATTTTTTTCAAGAAAAAAACCATGTAAAAACCATCTAAGAAGTATCAAGAATCAGTATGCAAAATTTCATCAAAATCAGTTGAGTGGTTTTCGCAGTTAGCGATAACAACGGTTTTTGAAACTTGACTTTATGTATAAAAAAGATTGTATCATATAATTACTTACACTCAACAAAAAATTTATAATAATAAGTCATTAATATTAGAAAAGAAATTCAACGCAACATATGTTTATACTAATAAAATTATACGTAGTACTATAAAAAAAAAAAATAAACAAATAAATGAATAAAATAATCTTTCAGACAAAAAATTTTTATCTCTTATTTGCTTATGAGCGGTGTTGAAAAATAATTATCAATTTCATAACCAAAAGAAGGGATAGTCAGAGGTACAAATAAACTGTGTGGCTTTAATAAATGTGTAGGCCGTAGCTGGTTGTAAAAGCTTCAAAGGTTAAAACTCAAATAGTATTCGTTTGACTAATGAAACATTTATATTTGTTTAAGTTATTAATCAATTGATAAATAAATCAAACGAATTTTACCTAATTTTATAGAGGAAAGATCGGTGGAGAGCTGTTCGGTAGGACATATCGCCAGTCCTACCGGAAAAACTATATGATATAAGATGTGTATGCAAGCGTGGCTTCGCTACCCTATGCACTCTACTCGCCAATGTCTCTCCATCTGACGTTAAAGATAATAAAATAACTTTCCGATCAAAGCAGGTCGTCTTTTTTCTAACACTATTTATTTCTACTTGACAATTTTGTTAATGTAAATCATTGTTTTTACACTAAAAACGCTCTAGTAAGGTTGATGAAATGTCAAATAATAAGCGCAATATGTAATTTTACAGAACCGTATACATCTACTTTTATTAAAAAAAGGTATTATGCGAATTCCTAAGTAAATTTAGTTTACTTGCATATAAATTTAACGACAAATTTGAAAAATGTTATTATTTCAACGGTTGAATCTTATAATTAAATAATAAGCTGTTGTAGTAGTAACAATATTGTAAATCTTGCTGTGTACTCCGTTAATAAGCGAAAATTTTAATTCAAATGAAAGAAAACATGATAAATAATTGAAGCATATGTCATGCTTTATACAAGGGTGACAGTAGAATAAGTGATAACCTTCATATATATGTTTCGATTAAAGTTTTGGACAATGTTTATAAGGGTTTGCTATCCTATGAGTTAAATTTTAGAGTTGGAGCATTCGTTAAATTAATATGGAATACAATTATAGCTATCGGTTTGCGCTACGGCACAGGATTATAAACGAAGCAATTATTTTTAGTTTTACTATTTGCTATGACAAATATTGAATTCCAAAGGTGATATTTCTATAAAGTAGATTTATTCTTATACAAGCCTTTATTTTCTTATGAAAAATTACACGTATTTCCAAAAGATGCAAAACTGAAGAAAGGGTATTCATGTAAATGGATTGTAAAAATAATTCAAGTGTAAACCTTATCTATTGTGCTACGCAGAACGCCGATCTGATCTCTGTTCTTATTACTTACAGATACCAACCAAGAATCTTCTGAATTAGAAAACTGATCGATAATTAGGCGTTTTTTAAATGATATGTAATTTAGCCCGCTAATTGCGAATACAATAGTTACAATTATTTATAAGTGGTCGAATAACATTAAAATATTGTGTTCTGAAGTTCGTTTTGCTTACATCTTTTAACGTTTTGAAATACGAAAAAAAATAAAAATACAAGCGTCTAGGGTGAAACGATTTCCATCAATAAGCACTTTTACTTTTGATTCGACTAGTTCAAAATATTGAGAAAAAAATGAAAAAGGTATTTTGACAGCACCTGTAAGAATAAGCAAGATAGAAAGAGTCATTGATCGTCTGCTGTCGCGCTCACTCTCTCTATTGTACTCATTCAGGTAGGCCTTTTTTATTGCTTTGCTCAATATTTTGCGCTTGTACAAAATGATGAACTATTATTATAATGAGTATTATTTGTTTATCATTTTAAAAATTTCGTCTTTGTTAACAGGACTATTTTAAAATATTATAATTTAATTATAATTCAAAATTTTCCCGGGATCTTCCAATTGTGTTTAGTCAAACTCTTTGTTGAGGGTGCCTGTATATGAGCGTTTTAAAGTCTTAAGCCCTTGAGCTATTTCTATAGAGGATGATTTAATTCATGTCTATACAGTTTTATTGTCAACATAACCTCTCTTTTAACGATTAAGTGTTAATGAATTTTTTTGAGTTCTGGTAGCTACATATCTTTCTAATATTATAATTTAATCACGTAACATAGTTTTATTATGCACAGGATGCCTATTATCTTGTGTAAAACAAATTATATCAGTACTCAGTTGACGTTAGTTTGAATTGAATCAGCTGCCATAGGTTTGGCTAACAGTCTTAAGACTTTAAGACACCCTTAAGCCAACCTTGAGTAAAGAGCCCAAGAAGTTCAGGCACATGCGCAACTATGCACATTGTTAAATAACGTTTAATGTCATTTAAGTTTGTTTTCAGCTTCAAATCAAAAATTAAAAACTGTGGGCTACAGTCTCACGCTCCTTCACAGGCTGCGGGACAGCAGATAGTTTAACTATTTTTTTGTTTAAGAAAAATTAAAAGGATGAAAGAAGTAGAGTGTTGAATATAATATCCAGATTAACTTACCTTTCTATCCGCTAATTATCAGTTCTGACGACCTGCACTTTCTCTTTCCATCGATTTATGATTATTTATTTTTATATTTATTTATTTGTTATTTATTATTTTATAATAATTTAAATTCCTTTTCCAATTAGTTTTATATCACTTTATTTGATATTACTAGTATACATACAAAATAAAACAGAAAAGGAAAAAATAGACGGAACGTCTGGTTAATCTTATAAAATTAATTATTACGTCTGCATTTGATGAGCGGCAGCGGGCTACTGACTAAAACGCCGCGCAAAGAAATGCACCTTGCACGAAGTTTTAGTTAAACTTCTTTGTCTTACTTTCTATGGGGCCGGTACTTGCTGACTTCATGTGTTTAGGCTTCATGGCTCGCTTCGGTTGTCACTTGACACTTCCAAGAGCTACGAAGTTCACAGTCAGCTTTGTTAGGTGACGACTCTCGTTGAGTATGACTCTGTAAAGAGTCTTAAAATTTTATCATTGGGAATGAAATATAACAGGATAAAATAGAATAAAAATAAAAATTTATTAATTTATGCAAGTCGTCACCTAACAGCCTCCCTTTTTTAAAACTATCACCGTCCTCGGTGAATATATTCTATTATATTATTTTGTTGTTTTTTTTTTTTTTTTTTTTTTTGTTTTTTTTTTTTCATCTTATAAGTAAACATTTATGAGTTACATAACATAAACAATTTACAGTAATCCTTATAGTAATGTAATAAAGTATTAATTTACAGAATTATTACATTTGTTTATTCGGGACTGAGAGAAAGGGAAGGAATGGATTCGTGAATATTACGTCTTTTTTTTCTTCTTGGCCCCTGATTTTGTGTTATTAATTACTAGTCTATTAAGTGCATCAAGATTGGCTGACACTCCCATCTCAAGGCATAGTTTATAGTGCCAGTCGTATTTTACCAAGTTGATATTTTCCTGGCATGATGGGCAGATCTTTTTTAATTTCATTTGTGTTTTGCACAGAAGACTGTGCACCTCAAGATGGCATTTGGATATTAAATTTCCACACGATGAATGTGTTATTATTTCACGGTTTTTTGGCGAGTCTTTTTGGGAGTAATTCGCCCCATACATTTTGAGTCCTTTGAGGGCCCTTTCCGTCGATTCTTCGTTACAGTATGTAGCGAAGCTTAGGTATAACTGTCTTCCATCGTCGCGTTTGACATCTAATGGGTAGTAGTTTAAATGGCTCAAAGGGCCAAAGGTCATTAACAACCGGGTGTATTCATCCGGATTCATAATGGCCGGTACCTTAGATACTACTTTTCGTGGAAGTGAGTCATTGTCTTTTGGATCGTTATTTATTTTGATCGTGTTTTCTGTTTTTGGGTTTTTTGTGAATACATCTTTTGGCTGCTGAGTTATGCAATACACTACTATCTGGCGCATGTTTTCTGCCCACTCAGCGGATCCATACGTTATATGAACGGGAACAATATCTTCCCGTGTTTGTTTTTTGGTTAAAAAATGAATATCTTTCATTGGATATTTGTTTTTGAAAAATTCAATGATATAATTTGTGTTAATAGGTTTTTTTAAAATGACGCTTATTTTAGTCCCGGTACGATTTACTCTTACAAATCGTAATATTGGACTAAGCTCTTCTTCATTAATTTTATTAAAGGTTTTGACTTCCGTCGTTGATTCTACATTCTTAGCTGGTGCTTCGATGTTTCGTGAAGATGATTTGTCTTCTATTTCTATGGTCGTTGTATCATTTAAGGTTGCTGCAGCAACTGCTGCATCACATAGTTGGTAATATTCGACCTCGTAGCTGGTGTATGGGGCCGAACATGGCTGTTCTTCTAATGATAACATCGGACCAAATTTGTTAAGCGATGTTTCCAATTGGCGCTTGTCAATTGGTTCTTCGGTCATTATGTTTAACCAACATCCATTTTCCGATATATTGTGGACCTTGACTTGTCTTTTATTTGGCAAGGGGACAGGTGCCGTTGACTTTGCCCAATCCCTCTCGTCCGATACATTCGACAATGAGTCGAATAGCTCCTGTAGCGTTGGCGCTGCACTTAGGTTATCAGCCGCTAACGCTGCCTCCCGTGATGAAAGGAATGCGACTTCGTAACTTGAGTACCCCATAGCACAGGGTTTCCGTTCAATGGACCTCACTATCCCGAAGTTTTCCAGAATTTTTTTTTAGCATTAGCCTACTATAATCCCCCTGCAGCAGTATGCTAAGCTGAGATCCATCAGCCATTGCTTCTATGATATTAGCGTTTTGTTTGTCCATTGTGTGTGTAATTCTGCAAGCGTAAATATGATGGATGCTGTGAGGATCCTCACTTGATACTGTACATGTATGAGTGTTCTTGTAGTGTACTTCGTGTTGTTATTGTTCGTAAGTGATGTATGGAATGCAGATATGAGAATAAAATTAGGTTTATGAAACTATTGGATAATGGGTAGGGAATACATGGATAGATACAATTATTACTTATCATGCTATGCCGAAATATTTGCGTATTTTTAATACAATTGAATAAGTAGTTTTAATACATGCTAAAGCTTAATATCACAAAAGAGGAGAAAAAAAATTTTGAAAATAGAGTAACATGCAGCTAAAATAGAATACAACATGCGCTTTTAAATTTAAAGCCTAGTTATTATTATTTTCATAATTATTATATTTATTTATTTATATGAATATTTATATATACATATTTTTTTATTTTATTTATTTTTTTATTTTTTTTTATTTTTTTTTATTTTTTTTTATTTTATTTATTTTTTTTTATTTTTTTTTTTTTTTTTTTTTTTTTTAACTAATAATAAACGTACTTCATATAAATCCTAAGGATAAAATAAAAAAATAAAGTGAAGTTAAGAAGAAGGAATACGTGAAAGAAAAAAATTGATTTTACAAAGCTTAAAGTTAAAATCTTAGAACTAAGTGATGTGTATTCGACGTAGAAGGTGGCTAGTTAAATGGTAGGGTTCAATTATTGGGTTCATTTTCTGCTACTTTTGATCTTCTCTCGTAGATCAACGGTTTCGGTAAGGATTGACTTCGTTTCTGTAGTTTGTGTACAGCGTTGTTTTCTGCATGTAATCACATGTCTGTGGTAGGTCATTAACTCAACTTGTTGTTGACATAATTGGTGAGTCAATTTTCGGTTTATTTTGTATTTTGTACTCCTTTTAATTGGTTCAGCGTATTTTGCGCGATATTAAGGTTCATCGTTCTGCAATGCTAAAATAGCGCTTTTAGGATCCATGTATTTTACATATCCTTGGGATAATCTTCCCCGCCGATCTCTAACGGCATAACAATATTCTAGGGTGCCAAATTGAGAGAAATGATTGAAGAAATCTCTTGCTCTTTTCTTTTCTTCTATATCCCATGGCAGAAGACACATAAGTCTTTTTGGATCAATGTTTGGTGTATCATTGTCGTTTCTTGATGGTGTTGGTGAAGAGATCTTTTCTGCTTGACAAATAGTGGATATAATCTTAAAAGGAGAAAGTGTTTGAACTTCTTCTCCTGTATTTAGTGTTTCATCAGTTACTTTAGTAAATGAATCACTATTGTATTTGGCGGTTATAGTTCGATGTTCATAACTATGTAAATCCGTAAATATGTGCATTTCCTTAATGTTTCCTTTATTTTCTAATTGTTCGATAACTTCATGTAAAGGTTGGTTTATGTTGACTCTAGTCTTTATTGTTATTTCATCTTCGGGGTTCATTGTTCTACCTGGAAGGAAAATAGTATCAAATTACTATTGATTTATGAGTCCATTTCCAGTTTTTGGGGTGTATGGCGTGGGAGTATCAAACTCCGTGTCTTCATTATAGGTCTAGCTTTAGATGATTTAGGTATTTTTTGTTTTTCTTCAATTTCAACATACAGTTCAGTTGGTTCGTGTTCATTTGGTTCTTGTTTTATGGTTACTCGGGTTCTGCGTTCAGTGGGTTGATGGTACGTTCAATAAATTATTCCGAGACACTACGTTTCATAAGCTTCTTGAAACAGCTTCTTGCTTTGCTGATGAGTATTGCTATTATAATCATAATAATAATAGTTTCAATGACATTTCGTATTAAAGAAAAAAGAGAAGTTTGTTTTTCCTCCAACTTTCGGGTCCGTATTTTTTCCATTTGATTTATTATATTTTGTACATTTAATTCTTCATCTGTCCATGCTTGTTCATTAAAGTTTAATTCTCGAATCGATTTTATAGCGTCATGGAAGTCATCAGTGTCTTTTAAGGGTTCATGTAGTACTGTTAAGTTTAAGTTCACTTCTACCTGATAGATATATTGTATTTGAGTGATAATCTTATGTTCACTGGTTAAGGTTAATCTGTGAGTTTTTCCCGTACATCCATCATTCATTCGTAGAAGACCTATACCTTTTACTCTTTCTTGTTGATCCATTTTATTAGGACAGATAATGTTCAATTGTTCTTCATTGGGTGTTGAGAATAACCATGAACTATCAGCTGGTAAATAAATCCATTGGCTTTCGGTTTTCGGCGTAAACATAATTTCACAGTATTTAAATACTTCTGGTCCAGGTCGTAATAACATAAGAATTTCACATTCGTTCATAGAATAGGGTTCCTTCAGCGGTTCCATAGCCGAGCATATATAACCATATACCGTCTTATCGCAGTGGTTAAATGTAACTTCGTTTAGTCGTAAATACGAATTATGGTCTGCTGCTACTGCTAGGTACGGGTACGACGGTTTTATGTAGGCAGATCCATTTTGTCCAGATTGGGGTATCATGACTGGATGTAGTCTATAAAGATTGTAAGGGGTTCGATCTACGAGTGGCAAATGTAATATTACCATGGTTCTATTTTCTTGATGTACAACATCTAATTTGCTTAGGGTACTTATTTCGCCAGCATAAAGGTTTTCTATTGGTGCTACAAATTCTAGATTTCCCGCAAGGTTCTTAACATTCCGGGCTACTGTTCTAAATATATTTGGAGAAAATAGCTTTGGATGTGCTTGACCTCAGTAAATCATGCAAGATGTCAATCAGATCTTCATGGGAACGAATAATGTGATCTAGGGTAGCCTCAGTTCTTCTAAGGTATGCTGACAAATGAATCAGATATCTGTCAAGAGTAAAATCCTGTCCTGAAATCAATATATCAGCAACTTTTTTTAAAATATGCTCATGGCGTTTCGTGGTATTGTATAGTTCTTTGAATGCGGCTGCAAAAATGTGGCTATTTTGTTCGTACAATTTAATATATTCTTTTTGATTGGTATCCAAATTGTTGATGTTAGTGTTTATAACGTTAATATCATCTTCTGTGACTAAGCCGTAAAGTCCTTTAGCAATGCTCCCAATAATTCCAAAAGGTGTCAGTCTTTTTGCTCGTATGCTGGGTGGTGGAATAATGTTATCTCCTCCATGGATTCCCACAGTATTTATTATGTTCAATAGTGTTGCTTTGAGGTTTGTCAATCGCTTTATTTTTAAATTCAAGAGGTCCATTTTCATATAGCGAGTGCAATTAGAATAACCAAACTGTACAATACAATATCGAAAAGTTTCGTTTAATCCTTGAGTAGGTGTTTGTTCCAATATGAATTTATTAACATCCAGCCATATCACAATCTTCCAATCGGCTCTCTTAATTTTTGATATACCGATTCGTTCGTAGTATATTCCAGGGTTTGTTTCAAGTGGTTCTATGCTATAGTTGCCATGATTAGCATAGTTTAAATCTGCGCGGCCTTCGAACGCTATTGTCATTAAGATGGCCAATATAATCTGCATCGTTGTGTTTTTTTCTCTGGAAGACATGTAGAATATGTTTCTTACAAGATATTATTATCGAGGAACTAGTTTTAATTTATCTGTATGTTTGCGTATGGTTTCACCATTGGTTTTTCCAAGTAACACATTATTTCCCTCTAAAACTGTTCTAACCTTTAGGGGTTCATTATAAAAGCGATCAAATTTATGGGAACGCACTTCTTTCTTTACCCAAACGTAATCTCCTGGTTTAACATTTAGAGGCTTTAATTTTTTATCATATCTTGTTTTTGCTTGTACTTTCATCTTTATTTGTTGATTTCCTGCCGCAATTTGCATTTCTTGAAGTCGCCTTATAAGATCTTGTAAATATAGTGGGTATGTTCGTAATCTTTCATCTTTAGGTATCTTCAAGAGCAACCTCGCTACTCTCCCAAATACTAGTTCATAAAGCGTAAAATTTGTAGCTGCATGTACACTCGTGTTATACGTGAAAGCTGCAAATTTTGCTAAGTTGTCCCACTCATCATATGTTTCAGAGTAAGTTCGTATAAAGTCAGCTAGGGCAGCATGACTTCGCTCTAGTGATCCGTTTGTTTGAGGGTGGTATGCTGATGTAGTTAGATGATTGGTTTTGAGGGTTCTCATGAGTTGTTCCAATAAATTAGACATAAATGTAGCATGTCTATCTGATAGAATTGCTCTAGGCGCACCATAAACTAATATTAGATTTTGTACGAGTGCATCGGCAAGAGTGCTTGATCTTAGGTCTGGTACAGGGACTAATATGATATATTTAGTCAAATTACACTGTATGGTCAGCAAATGGCAATTACCATTTGGTGTTATTCTTAATTTACCAACGGTATCGATGGAAACCTTATCGAAAGCTTCAATAGGTGTATCTGTAAGTACCAAGGGTTCTCTTGTTTTCAGTCGTTAAATTTTTTTCTCTTGACACTTGCTGCATTTACGTACATAATTGAGAATATCATTTCTTATTCCGGGCCAATAAAACCGTTCTTTTATTTTCCGGTAAGTTTGGTATATTCCCTTATGTCCTCCAACAGGGCTGTCATGTAATGTTTGTATTATTTCATTACGTTCTTGGATTTTCGGAAAATCAACCTTACCGTAACAGACAGTAATTTGTATGGGTGTTTTATCAAAAATTGTTAATAACATTTCTGTTATCAATCCAGGTTCTAATTTGTCTGTAAGATCTCCCCTACTTGAAATTCGAAAGGTTTTAAGATTTCGTCTCAATAATATTTTTTTAAGCGATTTAAAAGCTTTTGTAAGACTTTCTGAAGATACTAAATCAGTCGACGTTTCATTAATAACGATTGACAGTACATTATGTCCTCCATAAGGTGTTATTAAAATTTGGCCAACTCTTGGTTTCTTTGATTTCAAATAGCTAAAGTCCAGTGCACCTATCGATCTCAACAGCCTTAAGACAGATGTGACTGGTTGACAATCCTTGATAATAAAATGAACTATGTTGTCTCTTTTGTATGTAAGGCAATATCTGGTGGTAATGACATTGTTTACTAGCTTAGCTCCATTTTCGTTCTTATAATTATCAGTACTACTGCCACTATCACTAAGACTTACATACACTTTTCCGTGCTGTTGTTTGTATCGATTGATGGGTTGAAAAAAGTATAAGTCCGATAGTAACATGAAATCAGGTGCAATAGTTCAATTCATTGATTTATTTTCATTGCAGTTTATTTGTTTGTTGTTTTCGTTTAAGTTATCCGGGGTTTCTTCTGTTATTTGTTGCAAGTCCGGCGCTTTAGATCGTCTGTTTTTTGTAGTAGCAAAAGTACTCGTTTGCGTCGATGTGCTAGAACTTAAGGGTGTATTTTCCTGAATACGTGGGGTAACTGATAATTTTCCACTTGTCCTATATTTTCTTAAAATTTCTTCTTCATCGAATAGGGGTTCAAGACCCATTGTACGTCTTGATACATCCGCAATTCTTTCATCTAATACAGAATCATCAAAATTATCAGGATCGTAGGTGTCCATTTCGGTTAATATGTCTTGAATTTTGGCGTTAGGTTTATATTCATCAAAAATCTAGTTACTGATAAAAAATCGGCCTGTTCGGGCTCATCATCGTAGTTAGACTTGTCCAAATATTCTTGAAGGCTTTGGTTAAATCTCTTTGTTAACTCTTCTATTTCTTTATATGTAACTTTATTAGTATTATTTGTCGTAGTTTTAGGTTGGTCTTCAAAAACGTCATCATTTGAACTTTCGCTAAGTGAAATTGGTGTAACGGAAATTTCAGTATTTGTCATGTCTGAGTCTGAATCAGTATCCGTATTTGAGTCTATTTCTGTTTCAGTCAGTTCTTGCCGTAATCCACTTCGTCTAGGGTCATATATTGGTATTTGAGTATCTTCTCTTGACGATTCTTCAGTATCGCTTGGGTCATTTTCGGAGAACATACTTGTTCTTGACGATGCACCAAGGTCAATTATATCTCTAACTGGTAATTGTGTCATTTCCTCATTTTTGGAACTATTATGTTTTATTTCTGTAGTTTCTAAATTCGTATCGCTAGCGTGTGATGTTGAGGCTACTGATTCTGAAAAATTCACTTTTAATGAGCTAGAATCTTTTGATGTATTTTTAGTGACATTTCCTAATATATTCGGTTGAGATGTAGATGATTTCTGTGGCTGTGGAAATGTTTTTGTTTGGGTTCTTTGAGCAATCACACTATGATCTAATTTCGGCCGTTCTTTGTTTGTTTTTGAACTAAGGGGTCGTTCAGGACCCTTGATCAACTTAGGTTCATCTGGTTCTAATTTGGTCATGCTTCTTAGTTTTGTTACTCCTGTTATTTCCTTCGAGGTTGTTGGCAATGCTTTAGGTTTGATCGTCGTTAATTTGGGTGCTCTTTGTATTCCTTTCCTCTGACTTTGTAATTCTGTTTTCTTCTTTTCCTCTTTTTTCTTTCGACCCATCATCATAACTCTTAGTAATGGTAATCTATTGTTTATATTATTTTCTGCATAAAGAAATGGTCCTACTGGGTTTCTAGATAAGGCATCAGCGTTGGTATTGAGTCTTCCTGGTTTGTATTTAAAAGTGTATTCATAGTCGGTGAATTTAAACATCCAGCGCATTAAACGCTGACCTGAGTCTTTTCTTGTATGCATCCAATTCAATGGCTCATGATCGGCTACGAGAACGAATTTATTTCCTAATAAATACGAACGAAAGTGATGCATTGCGTATAGTGTGGCTAGACATTCCTTTTCAGTCGTGGAATAATTTATTTCGGCTTTATTTAAAGTTCTTGAAAGGTAAGCGACAGGATGGTCAAACCCATCTTTTTCCTGACTCAATACCGCTCCAATTGCATAGTCAGATGCATCTGTTGTTAACTTGAATGATTTACTAAAGTCGGGGAATTGTAAAATAGGCTCTTGGCATAGGTGATCCTTTAGTATTTGAAAACTCTTTTCCTGCACTTCAGTCCATTCAAATTTTTCTCCCTTTTTTAATAAATCTGATAATGGTTTAGCTATTTTTGAAAAATCTTTAATAAAGCGTCTATAGTATCCTGCTAGTCCTAAAAATTGTCTAATATTTTTCATAGTTTTTGGTTGGGGAAATTCTCTAACGGCTTGTATCTTTTTAGGGTCTGGTTCAATCCCTCGTTGACTCACTATATGCCCAAGAAATATTACTTCTTTTCGCAAAAATTCAACTTTATCTGGTTGGAGTACCATGTTCGCTGATCTTAACCGATCGAAAAGTAACCTAACTTTACGCTCGTGATCTACTAGATCTTTTGCGTAAATAATAATATCATCTTAATACACTAGCATTTCAACATTCAATAAGCCTCTCAATATGAGATCCATTAGTCGTTGGAACGTGGCAGGTGCGTTTTTCAGGCCTTCGGGCATTCGTCTATATTGGTAATGTCCATGGGGTGTCGTAAATGCTGTTTTATACTTATCATGTTTATCCATGGGAATTTGTTAGAATCCACTTGCCAAATCGAAAACTGAAAAATATACGGCTCCTTCCAACTGGTCCATAATATCTGCGATATTAGGCAATGGATATGCATCACCAATGGTCTTTTTATTAAGTTCTCGGAAATCAATTACTACCCTCCATCTTGGGTTTCCCTGGCTATCAGGTTTTTTAGGGACAATCCAAAGAGGTGAAGTATACGGTGATGACGAAGGTTCAATTATTCCATCGTTAAGTTTCTTTGCTACGTGTTCCTCTAAAACTTTTCTATGTACTGGTGGGTGACGATATTGTTTAGTGTTGATAGGAATGTTATTTTTCGTCGGGATTTCGTGTGCGACGAGGTTAGTACACGGTAAAATGTCTCCTGGTAACAAAAAGATTTCTGAGAATTCAGAAATCAATTGATATATTTGGTCTCGTTCTTCCAAGTTTAAATGACCGGTGCGCACGAGTCCTTTTAGGTCGTTTATTCTATCTCGTTTATTTTTAACAATTGGTCTTTCATGTTCGCTGCTAGTATCGGGATCAAATTCAGGTGTAATGCATTCGAAAGGTAGGATCTCTCTTGGGTCTATTTCAATCGTAATATCATCCTTATTAGTATTTATTGCCATAATATTACATTGACCGTTCTCATTTTTTACTATTCCTTCTCCTAAATATATGTTATCACACCCTACATCTATTCGCGGTAAGTATCCTTCAGTTAAATTGGTATTAATTAAATTAATTCTTACTATTTGACGTGTTCGAGCCTTATTCGTATATTTAGTTGCTTTACTGGTGTTTTTTTGTTCCTCATTAGGGCAATGTTCTACACTAGGAGTATTTTTATTCTGTTCAATGGCATGGGGTTGGTTGACTAATTCATTATTTTCACTGTATATCCCACTTTTATCAGTTTTATTATCAGTGGCCTTCATAAGATTTTCACCTCTTTCTGATAAGATTAATTTATCAAACTCATCTCGAAAATTAAAATCAGCTTTTATGTCTCCAAATTTTTCGTACTTAGGTATATTTGACCTTTTGGGTGGGCCTACGATGTATTCGTCATAAAATTTCTGTTGGTTAATTTTATCCTTAAAGCATTCCGTCTCTTTGTTAGTATCAAGGGTTGTAGCTAAAATTTGATTTTCCTGTGCTTGTTTTTTGAGTTTTATGGTTTTTTTGTTCTTTTTCATCTCTTTCCAATTGCTCTATTTCCTCAAGAGTTTTTAAAAAAGGGATGGGGTTCATTACGTCATCATCTAGTACTATAGTATCATGATAATATGATAATGTGGCTCGTCGTTCCTTACAAAAGTTTCGACCCAATAAACCGCCATCTTTGATCGGAAAATCGTTAGGGATCACATAAAAAATTGTAGGTTTTCCTTGTATGGTCATATACGTTGTTCCTTTAGTTAAAACTGGGTGAGGTGTGATTTCAGTAAGGTTAATAATTTCACTAGTCTCTACTCGTGAATATGGGTGCATCTGATCTAATTTAATCAGATTTGTGGCAGCGCCATTATCGAGCATGAGTGTTATAAAGTGATTTTTCCCTTCTGGGATTGATAACCTTATACTTGTAGGATCGTCGTCTACGTTAAGTCCCTGGCAGGTACCAATGTGGACGGTTTCAATTCTGTTGCTATTTTCATTACCTGTGCTAAAACATTCGGTGTAGGAGTTGAATTCTGTCTTTGGGGGCTCACCTCCGAACGACGATTGGGGTGAGCCGCCTGAGAGTTTAAATGATGCGGCAAACGATCGCCTCCTGGTTGGTATTGATTTTAAAAGTTCTGATTCTGATAGTTAGGATTAAAACTTTGTTGATTATAACTATTATAATTATTATTTCGGGAATACCTATTGTAATTCTGACCTCTGCCTCGGTATCCATGATTATTACCAGGATTAAAATTAGCATTCCTTTGAGTGTAATAATCATTAGGATTTTCGTTATTATATCGTCCGAAATTATTCTGATAATAATTATAGTTTCTCGATTGATTTTAAAAATTCCAATTTCTTCCCTGATTCTGATAATTTCTACAGTAATTCTGTCAACAGACAGTGATCTGTTGTTCATTAACTTGTGCCACTTGATGTGATGAGAATGGCTGATCGGGATACCTATTTTGCTGTTGATATGAGTTGTTTAAATTATTTCTAAAGTCACTACGAGGTAGTTCTTGAAATCGCGTATCCGGAATTATACCCGCTCTCATTCGGCTCTCCAATCTCAACGCGTAATCGAAGGCGTCGGCCAGAGAAGCAGATTCTTTTGCATCTACCTGCTGGCTTATCATAGGTGCTAGTCCTTTTATAAACATGTCCAACGCCATGTCTTTTATAGGGATCATTATATGTGCGTTGCATGTATTGCCTTTATCTTCCATCAAGGCTTTTTCAGCACCGCTAAGCAGTAGGTTTACATAATCATAATATTCACCAACCGATTGGCCTTGTCGTTGGCGCCCTTTCTGTAGCTGAGTTTGATAGTAAGCAACGGTTTTTCCTGTTGCATATTTTTTTTTTAAATGGGTTATAAATGCTTCAAGGTTTTCGAAATCTTGGCCACTTACGCTTATGCGTGCGGCGTGAAATGAGAAGTTGGCATTGAGAGACTCCATCAGCGCTTCGGCTACTGTGATATCGGCATCATCGTTTCCATTGACCATTTTTTTAGTTGTATAATACCTTACGTGCGGTTTTTTTCCTTCTCCTTTTTTTTTTTTTTATTTATTTTTTTTTTTTTAACCTTTTTTATTTTAATTTTTTTTTTTATTCTTTATGTGTGTAATACTAACAAAAAAAAATTATACTACTATTTTGTTTTGTTTCTTTGTTTTGGAAAAATATTCCATTAAATCCTTGACATTTATCGCAGAAGACATAAGTAATAAAGAAATAATTGTATGTATATCTACATATATATATATATATATATATATATATATATATATATATATATATATATATATATATATATATATATCTGTGTATTTATTCGTGTGTTGATGTGTATGTCTTTAGTGTGAGCGTTTGCTTAACGCATGCAAGTGCAATAAGTTTGCTTTAATTTTTATAGGTTTACGATAAGTGTACTATGTGTATGCCCAAAAACTAAAGTGAGAGAGTGTAATCGAGCACGCTTATATGATATCATCTGCTTTAAGCAAGGGAGTATACGGCGCAGGGATTTCTAATGTGGCATGTGTAGCTATACATACAAATTGCTACGCGAGCATCAGCTAGTGCGCGGTGTAATATTGAAAGGCTCTTTCTGTACAAGAGTATCCGACTTAACTAAACACTTTTTTCTCTTTAAGCAAAAATGGGCTCGACGGTCACGGTTTAAATACCGTATTAATAATTTTTTTTATATATTTGTATGTATATGAGTAATCTTCTGCCTATGCGTTTATATGATCTTGAGTGCCTTTAAGAAACTCTTTTTTCGCGAAAGCAATTAATTCATCAAATTGTGTATTTAATCGAATTTTAAAATTACCGCATTTCCGCTGAACATTAATTTCTGAATTATAAAAATTATTTTTCTGAAACGTACTTACTACTTGTTTTTCGATTTTTTTGTTTTTTGATAAATTACTGTTTAATGTATCTCAGTTATAGTAATTTTGTAACTGATTATTAATAAAATCTAATTTTTTTTCTAGAACGTTTTTCTCTCTTATAAGCTCCTGCATAAACAATTTTCTACCACTTCTCTTACCTTTTTTATTACTCGCAAAATTATTCGTTGGCGGTTTCATGAAATATTATTCTATAAACAATCGTGGGTATATAAGTGAAATCATTAATTATATTAAATCTTTACTCCGTTTATGTAGAATTCTTCTTCTACTAACACTATTACGTGCAAATATCTCTGTGTGTATGTATTTGTTATTTTGATAGACCGCTCTGGTTAGCAGATCTTGGGTACAGAATGTCCGCTATTTCAGCAGGACAAGAGGGATGAACCGCTCTGGTTAGCAGATTCAGGGTAGGAAGAGAAAGACCGCTCTGGTTAGCAGATCTTGGGTATAGAATGTCCGCTATTTCAGCAGGACAAGAGGGATGAACCGCTCTGGTTAGCAGATTCAGGGTAGGAACAGTGTATTTGTTTTGTCTTGTAAGCGTGTAGTATAAGAGGTCACTATTTTCTTATTTTTCTATTATCATTTAAAACACATTATTATATTATTACTTATTTATTTTTTGTTATGTTAACGACAGTTGACTCTTATTTATTTTTCCGGTTATTTATTAATGTAGTATTATAATTATTATTTTCTTTTTTTTTTACTTTATTTATTTATTTATTTATTTTTTTTTTTTTTTTTTTTTTTTTTCTAGTTATAACAAAATATCGCATATACCATGCTATCCGCAAAAGCACAGCATATACGCGTCCGCGCACAGTGTACTATATGGGGTATTACGCGTCATTCATTAACATGCTTCATTGAATGGTGTTTGGTGTTTCTTAAGAGAAAGATAGTGATAAGAATATATATAATAAACAAACAAATAGCTAGAGACCATTAACCACGCTCTGCTACCAATTTTGTTAAATAACGTTTAATGTCATTTAAGTTTGTTTTCAGCTTAAAATCAAAAATTAAAAACTGTGGGCTACAGTCTCACGCTCCTTCACAGGCTGCGGGACAGCAGATAGTCCAACTATTTTTTTGTTTAAGAAAAATTAAAAGGATGAAAGAAGTAGAGTGTTGAATATAATATCCAGATTAACTTACCTTTCTATCCGCTAATTATCAGTTCTGACGACCTGCACTTTCTCTTTCCGTCGATTTATGATTATTTATTTTTATATTTATTTATTTGTTATTTATTATTTTATAATAATTTAAATTCCTTTTCCAATTAGTTTTATATCACTTTATTTGATATTACTAGTATACATATAAAATAAAACAGAAAAGGAAAAAATAGACGGAACGTCTGGTTAATCTTGTAAAATTAATTATTACGTCTGCATTTGATGAGCGGCAGCGGGCTACTGACTAAAACGCCGCGCAAAGAAATGCACCTTGCACGAAGTTTTAGTTAAACTTCTTTGTCTTACTTTCTATGGGGCCGGTACTTGCTGACTTCATGTGTTTAGGCTTCATGGCTCGCTTCGGTTGTCACTTGACACTTCCAAGAGCTACGAAGTTCACAGTCAGCTTTGTTAGGTGACGACTCTCGTTGAGTATGACTCTGTAAAGAGTCTTAAAATTTTATCATTGGGAATGAAATATAACAGGATAAAATAGAATAAAAATAAAAATTTATTAATTTATGCAAGTCGTCACCTAACACCTATATGTCCGAAAAAGGACAGAGAAATAGAGAAAGCCAAACACACGGACGTACTGTTAAACATATATGTATGTATCTATGTGTAAGTAGGTAAGTATAGATACTCTCCGCTATGTATTGTTGTTCTTTCTCGTTTTTATTGTTTATATGTTAATTTATACAAAAGAATATGAACAAAATTTCATATTTTCTTTTTCCTAACCTATAATATTCAGTGATAAAAGTACATTTTCCTAAATAAACTATCTTTTTAATGTAAAAATATGGAATAATAATTATTTAGGGTAAAAAAAAATAAATACTTTTCTATCATAGGCAATCAAATACCACTGAGTTGAATAACATATTCTCCAATGTTTCACATCTGTCGGGGGTCCCGAGACCCGCACCTGATTTTTTTAAATTTGTGTATATGATTAAATAAATGAATACCGCTATTTGCTAAGTCAAGGGGCTCAAGCATTTCTAAGATTATTTTGTGTCAGGCTTGAGTAGTTGTTGGTCATCTTGCGTTGTAATTTGTGGTAACATTTTGTACTATCGTGAACCAAAGTTTAACTATACGGGAAGTACTGTATCGTATGAGAGAGCGTGGTGCTAGAAAGTAAGGTTATTCGTTTTAAAAACTAGCAGTTATTGATAGCATGTATCGGCTTCTTTTATGCGTACTTCTACTTGTACCAGTTAATTATGTGCGAAACTTCCTTAGCTAAAAAGCTGATCTAACCTAGGCTGGTCATAAGTTGATAAGCAAAATTATCGGGTGAAATAGTGTCGATATTAAGTTCGCTTCCGATTATTTTTTTTTCTAATTTACATTGTTACAACAACACATCTCTGTATAATTCTTTTATTTGTCTTGTAAAGTATTTTTCAGTTAAGATAATTTTAGAATTTATGTATGTAAAAATATTCATATTGTTAATCGATATTTTTCTCAGCTGGAAAATTCTGCTTTTCGGGGTCTTGTGAGAAGAATGCTTTTAGGTGTTCTGTTTTAACAAGTGTGAGCATGTTTTTACCGTACCCATGTGTTTGAACACGTATGATACATGGTCTGGTTTACGTTTATATTTAAACTGTTTTTCTCTTTCGAGTATCCTATTAAGGTATCCTATTAAAAGATTTGCGTAGGGATTACGATCGCATGAGTAAATTGGGATTACATTACAAAATGCGTATCCAGAAACGCTGTTAAAACAGTGATAGTCTTTGAGGGTACATGATGTTTCTGATTTAAATCTTATCTTTTTATTATATAAATCTATAATCTATAGTGTTGTAACGCCCTTCTAAAGTGATAGTAGCGTAACCTTGTACAAATATACTTTAATATTTACCGTATGCGTCTGAATATGTTCCTGCGTTTTGACAGGCGCCGTTGGCACCTACGGAGCTGGCTAATTTTACGAAAAAAGTTTTTTTACGCTTTTGTGTAAATGCATTCTATTGCATTTGACTCGCATTATTTCTCTTAGGTATTCTATTTTTCCATTTTTTATTACTGAATTATGTGACCACATGCTGCAATGTTGTATTATTTTTTAAGCTTAATTTTGCAGTATACAACACGTGTGGACGCGAAGTCATTTAACTCAATGATCGACACGTGTACTCTGGTGGAGTTTATGACTGGTTCCAGAATATTGCATACTTCTATATTGACTAGAAAGAACAATCTAGAATTAGCAAAGGATTATCCTTAATCAGGTCCAATGATTGCTGTAGCTTTAGTGAAGATTTTGGTGGAGATTATCAACGATACAATTGTTTTCCTCTATAAAAATTTTTTTAAAAGAAAAAAAAATTAATTTGTTTACTGTAGTTTGTTTTATGGTTTCATGCTTTAGCGTAATCATTTTGCAGAACGTAGAACAAAAACGATAACGAGCATACACACAAGCGTTGAATGAGCAGAGCAAGCAAAAAGGTTATACTTTCTGTGGG
Organism: Copidosoma floridanum; assembly: GCF_036245765.1. NCBI lineage: Eukaryota > Metazoa > Arthropoda > Insecta > Hymenoptera > Encyrtidae > Copidosoma > Copidosoma floridanum. The sequence continues at coordinate 12,109,811 of NW_028321901.1, read as the reverse complement.
TGGTGCATGCATATGTACGCTGTGTACTATTTTGCAGTATGTTTTATTGATCTTAATTTTTACGTTTCCGTTTTCACATGTATCGAAACTAAGTAAGGTCCTGAATATTGATCGTTAACTTTGTAACTTTTGGGGCGCTGTAGAAGCCATACGTTGTTTCCTATTTTGATTTATTCAAAATTTGACTTCTTATCGTAAATTTTTTTGCTTTGTTTTGATCTGTTATCAATTTTTCTTGAGTGATCTCATGCAGGACATTTAGTTAAGTAACCAGATCTGTCATGTACGGTGCGTATGTGGGTAATAAATCGTCTACTTCGAGGGGTTAGCTACTAGGTAACCGTGCCATTTTACAAAAACTAATTCGAAAGGTTTGTGTGTTGTTTGCTTCCGCGTTTATAAGTATTGAAATTAAATATTGCTAATTCTTCCTATTTGTCCCACTATTGTTCTCTTGTAATAAATATTTCAAGTCATTCGACAAGTGCATGATGTGATTTTTCAAGGGAGCCGTTCGATTTGGGGTAAAAGGCTATTGTTTTAAATTGTTTGATTTTGAATCGACTAGCTACTCTTTTAATAAGTTTGCTAAGAAAGTTAAAGCCTTGGTCTATCAGTATAGCTACTGGAGTTCCACATATGGGGAGAATCACGTCAACTGTCCCAGCGCCGCGGTGGACGGCCTGCGCGGTCGTCAAACACGACGTTTTCAACTCGTCGTTTCGGTGTCAAAACTTTAATAAAAAAATAATCCAAAAACATATTCTTACGTATTTTTTTCTTAGCTTTCTAGTGGTGGCATCAGTTTTTCAAAAATTTGCTCTCATAACCTCGAAAAATGCACTTGTTTGAAAAACACGTTTTATCTCCATGATCTTCAACTTTTGGAATTTTTTTGATAGTCTAGATCGAAAGATGAGACATTTTTACGTAGATATCGACAATAAAAAAAAAGGGGTTTCTCGTTTTTATAACGTATTTAAACGACGAACGAGACGATGCGAGCCGCGGCGGCCGGGCCACGCGCGGCAGCAGCGCGTCCGCCGTGTGTCGTCTGCTACGGTGAGTCTGTTTGGCTATATAATATATAATGTAGTAGTGGAGATGTAAACAACAATTAGTTAACTAGGGCTTACAATGGATAAATAATAAATGTTTTGATAAAATTTATTCATATACACAACAATTTTATAATAAAGAAATAAATAATAATTAATACTGATTAAATATTAGATATTTACATAAATAAAGTAAAAAATGAAAACAAATTTGTTTTACTTCGTTCTCTTTTTCTTTTTAGGCATGGTAATCGAAGTGACACTTGTTTTACGTTCTTACAGTTTCGGAAAAATTTCATACTGGTTACTCAAAGAAGTTTTCTTCAACATTAATTTATTATCCTTAATGGGGATAAACGCATGATAATTCAGTGTCCCTGGAATCAGTTTCGCACTAGAAATTTCGTCTTTTAATCTCAAGGAAGTTTCTTCGTAGTCAGATTTGCTACTAAAAAAACCTTCGTTTCTTTGCAGTAAAACCTACGAAAACTTCGACTTACGATAGCACAACCTCAAGTCATAAAAATAATAAATACTAATGTTTAATTAATTAATCGAAACTTGTTGCGAAGTGCAAACCGTCACGGTTAGGTGTATTTGTTTACATCCAGTCAAAGAGACGGTAGCAGACGGCGTGCTCCTGCCGCGCATGGCCCGGCCGCCACGGCTCCCATCGTCTCGTTCGTCGTTTAAATACGTTATAAAAACGACAAACCCCTCTTTTTTTATTATTGATATCTACGTAAAAATGTCTCATCTTTCGATCTAGACTATCAAAAAAATTCCAAAAGTTGAAGATCATGGAGATAAAACGTGTTTTTCAAACAAGTGCATTTTTCGAGGTTATGAGAGCAAATTTTCGAAAAACTGATGCCACCACTGGAAAGCTGAGGAAAAAATACGTAAGAACATGTTTTTGGATTATTTTTTTATCAAAGTTTTGTCACCATAACGACGAGTTGAAAACGTCGTGTTTGACGACCGCGCGGGCCGTCCACCGCGGCGCTGGGACAGTTGACGTGATTCTTCCCATTTACACATGAGTTTCTTGACAAATTCGTCTGCTATCGATATGGTGGTTTGATTCTTTAGTAGTACGGGAGTAGCGTATTTTAAGAATAATCTTTGCATTTTAAAAATATATTCATTATTTTGTTGCTTTGCTGGTAACGAGTCCACCATATCTAGAGCGAGTTTGGCAAAAGGTTTGGTGGGTGTGTCAATGATACTTAATTTTTGGTTTTTGCACGAACTAGTTCTTCTAATTAGCACTAAAGAAATTTTTATTTTTATGATTCGATTCCTTCTTCTTGATATTTCCAAAAGTATTTGTGCTATAGTTTGATGTAAGTTTTATTTATTTCTTTGTGCTCTCCTGCAGCGAAGTTATGTATTTTTTCAATAATATTATATCTTTCATGCGAAGGTGGGTGTTGCATTATTCCCAAAATTATTATTACTTTTCTTTGTGTAATGTGTTTTTGTAACATCTGCAATATCTTTTAGAATTCAATATTTTCTACTTTGGTGGTTTGAGCGATGCTGACTGTTGATATATATATATATATATATATATATATATATATATATATATATATATATATATATATATATATATATATATATTCCTATATTATACAGTTGTATTAACGAAAGTAAGTCTCAGCTCCCCCCACTCCCCCTCAGCTTCCTCTCGCTCCCCCTCCACCTCCCCCTTTACCTCCGCCCTAAAAAAAACTTGTTTATTGAATGTTTTACCATCATAAATGTTAAAAAACATATGTAATTTAGTACCCAAGTCATACCTCGTTTTTAGGGTTTTCCAAGTAACTGATCATAGGTCTCCCTCTGTCTATTTGCTCCCCCTTACTTACTATATGTCTTTAAAGAACCAATATTTGTTTAACTTAATTGAACTTTTACATTTCAAATCTCTTTCTGGTCCATGTGTACTCTACCCAAATATAAAATTCTTGATTACCCGAGGACTTCATTTACAAAAAGACAGAATTCAGGAGAAGGTATAATTAAATAGAAAAACACAATTAAGCTTTTAAAACAATAATTCATTCTGTTGGCTTAATGTTGTGACATTTCATATGTCGTTTTAACCCATCTGTTCTTTTAAAACTCTTTCCACATTTTTCACATATTTCTTTTTCATGGTTTTTATGAATTAACATACGTCTGTTTAAATGTGACGATCTTCAAAGTTACATATTTTTGAATTACTGAAAATTTTCTTGCTAAACAATATTTTTAATTTCTGATTTATTCTCGGATTCAATTTGAATAAAAATTCTTTTTGGATTCTTACGTCTTGATAAAGCAACGTATAATTATCTGTAAGAGAATAAAGGTTTTTTAATATACAATCCTAAGGAATCAAAACTCTGTCCTTGTGATTTGTTGATAAACATAGAACATGCTAATACAAAGGAAAACTGTTTTCTATAGAAGACTAAAGGTAATGATGATGAGGTGCCAGTATTAAATGTTATTCTAGGAATATAAACTTTGCATTCTATTTTTTTTTCCCGTTATTATTTCTGCTTTTATATTATACTAAAATAATTTTGTTATTTTTAGTTTTGTGTAGAGACCGTCTGATATACTTAGAGTTCTTATTAACATTACTATAGCATTAATTTTTTTTTTTTTTATTCGTGTGATGAAAGACCTTCTCTGATATTATTTCAAAATTCTCTAGAAAAATTAATATTTATGTTATCATATGTTTTATCAACTCCTTTTTGAGTCACGTATTCTGCTATTGTGAACTAATTATCAGCCTGCATTGATAAATACACGAGTAATGTCGTTATTTTGTCTACTCAATCTGTTAACGGGGGGTTAGCACGCAGAGCGCGCAGATGGGCGAAGCCCCACCAATATATATACTACCCCTACTGTTAGGGGGGAGAGGATGGTGCCCAGAATTTCGTGAGGAAGAAGAGTTTTTGATCTACATCGTTAAGCATTAGTTGTATATTTATCAGTAAATTTCCACACCACCCAGAAGGTACTATTGTTGTACGTTAAAAGTTTTTTTTTAAACTCTCCGTTATGTTTAGAGAAAAAAGGTATACATTATTTTTTTATTAAGTAAATTCTGTACAACGAGATGTTTTAATCATTTTAATCACATATAAATTATTTAAATCTTATATAACACATACTTTATATTATTTTTGTCTATTATGCATTCTATATTTCATCAATTGATATAAGTGGTTAGAAAGAATTTTTCATTTCCAGATTCAATGACAAGTATGGAAATAATTTCTTCACAGTGTTCCACACTGTAAATTGGAAAAATCATTTGTACTTTGTAGTATTAAAATTTAATTTAAAATCAAACTGAATATTTTTAGAATTTTAAAAAAATGAACAATATAAAAGTTAGCGTAAAAGGGGACGGAAATTATTTATTAAGAACTTTTTTTTATTTTCTGTGAAGGGACGAAAATTTCCTCATGAGAGCTCGTTCTTTAGTAATCAATAATGTTGTAAATAAATAGCAAAATTATTATGAATTTATAGTAGAAAACAATCACTATCAAAATGTAAAAAGTAGTGATAAATATATTAAAATAATGTCAAAAAATGGGACTTATGGTACAAGTATTAAAATTAAAAGTTTCTCAGATTTATTTAATGTTCACGTTATAGTTAATTTCTCGAACAACGATACTTAAACATATGGAAATTTAAATAGTAATCTAAAACTTCAAATTAATCTTTAAGAAAAAATATAATAAAAAATATTGCAGTTGGTTAATTAAACATTGTATCTCCAAAAGATCAAAAAAAAAATTTTTTTTTAACTTGTATTAAATAAAGTAACTGGTTCGACATCGTTTAAAGACATAAGAACAAATACAGGAATAACTTATAAAACTTTTAAAGAAACTGAAATCGCAATGGGTTTAATAGAAAATGATCGAAAAATCGATGATATTTTTAAAGAAGCAATCGCTGTCATGTTTCCATATCAATTAGGACAATTTTTTGCTTTGTTTTTATTTTCAGAAAATGTTTAAGGTGATAAAATATGGAATAAATACAAAAAATTCTTTACGAAGGGTTTCCCTAATAATAAAGATAATTTAGCTCTTTCATATATTAATTAAATTTTATAATCAGAAGATAAATCATGTGAATGCTTTAATTTACCTACACCAAAAAAATGGAGAGTAAAAAAGAAGATATAGATGATGAAATAAGTTTTAGTAAGGAAATGTTTAACTCGATGTATAAAAGTTTTAATACTGACCAGAAAAATATATTTCATATTCTTTGCGAGCAAAAAATAATATTTTCTTTATAGATGGTCCTGGAGGGTCAGGAAAAACTTATTTTTATTAAACGTTAATTTATTTCTTTATTTCTCAAAATAAAAAAATCATGTCAATGGCATGGACTGGCATAGCATCAATTTTTTTTCCAGAGGGGATGACGAGTCATAAAACTTTTAGACTTCCTTTAGATCTTAGTAATATAGAGAGTGCATTTTTAGAATTCGAGTTAAATAAAAAAAAAATTAAGAGAAGTTGATTTAATTATTTGGGATGAGGCTTTAATGATTCCAAAAAGAGCATTGGAAATAGTAGACAGAACGTTAAGAGATTCATGTAATACTGAAAAATATTTTGGAAGTAAATTAATTATCTTAGGAGGTGATTTTTGTCAGATTCTCCCAGTAAAAAGAAACGGTAATAGGAAAATTATATTTAAACAAACCATTAAATCTTCATTTCTATGGAACTCATTCTAAATTTTAAAATTAGAATACAATATTTGTTTCAACGATAAAGGATTTTCAAAATTATTAATAAAAATTGGGGAAGGGGAAATAAAAACTTTTTACATTCCTAAAAATTTGATCTTAAATGATGAATGCTCTCAAATATTTTCTAATATCTACAATTGTTCGATGAATAGTGTTATATTTACATCGCATAACGAGAACACCTCTTATTTGAATAACAAAATTCTTAAAAAATTAACTGGAGAAATTAAAACTTACTTTTGTATAGATAAAGCATCTTTCAAAGGGGTTGATAAATCAGACGATAATATTTATTTAAATTTTGCGGTGGAAATGTTGAAAAATATTCGTGAAGGATTACCACCTCATGAACTAAAACTAAAAATTGGTACTATAGTGATGTTACTGAGAAATTTAAGTATATCAGATGGACTCTGTAATAGAACACGCTTACGAATCACAAAATTATTACAGTATAATATAGAAGGATTAATAATAACTGGAGAAAAAATTGATAATAGAGCCTTCATTCCAAGAATAACTTTAGACACAGGAAACTCCTGAACATTGCCTTTTATTTTGTGTCGTAAACAATTTCCAATCGTGGTGGGATTGCTATGACAAGAAACAAATTCCAAGGTCAAAGTTTTGATAATGTAGGTTTGTATTTTAAAAAACCCTTATTTTTTTATGGTCAATTATACGTGGCTTTATCAAGATGCAAAGATAAAACTAATTTATTTATTTAAGTAGAAAGGAAAAAAAATACAGAAATAGAAAATATTGTTTGGAAAGAAGTTTTTACATAATTTATTAACTTTACTTGATGATATTAATAGACAAATCTTTAATATTTAGTGTAATATGTTGAAAGTCACTTATTAATGTTTTATCATTTAACAATTATACATGACATGATGTATGAAAAATGGTATGGGGGCCTATGGGGGGGCTGTGGGGGGTCTATGGAGGGACAGGAAAAATTGTGTGAGGGAGCTGCGGGGGGGAGGGCTGTGGAGCGTCTGTGGGGGGGCTGTGGAAGGTCTAAGGAAAAAGTTAGAAAATGTCAAATTAGCGATGAAAACGGTCGAATTTCAGCTTATTTGTTGGGGGTCCATGTGGGGAGGGGGCGCTGGGGGGGGATATGTGGAATGCCCCACAGAAATAACTATATTATATAGGGATTTATATATATGTATATATGTGTGTGTGTGTTTTTATTAGTATTTAGCTCAAGTTAATAACTGACTTGTTTAGTGCTGTTGTTATGTTCGTTGTGCTTTCTCTATCTTGACCTCTTATGGGTAAAATTGTGTGAAAATTTGTGTTATGTTTGATTATTTAAGGTGTGCCGATTAGTAATTTTCCAAGTGGGATAATTTGTTTATTGTACGAAGGTTTTGTGCTCCATTACATAGTAGTTGGGCAAGGTTGTCCGTGAAGTAAACGTAATTGTATTTTCTTATGTACATTTTTTTCTTGAGAAAGTTATTTAATTTTTTTGAATAATGTGAGTGGGTGGGCTATTTGATGTACAATATTTTTGTGGTCTTCTAGAATCGATGGTTCATGTAAGGGTAGACTATAAAAACATTTCTTATCGCCGTTAAGAGGGTCTTGCTATTGGCTTTTATTAGTTCTGAAAATAGGTGAGTTGGGTGCATGGTCTTTGTTTTTATTGCTATAAAGTTTTCTTTTTTTTGAGAGTTAAGGCTTATAAGGCTTCTTTGTAGCTGATATTTTTTCCTGACCTTTATCGTGTTGTTATGCCTTATTACTGAGTTTCTTTAGATATTGCATTTGGCAGCTGCTGCAGCTTTTCGTCTGTGTAGGTGAGCGACAGTATCTGGATGTCGATTGGATTTCTAGATAACGTATCTGCGTTAACGTTTCAGAGACCTAGTTGATACCATAACTATATTCATTTAAAAATCGGCGAGTTGAAATCGCCAGCGTGTAATTTGAGAGCATGAGTCTTTCATCGAGTTGAGCCAAACGAAGGACCGATGATCGGTGACTAATATAAATTTTCTTCCATACAGGTTTACTCTCAATTTCTCTATACAATGTCTTAAAGCTAAAACTTCCTTGTAGAACGTACAATAGTTTACTTTTGGTCAAGGTGTGGGATATAAAAGCGATGGGTATATCTTTTCCATCTTCTCCTTGTGAGTACCCCTCCTATAGCGTAGCCTAGTGTATCTCTTGTAAGTATAAATATTTTCTCGAAGTCAGAGTTGATTATAATGGGTAGTGAGCATTTTTATCTCTCAAGATTTTAAATGCTGTTTGAGTTTCTTTGTTCCGTAAAAACCCCTTTTTCTCGTAACATACTTAAGGGTTTTGCTTTTTTCACAAAGTTTTCTATAAATCTGTAGTAGAAGCCTACTAATCTAGTCTACTAGAAATTGCTTAACATTTTTTTTATATTGTGGTCAAGGAAATTCTTTTACTGCCTTTATCTTTTTTGGGTTGAATTTCAGTTATTCTTTCCTAACTATGTGGCCACGATAATGTATTTCTTGTTTTACAAATTCGCATTATTCTGGTTGTTATTTTAAATTGGCTTCTTTTAATTGCTCTAAAAATTAAATGATTATATATTTCAGTGTCTATCGAATTTTCGGAAGTAAATGTATACATCGTCGAAAAAAAAATACTCCGTTAATGTTTAAAATTAAGGTGGCTATAACTGCTGAAAATATTGGTGTACTTGTTTTTAATCTGAAGAGTCATCTTTTAGAATGAAAAAACCCTAGATCGCACATTAAGGTGGCTTTATGTCTGTCTTCTTTTCTTATTTTGATTTGGTGACAACCAGCTTTGAAATCGAAACATGTGAAATATTTAGATGTGACGGTTTCGTCTAGAATATCTGCTATGTTGGGTACTGGTGATTATAGTCAGGTATCACATCATTGAGTATTCTGAAGTCTATTACGACTCTATATCTCTTTTCTTCGTTAGACCCGGCTTTTTAGGTACGCAGAAAACAGGTGCTGCGTAAGCGCTAATGGAAAGCACAATAACTTTGTTATTAAGCGTTTCTTTGACTTGTTTGTTTATTTTTTCCTTTAAGATGTTGCTGGAGAGGCTTGATTTTAATTGGGTACTAGTTATTGTTGGGATGCTTAGCTCCATAAAATCCGTAGCAGGTACCATAAGCTTTAACCTTTAAGGTAAAATCTGTCAGCATAGTCTACTGTTATTTATTTTATGGTTCTTAGTTTCTCATGCTGAAGGTCTTCGAGTAGTAATGAATTTAAAACCTATTGTTCATATGGTGTTACGTTTGAGTGTATCCATGCGTTTAAGATTTTTTGTATTGTTGATGTTTATCGTATTTTCTCCTATTCTTTGCAATTTAAGGTTCTTACTGTAATTTTTAGCACCTTATTTTGCTTGTACGATTTTTAGAGAATTTTTTTCTTTTGTATATGTTTTTATCTGTTTGTAAAAGACTTGAAGCCATTCGTGGTCCTAAGGTTTAAAATATTTTTAAGATCGGTTTTGAGTCAGAGTGCTCTGTTTCTTTAAAACGTAAAAAGTTGTATGAAATATTTGTGTATGCAACGGAATTTTCATACTGTTTTTGAAAATGCTGTATTTTCTTTTAAATTCTTTAGTTTCTATAAGGAAATCATTTGTTATGATGTAAAACTCGAAGAAGCATTCATGAAAGCTTAGGATGAAGTACCCTTGAGTTGTAATTTCCTTATTTGTTATGCCTTTGAGATGCAGAATGGAATCTTAGAAAATTACGATGTTAGGTGGAATAACATATTCTTTAACGAGTAAAGTCTCTGCACCTGTGTCGGAAATGAACGATTAAGGTTGTTTGATTTTACTGAATTTCATTGTGACAGAAGGTGTTTGTGTTTTGATATTTAATATGATAGTTTTGTTAACTATTTTCTGTTTTAGAAAAATACTAGTATTAGATTGCTGGTTTTTCTCAAGTTTCCACTTTTCCAGTTACCTAATTTTTTGAATAACTGCATGCTTCTTGGTTTTTTCGATCATCAATAATTAAGTTGAAAGTTTGTTGCTGGGTGTGCTGGTTCGGTACATAATTGTTAGGTTGATATGTAGGGGCAAGATAATTATGTGATGGTTGACTTCATAACACGCCCTTTTTTAATGACTGTATGTATAATAGTATAGGGGAGTGGCTTAGACGACGTTCGTTTGTGGAAGGTGTAGCGTTGTTTGGGCGTGGTTTGGCGTGTGTCGGCTTAGTAGTATTGTAGTGATACCAGGAATTGCCTGCGATGTGCCTCCGTCTTTCACAAATTTGGCATTTTCTGGTGTTTGGATTAGGTTTATTCCTGCATCTTGATTTTGTGTATTAGTTATAATTTTTACTGTTTCTTGTGAATATTCAGGTGCGTAGCACGCAAAGTCTTTTTCGATATCTATGGCTTAAGTTGTGGCTGTTTCAAGGTTGTTTGCGAGGCCCATTTGTGCTTTCATTACTCAGTGTAGCCCTATGATGAAATATCCAACTGTGTCCTGTTCTAGTTGTGTATAGAATTTCTGATGTATTTGACCGGCGTGGAAAGTTGCTTCAATTAATTCTTGGACAGTGCCCTTAACTTTATTAGAAAAGAAGACAATGCTTTCTTCTTGTTTTCGTTCATTATTTGATGCTATATATTTGTGGATCCGAAAATGTTTATGAATAATATTGCTATTTTATCGATGCTGTCAAAGATTTTATTTTTGGTATAGAGTAATGCTTCTCCTGAAAGTCTCATTTTAATTAATTTTGCTAAATCAGGTTCGTTGACTTTTGTAATTACGTGGTATGCTTTTCTGCAGCTGTCTTAAAAAGTTGAGAGTGAGATTTAAATTGCATCTTTTATAGCAAAGATTTCGAATGGGTTCAAAAGTTAAATTATTTACTGTTTACAAGCTATTTATAGTTTGAAAATGGGTGCTGGGGTTGGGTTGTCTATAAAAATGGGCGTTAGAGTGTGTAACATTGTTGAAGTTGTAATATTCAGGTGTTTTGATACTGTCTTTCGTACTTGGTATTGTACCAATGCTTGAAGTATTAGCGATTTTTTTTTTAAGTTAATTTAGTTATATTATTGTCTTGTTAAAACTGTGATTCGTGAGTTGTTTTATTAGCATTGGTAAAATGTGATGCTCTTATGTATTGGTTAAATGGGATGATGAGATCTAATTTTAAAGAATCTTCGGTTATTTCTACGTCATTTGCAAAAGTTCATGTATTTCTTGGTTGAAGTGGGCAATAGCTTTATTTTGCTGAATGGTAATTATTATTTCGAAAGGATTTATGTTATGAGTTTATAAATCTTTTAAGATTTCAAGTATTAATTCATTTTGGCAAATACTTGTGATGGTTTCTGTGTCTATTAATTCAGATAAAGATGCAGCGAGTTTCTTGATTTTCGAAATTTTTATGAGATTTGTAATGTTACGTAAGTTTCTTGTCTCATTTGTAAGTAAGTCAAAGATTCTAATAAAGTCGGTTGTTTTTTTCTGGAATATAAGGTTCAATTCAGCTAATATGAGTCAATGAGCCAATAGGAGCTTGTAGGCTTAGGCCAGATGTTGAATTTGGTGGGGTTGAAGTTAGGGAGCGTGAATTGTTGGTGAGTAGTAATCGATCGATCGAGCGTTGGTATTGATCCATGTGTGCAACCTTTAGGCAAGGAACGCCACATTGTATTTATTACTAACAGTGGATGGACGTTACAATACGTAACAATAAAATTAAATTAAATTTCTCCATTGAATATTTTTTTACGTGCTAAAAATATCGTGAATATATTTTTTTTCTCATTTATCGTTTAATTACGTCACCTATTAATTATTGAATTTGACCTTACATAGACCTGCATCAGACTAGTTTTTGAAGTATATTTTATGTATTTATGTAAAAACGTCCTATGCATAAGTTGTTTTTTTGATTGTACTATATAAATTCTGTTTCAATTCACTCGTTTATAATGAAATTTATAATTTGAATCTAATCAATATCGTTTATAATATGAATGTAGGGAGAAAACAGTTTATTAAACAAATTTTTGTCTCATACTTTTAATGGTCTTACTGGTGTGTGATTTTCAAACATGTATTGACATTCATAAGAAGCAAAGAATTTTTTACCGCTTGATAAAAAAAAAAAAAATCAGTTGATAAAAAAAATTGAACCAAAGAGCTTTGGGTTTAAAAGCAAGAATTTTGCGTCAGAGCCAACGACTGTACAACTTCATTGGGGGATATTTTGCAATTTACTAAGGTGCTCCTGCATAAGCTCCTGCATATGCATCTTGAGAAAAATTTAGGTAAAATTATTTGTTCATAGTTTCATTATCGATATTTAATTAATTAATTATAATTAGAATGTGTATTACAATAGTTTTGCATCAAAAATTAGTAATATATAGGCAAGTGATGGAAAGGTATTTTGCCATGCTATTCTGAAGGTAACAGTTGTCGGCATGGATGGGTAAGTTACCCGGTTGCCTTCTGATACTAACGCTGCCTGCCTATATGAGTTATAACTAAAATATCGAGAGAAGAAGCTGTGGACGTAGAAACAGCTGATCTGGCCTTCTATGTGAGAAAAGTATATTCTATATTATCTGTCCACACACTCATTCCTAATCCATGTTTAACATCCACAGTATATTTGTATCGTCAAAAGACTAAGAAAAACCATCCTGTAGTATCGCTTTACCTTCAATTGGGTAAGATTACATGCCAGAGAATGTCGTTTCAGGACGTTTATCACACAGGCTTCATTGACAGGCATATGCAAACGTCAAACGTATATTCGAAAAAACATAAGAAATAACCAAAAAAATTGCAGATCGTTTAACTGTACCGTTTTTCTATTTGTTTACGTGAAAAAAATTTAATTTAAGATGTATACTTATTGAAGAATCACGGAAAATTGCATTTACGAGAAAATGATCTGTAATAATCTGATTTTCTTGTATAATATGTTATTTTTACATGAACCAATCTAATTTTCAAATAGGTCAACAAAAAAGAAGGGGTCCAGCACGTATGAAAGCGTGTGTGTTAGTACATCCATATGAAGAAAATAATTTCCAGCGTTGCTGCATATTTGCGCTCCTCTTACCTTTCTTAACTTTCACCCTGCTAACTGTGATAAACGTCCTTAAGTCAAAAAATCACCGTAATCACGAATGGAAAAATTGTGAAAGAATAAAATCGCAATAATAATCAATTAATGTATTCAGAGAACGTTAGATAAATGAACTATTAATACAAAAGATAATTGAATGTAAAAATGCTAGAAAATTTTTTTAATTTTAAAAAAATTGAGAAAATTGTGTATACAATAATCCATTCATAATAAAACTAAATTATTAATAAATAAAGAAATATTTATTAATACATAAAAGAGTTGCTAACAAAATATATTATCTTAATAGCTTTGAAATAAAAATTACCTTACAAAAAAATTCAGTTTATTAAATGAATAATAAATTAATTGACATCGATTCCCGCTTGGGACGCTTTAGCGGTTGGACATGAAGCCATATGGGTCCACGCTTAAGTTGGAAATTTTGCACTTACTGGAAGTTCGGAATTGAAAGAAGAAGCAAGAAAGAACGTCTGTGAAATGAGGAAGAGAGTAAAGTGATACTGACATATAATCAACATTAATTCACAAGAAATAAGAAAGAGTGATAAGAATGGCACAAGTGAGGTTAGATTGACTCACGAAGGAATGGTGGACATCAAACGAGACGAGGATAGGAAAGCGGCCGTCGAAGACAAAGTGAACCAAGAAGAAGGTGCAGAGGTTACCAAGAATAAAAAGAAAGGGTGGCTTAAAAGTACAAGAAACAAAAAGTCAGAGGAAAGATAGAAAGAGGCAGGGAGCCTAGAGCGATACCTCAAGTGGAGCTCTTCTGTCAGAAGAGAGTTATTATCACCAGCAAGTGCAGAATGTTTAATAATTGCTTTGTGTACAGTAGACACAATGGCAGAAGCACTGACTAAAGTCAGTCAGGACAACAGGAGTCTAATAGAGCTGGCGCGTCAAGAAATCGAAGACAAAGGGTACCAAAGTAAGGTAGAGGACTCAGAAAAAAAAAAGAAAGAGAGAGGCAAGGGCAGGATCTGAGAGCCAGAAATATGCAGCGTGTCAAAAAAAAGGTGCTTGAGAGATTAAGGGATTGAGCAGCCGTTGATAAGTACGAAAAGGATGAAAGTTGATGCGAGTAATATAGACGACGAGCGCGAAATGGCATAAGCATCAGCAGCTGCAGCTCAGCAGATGGTGTTGCAGACTGATACATACTTAGAAAAGAATGGACCGAGGGAAGAAGGAGAGGAGTTGTAAAGAAAATAGCAAGAAGCAGGAGACAAGGATGGTAGTGACAAACTCAACGGTGCTGCGAGCCAAAACGACACGGACACCGGTAAAGATAGCTGAGTCAGTCAACGCGAAAAAAATTATGAAGAGACTCAAAGGGTAAGAATAAGTACGGATAGGTGCACTAAATCTGAATGTGACATAAGCAATGCATTCTATAGCGAAAGTAGGATAGATGTGAAATGATACAGGAATTGAAGCTTGAACTAGAGAGAGAAAAAGTAAAAAGAGAAAAGCTAGAAATAAATAACAGATATGCAGTAAAAACTACAGAAAGATCAGTCCAAAAAAATACAAAGCTAAGACAGGAACCCTTAGAGATAATCATAAAAAAGACTTTTTAAAAAAAGTAACAAACTTGAGATATTTTACAGGATTTTACAGGGCGGGAAAACATTTATTCAAAGGAATAATGTAGATACCATAGCAGAGGCAGGGCTAAGGCCAGAGAGTAAATTTATCGACAGCGCATCGCAACCTGAAATAATCAATATAATAGCGAGCGAAAAAGACCAAAACCTAATAAAAGATTGTTACAATACAAAAGAATCTGAAGCCATCTGAACTAAAATATGAAAAAGAAAGAAAGAAAGAATAGCATTTTTGTTAGGAGAAACGCACGGTTGGGAGAAGCATAATAAGAGAATTGAAAGAATTGTTACATAGGATAGGCATAGAGGCGCAAATAGTTAAAGTAAGGGCAATCGGGGGTAGACTAGTAGTCGAACTAAGAACACTAGAAACCAAAATAAATGTTATAAGGAACAAAGGAAAGTTTAAAGGTCTTGACTTACGATCAGACAACGACCTTACAGAAAGAAAAAATAAATAATAAGATCGATACAAATAAGAGAAAAGAAAGAGAAAAAGAAGCCATTAAAGAGCATCTTATCGAATTTAAGGTAGATAAATGGGATTACGAGCTAACCATAAGATCGAAAATAAAAAATAGAAAAGCTAGAATAATTGGGGTGTACAATAACACAAAAATAAAACTCATACTTGAGAAATTACAGGATGTAGTAGATGAGTGTATTAATGAAGGAAGTTTAGTCTTCATAATTAGAGATTTTCACGCGAAAATAGGGGGGGGCAGCAGGTTGAGAGCACAGAGGTTTAATAATCAAGTCAGCTATCCCCATATAAACCTTGGGTGAAGATGCTGCTCACCAGTTAACATGTGATGAGTGGGGCCTTTTGTCAACATTCTTTTTTGCACTTATGGAAGCATCAGGGTATAGGGTTATGTGAAAATAGCGCACTCTATTCTTATATCTCTATAGTTAATAGCAAATGTGAAAGAGAAGTGATCGAAAATTTTGCAGACAAAACATTAAATAGAGAGGGAGAAAGACTTCTGAATTTTTTCGAAGAAACAGGTCTAACTATTAAAAATAAAGCAACAAAGGGGGGCTGAAAAAAAATGCATACGTTCATAGGGGAAAACGGTAGCTTGGTTCTTGATCTAGCACTCGAACTAGAGAGTGATTAAGAGAGTATAGTAAATGAATTAAAAGTAACTATGAGAACTAAATCGGATTCCCTCTCAGTAAAAATAAGTATAGCAGGTGTAAATGATGTAGAGAAAGATGGGACTGAGATGAAGGACGAATCAGATAGAAGGGTGACTTTAAAATAGGATGAAAGCAAGAATATTAAGCTGAATAATGAAATAACGAATATAGAAATAGGAGCAGCCTTAGTGGGCATGAACTTATAAGAAAGATGGATTTTTAGATAACAAATTTGGGAGGTAGGCAAAAAACCTCAAAATTGTTTAAAAAGCAGGAAAAGAATAGTCAGTTAAATGCGACGAAGAGATCAAAATACAAAAAAGCAAGTATAGGTGGCACTAAAAAACTGGGCAAAAGCAAGGATGGATGAAGATAAGGAAGTTCTATAAACAGAGAGAAAAAAACTTGGGGCTAGCAGGAGGAGACGGCATGAAGAAGAATGAAACAAAAGGTGAAGAAGAGTAGTAGAAGAAAATAGCAAAGGAATGGCAGAATTTCAGAGGGCAATAGGTTAATTAGGTCAAAAAAAAAGTAAACAGGCATCAACAAAGGAGATTGGCTAGGGCACCTTAAAAATCTTTTAGAAGCTCAAGGCATGCTAAATTCAGAAAAAACATACACGAAAACAAAAAATACAGATGAGACTGAAAGGCCGTTTGAAGAAGAAGAAGAAGACGAGTTGCAGGAGACGCAGAATGTAAATATTACAGGAGACAAAGTGCTGAGTATACTCAAGAAAATGAAACATAACATGGCAGCAGGAGAGGACGGGATACCGGTAGAACTTTTAAAGGGGTGAAGTTCATCTTGAATTGGGGAACTAGCGGGAGTCTTAGACGAAGATATAGTAGAGCAGAACTAGTGAAGGGGTGGGAAGTGGTACGAGTGTTCCCCATACGAAGAAAAAGATCTCAGAAAATGAGGAGGGATAGTTTTATTAAACAAAGGACACAAAATTCTCACAAATATATTAGCTTTCAGACTGAAAAATTAGTAAGAAGCAAATAGAAAATTCAAAGAAAGTCAGTCAGGATTTAGAAAGAATAGGAGCACTAGGGACCACATATTCATACTTAATACAATAATAAACGATTAGCTAAATAATTCAGGGGTAAGAATGTACTTTGCTTCATAGACCTTATAACAGCGTTTGACAGGGTATATATGGAAATTTTAATTTGAAAAATCACAGAAACAGGAATTAAAGCAGTCTGAGTGGCTCAGATCAGTGGAGAGACCACCGAAGAGCTTGGAACTAGAATGGGGATCAAAAGCCTATTTAATAATGAAGGGACAAGTGCATTTGCAGAGAATCTAGAAAAGGGACTACAAATAGAAGGAGACCAAGAAACTTAAAAGAATTATATAAAAAAATTAGATTAATGCGAGCGAGAATACATGAGATTACCGTGTAAGGTAACTCAAATATGTAAGAAGAACATCTGAATTCTATACATTGAAAACAAATAAATTAATAAACATTTTGATTAATATCATTTTTAATCAACCAAATTAATCAATAAACAGTAAATGGATATTTAAATTAAAAATAATTGATGAAGCACGCCATAACAAGAAATAATCCAATTTCTCAAATCGGGATCGTTCATAGTATAGTGGGTAAGGTACTTGGTTTGTGTGCAGGAGATTATCGGTGCAAATCACAAGGAAAGTATTTTTTTGGAAAATTGGTTAAAGAATATGAAATAAAATTCAAAATGTGTGCTCTGGTGGAGTGGTGTGGTGTGGTGTGTGGTGTTGTATGGTGTAGATGGGACCGACAGAGATGGTGTGGTGAAACGGGGCATAGAGGGAGGGGAGAAAAATAAAGAAATGAACTTTCTCCACTATTTGCTTAAGGCCGAATTTCTGAAATCGTTGATTTATTCTAGCGCATAACGCGCTTATAGAAGTATAAATTCAAAAATCTTAGCTTTTAGATGGTACCTTGAAAAATACAGGTAACCCTGGAAAAATTTGAGATATTCAGTAAAGTCGTGTTGACATACAGTGATACACGTGTTGTGACGTGGCAAACTGATGTCACAGAAAAAGTATATGCTTAGCAGATGATAAGAAAAGCTGTGCGATGCTTACTAACTCTCCCTTATCCAAGGCCCATATCCCTTTATCTATCTTTACTATGGTCAGCATGGGCAACACTCGACCATGCGCAGAAGTTGGTATTTGTGTGTACCAACGCACACATGTAGCTAGGGCAACGAGGCAGCACGAATTGGCGAGCCGGCAGGAGGAGCACTCTCTCTCTCTTGTCTGCTTACCGTCAAGACATGTTTTCTAGAGGTGATATTGTCGCGAGCAGGCGTGTAAGTGTGTGTGAAATACTTACAGTACGGATACCAATTATTTCCGGGTTGCTACCACTGCTTGCTGTAGCTTTCTTTAGTGGCTTTGACGCAGATCAATAAAGGACTTTTCAAAGTGGAAGGAAAAAGTAGTAAACAAGCATATTTCCGACGAGAAGTGACTGCTAGACGACTGTAGCTTGATACCAAGGCCTGGCCAGGTGGCCTGAGTGACCAGTATTATAATGACTTTATGGAAAGGGCATGACCAGGCCCTTATTTGGGTATATAGTATAATACACCTTGGGTATGCACCTTAAAGGTGCGATGTATACACACACTTGTATATGTATATATACTTACACGCTATCGTTACTCTTTTTTTTATTTATTGTTATAAATATTGTTTCTTTATGTATCCATTGAAAGAACTATGAAAGGTGACAAGGTAAAGTTGAATGACAAAAAAAATTGTGAGACTAAGGTAAAATGGGGTAAAGTGGGACACTTTTTTAAGCAAAAAATATTTATTTCTTAGTTTTGAAGCTTCACTAATGCTAATTCACCCAAATTTTTTTTTAAATTGAAAATATAGGTCTTTACTTAAGGAAACAATATTTATTGACTGTGCTCATCATTATCCGTTTAATTAAATAATTTTTCAAAAAAGTCGTGAAATCTGCAGTAGTGAGACATAGTCTTTGAGGATCACGGCAGTAGTAGGACACTGTATGAGGTAGTAGTGGGACAATATATGACAATATTATTTGCATATGTAAGTACACAATTTTTTATTTATAAGAGATGAATTATCACTTTTGAGAGTATATAAATATTAAAAATAATATATTAATAGGGATTTCTTTTTTATTTATATTTTTTTCAACGATATCACAAAATCCCTACTTACTATGTCCGTTAATATTAAAGGAAAAAATTAAGTCTAACACAACATAAACTAAATAATATAACTAATAATAATACAAACTACGAAAATAATAATGAACACGAGTTTAAAATAAATATTAGTGTCTAAGGTCTTAAAATTTTCCTTTTTTTCTTTTTATTTAGCTCTGCAATAAATAAACTTCACACACACTTTATGCTTTTCCACTGTCTTCTAGTTTAGATATAAATTTTTTTTATTTCCTGTACTATTAAGTCATTATTCGCATTCCAGTTTTCTTATTTGAAAATTTTTTTTTAGTTTTTAATTTTCAAGTTAATTCCTATTTTTGTTCCTGAAAGTTTTTTTACTCTCTTGAAACTTTTCGTTTAATTTTTTTTCGTACTCTTTAGCGTTTTTATTTCTTCTTTTTCTTGGTTATTAACTAAAACCTACTGCTTTTTCAATATTTTTTTTTTTTCCTTCTTGATCTTAAAATTAAGATTGGTTACAGAAAATATATTTTTTAAAGGAGAATTATTTGATTCTTCTGTCGTAATAAGAAGCAAGTTTTAAAGGCTGAAATACCAAACGAAAATATAATGTGAGTAAATTAAAACCTGTATTTTTCTGTTGACAATTTTTAGAGGTATTGATTTTGTTCAGTTTTTTTTAAATATTAGTATGATGAAAATTAATTATTGAAAATATATATCATTTTCTGCAAAGTTGATTTCTTTACATTGGGTAGGATGGATTAATACAGATTGCATTGAGGTTAGGTTTCAGATTATATCTCTTTACCAGGTAACAATGCTCTCATTCACTACTAATCCTACAAATATATGGGGAGAATCACGTCAACTGTCCCAGAGCCGCGGTGGACGGCCCGCGCGGTCGTCAAACACAACGTTTTTAACTCGTCGTTATGGTGTCAAAACTTTGATAAAAAAATAATCTAAAAACATATTCTTACGTATTTTTTTCTCAGCTTTCCAGTGGTAGCATCAGTTTTTCGAAAATTTGCTCCCATAACCTCGAAAAATGCACTTGTTTGAAAAACACGTTTTATCTCCATGATCTTCAACTTTTGGAATTTTTTTGATAGTCTAGATCGAAAGATGAGACATTTTTACGTAGATATTAACAATAAAAAAAGAGGGGTTTTTCGTTTTTATAACGTATTTAAACGACGAACGAGACGATGGGAGCCGCGGCGGCCGGGCCATGCGCGGCAGGAGCGCGCCGTCTGCTACCGTCTCTCTGACTGGATGTAAACAAATACACCTAACCGTGACGATTTGCACTTCGCAACAAGTTTCGATTGATTAATTAAATATTAGTATTTGTTATTTTTATGACTTGAGGTTGTGCTATCGTAAGTCGAAGTTTTCGTAGGTTTTACTGCAAAGAAACGAAGGTTTTTTTAGTAGCAAATCTGACTACGAAGAAACTTCCTTGAGATTAAAAGACGAAATTTCCAGTGCGAAACTGATTCCAGGCACACTGAATTATCATGCGTTTATCCCCATTAAGTATAATAAATTAATGTTGAAGAAAACTTCTTTGAGTAACCAGTATAAAATTTTTCCGAAACTGAAAGAACGTAAAACAAGTGTCACTTCGATTACCATGCCTAAAAAGAAAAAGGCAACGAAGTAAAACAAATTTGTTTTTATTTTTTGCTTTATTTATGTAAATATCTAATATTTAATCAATGTTAATTATTATTTATTTCTTTATTATAAAATTGTTGTATATATGAATAAATTTTATCAAAACATTTATTATTTATCCTTTGTAAGCCCTGATTAACTAATTGTTGTTTACATCGCCACTACTACATTATATATTATGTAGCCAAACAGACTCACCGTAGTAGACGACACACGGCGGACGCGCTGCTGCCAAGCGTGGCCCAGCCGCCGCGGCTCACATCGTCTCGTTCGTCGTTTAAATACGTTATAAAAACGA
Source organism: Copidosoma floridanum (assembly GCF_036245765.1). NCBI lineage: Eukaryota > Metazoa > Arthropoda > Insecta > Hymenoptera > Encyrtidae > Copidosoma > Copidosoma floridanum. Next base: position 12,088,916 of record NW_028321901.1, on the reverse strand, counting down.
AAAACCCCTCTTTTTTAGTGTCGATATCTACGTAAAAATGTCTCATCTTTCGATCTAGACTATCAAAAAAATTCCAAAAGTTAAAGATCATGGAGATAAAACGTGTTTTTCAAACAAGTGCATTTTTCGAGGTTATGGGAACAAATTTTTGAAAAACTGATGCCACCACTGGAAAGCTGAGGAAAAAATACGTAAGAATATGTTTTTAGATTATTTTTTTATCAAAGTTTTGACACCGAAACGACGAGTTGAAAACGTCGTGTTTGACGACCGCGCGGGCCGGCCACCGCGGCGCTGGGACAGTTGACGTGATTCTCCCCATATTTGAGTTTCATTTTACTATTAAAGATTAGACTGATGACACTCGCACGATTACTATGGTAAAAAGCATGAAATCACAGTCGTTAAAAATAGAATTTGGTCTTGTCAAGTACTTGTCACACTACTACTTAGTTTTAAAAAAAAAAGGATGCAGTAGTGGGACAGCAATGATAAGCCTCGTCTCACTTCTACATGGTATTTGCTGAAAATAAGGGTAGACTAAGACAGGCTATATATAATGACGAAGTTATTATTTTTAAGATCTAAATAATAAAACTTGTTCTAGAGTGTCATATTATTACGTATAAATAGTTTGAACGTACGAAAAAAATTTTATTTTCGGTATATCATCTTGATAGCCAACTTTATTGTCACATCTAAAATGGGCGAAATGCCTCGTTTAAGACGTATTCATTAAATGAGTGCTTGGGAAGCTTGATAAAATATTTTTTTCATTCTCCCTTGAACGTTTATCACAATCAATTTTAGGAGTCTTATCTAGCTAAAATGTAAAGGAATATTAGGAAATTTTTTTAAGGATATTTTTTGACAAATGAATTTACTAGTTATGATTTTCTCCTCCTGTCCCACTATACCCTGCAATTTCTCCGTTGTCCCACTATACCCCATTTTACCTTACGAAAATTTTAAGAAGAATAAAATTAAGCTTGAAATAATATGAATTATGCTACGAATGCCTCGTCCAGAGATATTACGAATTGTATACCCCTCTTTTCCCCTGTACAGTACTACAATAGTTGAGAGAAAAAAGAAAGTCACGCGCGCATGCAGGTTCTCATCGCCACGCATGACTGCTGCTGTTACCTGTTGCCTCGTCATCCTTCCCTTTCGTGCTGAACAAGTTAGACCATGGAGAGAACATACCCAAACAAAACGTGATCACTGTAGGTCTAGAAGCAGATTTGTGCGGTAGACTTGGCATCAAAACACTAAGACCTGGAGAACAGCTGGACTCAGATCAGGAGTCTTCGTCTTCAAATAGTCAATAACTCTCAGAATCGGAGTGAAGCGAGGTGTCGAATTCAGAACACAGCGAAACGGAGGATGATGAGCAGCCAGGTATACTATATCATTAGTTCCTTGTCTCTTTGTTATTTCAGTAAAGTTGCCTCGCGTGTACCACATTTATGGTCAACTTGACCCACATGGCGTTGCCTTGCCACCGTGTGTATCGAAGACTTAGTGCATTTCACTATTTGGCGCCAAAGTCGGCCACGCATGCTAGCTAACCTAGCCTATCATACATATGCGTTATCGATACATATACGGTCAACACTTGCAGGTGTAACCTCTGAGGTTGAAGAGCCTTCGACTCAAGAGCCACCTCTGAACCCACTTTTCTTGGAGGTGTTGGGTATTGACCTCTAAACTGCCAAGACGAAAGAAATAAAACTGCTTACATTCATAAGAGATAGCTTTATTATTTTAAGGAAAGTCTCAAGAAGCCAGACAGAAAAACTCGACTAGAGACTTACGTCAGACTGCCAAACTTAAAGCCACCCAGCATCAACAGTATTGTTATAGAGTACCTTCCCAAAAACGTCAAAACCAGAGACGCACATCAAAATTTCAGACTGCAGATAACCAGGGGTGCTATACGTGCTGTGGCAGCAGCTGCTTTAACGCTGCTAGCCGAAGGTGAACTCGACAAGGCACTATTCAAGTCCCTGCTGGATGCCATAATACTACTGTCCAATCTTCTTCATAACCAGTCAAAGAGCCGCGCTGCAGCCATCACATACGCTCTGCTGAAGGATGTCAGGAGGACTCTGGCTGACTCAAAACCATCAAAGCTCTTGTTTGGAGTCGATCTGATTGACAGAATCAAGAACGAAAAGGCTTGCAACAATCTCGTTTCCTTCCAAAAAAAAAGAGCCATGCAAGCAGACGGGAACAACTAACAATCATTTAAACTACTATGACCTGCAAGGGCAGAGCTCTCTCCAACTGCCGGCATCCCTTGGAGCTCAACAGCTATCATTAAAGCCACCGTAACAACGAGACCACAGAAACAATCGTAACAGGAGTGTCAAATAAAGTGCCTACAAGAAGAACAGGGGCCAAATGTTCAGATGACAATAAAAGTAGGTACTACTGCAGGTCGGCTTTCTTTAATAATTAATAAATGGAAGCATCGTACATCTTCAAAGTTTGCTATCGATTGCGTCTCGGACTATGAGACACCTTTTAGTTCTAAGTCCATACAATCCTCTGAACCCAAGATCTGTGTTATCAGTCACAGGGAGCTAGAATCCCTTAATCCCTTAACCTAAGCATCATAGAGTTACTAGAGAAAGATGCTATTGTTACAATTCGAGTTGATACGAATTACATTATAATTAAAAGCTATCCGTCCGTCGAATTCAGATAAGACGTATTGTGAATATAAAGCAAGCTCATATCACAAGAGGAGCTCATGCGTAATTTATATGTGTGTGTGTAATAGCTTTAAGGTGAATGTTCAATAATGGAGTGACATATGGTACAGCCAACCTCGTTGTAAGAATTCATGTATGTATGAATGCATAAATCGTATTGTATTTATGAATGAATAGTTACTTGCTCATTAATTGTTCAGTTCTAATAATGTATATTAACTTAAAATTTTTAATTCAGACATTACTTTATTACATTCAAAATTGATCATAAAATCCCCAGAAGGATTAATTTCGAATTTGTAAGCTTACTGTCACAATTGAACTTGTATTTGGCGTTCTTATATTGCTGGTGCGAGATTTGATCATCACTGACCCAAAAACTCAATCGCACTTGTCAGAAAAATGCGATTGGTATTGTTGTATTGTTATTTCCTAACATGTGAAATCATAACATGTAACATCATTGTGCAAGCATACTGTTTTGCTGTCAACGCACTCAGTAAGAACATCGCTCATTGGTAGACCTAATTCAACCAAAGGCCTCTTTTACTCGCTCTGATGCTATAAAAATGCATCATCAAGAGGAAAAATCGCTCCCTTTACGTATGTTACCTGTCCTCTAAAGTTTTAGTCAACTCTTGACTCTCGCGACTCGTGAATACCTTATACACGTGAGGCATAACCTGTTGGCTGAGGCAACTTGAGTGCGTATTGAGAACATCAATTGTATCGGACTACGCTAAGGAGTGAGGTACAGCAAAGGAAGCCCGCCGAAAGTGGTTCTGGCGATAGCAGACAAAGCAGAAATCGCAATATCCTACTGGCCACGAACTCATTCATGTAGTTTAAGGAAACACTGAAGGTTACCTCACGAAGCATTAGGGAACTCCAAAGCAGCAGTAACAATCAAAGATAGATGTAAGTTATTTAACAGTAATATAATTAACGCTGAACCTTGTTAAAGTGACCCGATTAAATTGTATTAAAAAAAACAAATTATTATTAAATTGCTCTAATAAAGAAATACTGAAATTATTATTCAATTAAAAAGAACAAATAAAGCTGACTAGCTGAATCCTAAGAGACTCACGAATAACACTTAAATAAAACAGTTAAGACCATACTCTAAACAAGTCCGGTCATAAACACTATCAGAGCATGCTCACCTTGTAATGATCAACTAATGTCTCTATATTTAAAGTAACTAAATTTCTTTTTAACTCATTTTAAACTCAAAGATCTGAGATTAGCTGAAAATCTGCTGCTCAAGACTTTGTGGATGTATAATATTGACCTCAAGGACACCTTTTTTATGATCCTGGTTTGCGAGTCGAATGAAAAATTTCTGCACTTCTAATTAAAGGGCCAGCTCTTCGAGTTTAACTGCGTACCTTTTGGACTCAGCACAGTGCCTTATACCTTCACCAAAGTTATGAAAAATGTAGATAAACATCTGAAAGCACGTGGTTTTCTATCCCTCGTATATCAAAATAATTTTCTCTGCTATGGTGTGCGGGTAAAACGTTCAAATGACTCTACCCGGAACGTTGATCTGGTTTTGCGTTACATCAAAAGCTTGATCCGTTTAGAAAATTAAGATCTTAAATCCTTGTGACTTGAAACCGTGACACTGCTGGCTCTGGCAACGCCTCACCGAATGCAAATCTTAGGCCCAATAACCCAATAACCCAACTATAATTATGTTGTTATTATACTAACCAGTAGTGAGCATTATATTTATGCCAAACGATCATTATACTATTATTCCCACTAAATTATTCGTCGTACAATTTACAAATCAAACGAACTTAACTATAAGTAATGTTCGATCCCAATTATACAAGGATACCTTGTCCAAAGAGATAACATCCCCTCCCAGATTCACATCTTCTCACCCTTCCTTCTTAAATCAGCAATTTCAAACACGCTAAATTAAATGACGAGGCAGCAGTAAACAGCGGCAGTCGTGCGCGGCAATGAGAAGAAGGGAACAAGGGAGGAATACAATTAGTAAACTTTTCGGGCGAGGCATTCTGGTATAATTGGGACCAAACATCACCTTCAGGTAAGTTCGTTTGATCCGTAAATACTATTTAGGGATACAAGTAAAGCAAATTAACCAACATTAAACAAATTTTTAAGTGGATCACGAATAGTTCGATGGTTAAAAAAGTATGTATTGCTCAGTTTGTACCTAGTTATAATAATGCAATAATGAAAAACTTAGTGTTAAAAAATTTAGTCATAATTTTCTTGCGTGTTCCTAAAAATTTAACATTGTGTAATACTAAAGAGAGTTTGATAAAGCCGCAACAAATTGTGTATACGATTTTTCTAAACATCTGCTTAAATTTCGTTACTTTAGATCTGAAAGCGTTATTTTCATCAAGATTTACATATACTTAACATCCCCCTACTGCACAGTAAGTTAATAGAGATAACTAGAAAGATCGCTAACGCAAATGCTACGGTGACAGAGTTGGCAAACAGAATTTGCGTACATCCCCACAACTTCCTAACGAAAAGTTCCGAAGCCAATCAGAGACGAGCTACAGTAGGAGAGCAAGAAAAGACTTATTTCTCCTATGGATATTAAAGTGTCAAGAAATTGGCAGGTGATCTGGTGCAACTTTGAAAAATTTTGAAAATGAGTCAAAATCCAAATTCAAATATAAATGATTCAAGGTTCTTAAATATTTGATTCAGATAGACATTTCTTAGAACATAATAATTTTTTAGTCGTTTATACGCATTTTTTTTAACTTTATAATAGGTGAGTCACATAAAGATTCTTAAATATTGCATTCTACTTGGTTGTTCCACAGTCAATTATTATACTTAAAACTATAAAAGGTACCTAAAATGATTATAAGTCCTGAAATAATGAGTTTATTAACGGATTTTTTTTAGTCTTATCAAAATAAATACATAGTAATATATCTGTATACTCATATGCATAACTATAAGTTTATTACTTGAAAGTTGGCAGCATCTTTTGAGCAGACAAACTCATCAAACATAACAGTGGATCAGACAAGTACAATTAATTTATTGAGACTCTAGGTTCAAACATCACTTACTTGGAATGATATTATTTATTAATTAGTTACGGACTTTAATTTTGCCAGTTACATTTATGGATCAGTTCAAACTTTGTATTTGTATTTTCCAACAATTGAGCATGGTACTCTGTGTTTAACTACAATTTCCGGTATACAGAGTGGCTAGGATTAATACTTTCTCCAAACAAAAATAGAACAATATCAAGTGCAAGATTTCATCTAAGATGCTTATGCTTTTAACCTTTACAACCTAAGTATAGACAAAGCAGTTCTCCAATAATAATAATTATTTTTATCCAGTGTTTCTTTCCACTAAAATCAATGTTAAAATATTCTTTACATGAATTTCTTTACTCACACTTAGCATTTTTGTTAACCAAGATTAAGAACATTTTTACATAATATATAATAATGTCAGCAGTGCTCTTTGTCCAAGATGGCAAAAATTGATGAATCTATTTCAGGAGTGATTTTTGTTGTTTTGACCAGGGTAAAAATTCTGCAACCAATGTACAGTGAATTATTTGTTGCAAAACATATCCTACATGAGTGTTAGTCGAGTGTTATGAATGTACTCAGGTACATTTCTTATAGATTATAAAAGTTGTTTAATAACATTTACATGCTCATTGTCATGGCGATAAATTCTTGACAAGAAGATAAATTAGCTATGGTCTGGTTTTTATTATATTTAGTATGCATTTATGTTTTTACTCTAAAAACATGAAATCTTTTTTTGTAGATGCCTTTCGATGATGTTGCATTGATTTTTGGTGTACGTACACCTGTTAAGTTTCCATATGAAGAGAAATAATTTGAACCTTAATTTGTTAAAAAAAATTTTTATAAGAAATCTCTGTATTATAAGAAAATCTCTCTCATTTTCATGTTCCTTTCTCTCTGACATTCAAAAATATGGTGATCTGGTTGAAAATGTACATCCATTGATTATTTAAGCTTTACTTTAAAACTAATCAAAATGACTAGTTTAAATAGGTAATTCATGTATATTAAATTTCGTTTATGAATTCAAAAATAAAATATTAATATTGAATACTAAATTTATTTTAAAAAATGTTGAAATTATATACTCCTCAAAAAAAAAAAAAAAAAAAACTACAAAATGTTTATGTAAGTTTAATATTAATATAAGTAGTTATTGCGACTCAGTAGCCCGTCGCAACAAACTCCTACCACCTGGTTAGAGTTTCTGAACGGAGCCACTGTGCCGCCGTATACTTACTATAGGAGGGGATATCCCCTCCTACACCTGAACTGGAGAGAGACTTTCCGGGCCGGCCATCGTACATTCCCCCTCCTCATGTTTTCGTACTAATTCGTTTACTCTGATTGCCTGAACCCTCTTTGTGTATGTGTTTTCTGGTATCAATTATTAATAAGCGAATTTACCGGAAGGGTATTCGGCCTTTTTACTTTTATTTTATATTTCAGTTTGCATCGTTATAAAGAAAGGGAGTAAGTTTACGGTTAAATGACAACAAGATGAATAAGTTTATTTCGTTTATTTCTATAATTCATACCATTAACAAGGGCATTTACATAAAAAGACGTAATATTGTACACAATATCACACATAAGATCTGTTGTTAAAGTCTCCTGTTTTACAATGTCACGTGCTACAATTTTTTCGTACATTCTCTGTACAGCGTTATCATTCAAATCACTCACAATACTTTTTACGTCGTTTGATGTGTAATAACCAATTTGTGCTTCATGCACACTACTATCTTCTTCTAAAATAAAGTCTATGAATTCCTGCGCTATGATAGGCATATAATCTGATATTTCGCTAAATGTGTGAAATTACAATCGACGCAATGTACAATAAATTTGTGTAAATGATCGAACGTTACTTTTTTCAACGCTAAACTTGGATGATACTTTTTTGCAGCTCTCTCGTCTTCATTTTGTAGCCTCATTTCTTCAATTTCGATGGTTTTTTTCTTATACCTCATTGTATACTTCAAGGACCAGTTGGACCCGTAAATCTTGATAAGTTACTGTCATCCGTTGTAGAGTATTTTTCAATGTCAGAGAAGGCTAATTTATCTTTGTTACAACTAGAAACTGTGAAAGGAATTCCTTCGAAATCTACGCCCAACAGACAAACGATAGGTTCGCAATTGTTGTCCAACAATTTTGCGTATTTAAGCCTAACGATTACTTTTTTACCAAACGATTTGTTCAAATAATCTAAGGGAGCGATGATTGTTAATGCTGCCTTGAGGCTGATAGATCCAAAGCTTCTTTCTTCAAGACTCTCTTTTTCACAGGCTCCATTTGCTCTTTGTTATAATGTATTAACTGTCAGATGATTTACCAGAGACTGACAGCTGCTTTTTTTGAAGCACGAATGTATGCTCAGAGCGGAGGTATGGAAGACGTTTTGAAGTGGTAAATCACTTTTGAGCTTGTCAAAACTGCACCATCAAGCATTTTGGACGGTATTACTTAAAAAACAAGTAAGATCGCCAAAGTACAAAAATGCTGACTGTCTCTTTTCTTCTCTCTTGAAAATAACCATATAGAAAAACCATATGGAAAATCTATATGGTAAAACCATATACGGTTGTTGTTTTAAATATTCGTAAGGTTTTTCACCGAAAACCATATGGTTTTTTCTCTAAATGTGCACGTAGGTTTTCAATATTAAAATTATGGTTTTTCATTCTGTTTGTGATTGAAGACTTTATATTTCCTCAGATGGAATGTAGAACAACACAAATATTTTCTAGTCCATACTAAAAAACAATTTGATTAACATAGTTATTAGATGATTAATGCTTTTATTAAAATAAAACACATTTGGTTCTTTTCAAGTTTCCTTTGTATTCATAAGTTTACAAACTACATTTATTAATTTCTAGATAACCATTTATCATCACTTGTACAGTTGATGTTATCATTTTTTCTGAACAGTCTGCCTTTGACAAGTTATAAGCTTTTATTTAACATGTTTTTCTTGTCTGTCTGTCTGGGCCAAATCTTGTAATTAACTTTTCAACCACTTCTCGACATCCAATTGGGCTAAAATTTTACACACACTCTTGATTATAAAGACAATGGCAATATGGTAGACGCAATATTCTTGTAACTCAAATAGGGTGGCCATAACAAAATGGCGGACTAACATTTTTTTACAATCTTCTTGACATGGGTATTAAATGATAAGGCATGACGAGTAGAATACAATAAGCTGTATTACGTCATTCAAAATTCAAAATGGCGGCCAATACAAAATGGCTACTTACATTTTTTTACAACTCTATTGACATGGGTATCAACTTAATAGGCATGACGAATAGATTGCAACAAGCTAAGTTACTTCGTTTAAAATTTAAAATGCTGTCAACACAAAACGGTCAATTTCTTTTTCTTTTACAACCCCCTCAAAACGGGTATCATTTGAAAGGTCGTGACGAGTATATCACTACATGCTGTTGACATTACTAAAAATTAAAAATATGGCCTATAGTATAAAAAATTATGACCTACGAAAAAAAAAGAATTCTAATTTTTTTACACATCATCCTCTCACGATGGGTTTCAAATGACAAGGAATCCCAGGTATAACAAGCTATGTAGTGTCCTCACCAGTGAATATTTCGTAAGTACTTACAAACTCAAGTACTTACGTTCTCCTTACGTCAGTTCTTACGAATTTACAATTATAAGTACTTTTACACGTACAAACATAAGTACTTGTGTATGATAATCAGGTTATTTCAAACTTAAGTACATAAGTTAGTACCTACGTCAGTTCTTACATATTATTTAATGATGAATGAATAGCTTGTAATTTTATTTCCATCGTAATTGTATATTATATTTACTTAATTATTATGAACGTTACTACGAGCAGCAGTTCTATCGTCTCTTTTTTACATTCTTATTACTATGTTTAATATTTTTTGGTATTCGCTACGTGCACAAGCTGAAAAAGCGATCGCAGCAATACCTGTGCTATTATATGTGAAACTAATCGATAGGTTTGTCTTCTGCTAGCAGACTGCTAAGCATTACTATCATCAGAAAGTTATGTGTTTATACATCGACAACCATTCCAAGGATTAAATTTTTAATAAAATTATGAGTAGTATGTACATATTTTACTCAGGCATGTTCATTAAAAAACGCAATGAAATACATTGGATACTGTGTATTTCTTAGAGTTTTTAGCTGGATCTGATCCTCCAAGCGTATCGTATGAACGAGTGTACATACTGTGTAAACACGCCGGTATAGGGCTAACGGAGCTCTCTGATTGGTCAGAGGAGGTCTGTGTTGACTACATTGCAAACTAATAAAACGTGTCACGTATCACACATTACACGGACTTGTGTTGAAGTAATACTCAAGCGCTTATAGTGCTTGTAGTACAAATTTTGTCCTTAGTTATTCACATAGGATTGTACCACTTGAGACATTGTATTAGTTCGTGATATAATAAACACAGAACCTTTCGTGTATCTATCGAGGTACTGTGTTCCTATAGGTATCAAGAACATATCGCGAATGTTGCCTTCTGCTGTGCCAGACCAATAGTTCTCGTTTTTCCCTAGGATGGCGCTGCTTCAAAATTGTGCACGTAGCGAATAATGAATATGCCTATGAGAATTAAAATTGGCTTTGCTAGAATGGTACAAAAAAAATATTTTCTAAATGAAATACTTATAAGTAGTGAAAAAAAATTATTTATAATTTAAGTATAGTTTGATGTATAGGTATGAAGTAATATTTACCAAACTCGTTAGAAACGATGACTGTATGCAAGCATTTGGTGGGGGTATAAACATAAACAGCTGCGTAAATTTGTCAAAAATTTTTGAATGATTACCGTCGAATTACGTTTTTTTTGTAAGGTACATCAGCCATAGTAGGTATTACCATCCATATGATAACACCAAAATTGGGCTGTTAAAGTATTTTTAAACAAGTATAAAAATATACTTTAACCCTTCAATGTGGGTATTATCATACGGATAACACCTATTTGGGTTAATATACCATAGAAAAAAAAACATGATTTGACGACATTTATTAAAAAATCATAAAAATTGAATGTGCGAACGAAAAGACTGCAGTTCTTCCTTCTTTTAACCTGCAGAATTTTCTGCAGTTTTAATATTAAAGCTAAATCTTCTGCAGATTTTCTTGCATGTTTTCTGCATACATTCCTAGGCGGAATTTTTTTGTGATTAAGTAACGAAAAAAAAAAAATAACTAATAGTTACATTTTACAAATTCCAGATTTAAGATAATAATAAAGTGTTATAAGTATTATTATGAGTTATCATTTTTTATCATTTTTTATTATTGTTTTTTTTTTTCGTTATGAATGTCATTATAGAAACATCGAAAAAAGTAGCAACTAGAAACAACTTTTATGATTAATGATCACTATTTAAAACTTGACTTTTAACATTTTGAAAAAACTATTAATAATATAGCTATTAATAATTGTTAATATTAAATTATATTTATTGTTTTATATTTTATATCAGGTAGAAAAAAATTGTAAAAAATAATAATCCTTGTGCGCACGGTTGTACCGTTCGATCTGGAGAATAAAAAAAAATTATAACTTACAATAAATAAGTATTTAAAAGTTTTAATAAAAACTTGTGACAGACAATTGTAAATACTAAGTCTTATTACTCATCTCAAATCTAGACATTAAAAATTGTTATTATTTTTTTATATTTCCTACTCATTTTTAAAAATAATTCTTACCAACTTATCAAACAAAATTATTTCCGCTTGGGTTCCTGCATAATGTGTTGATACGTGTAATTGAAAACAAACAATTAAATATCTAACTAACAATTTCTTCTGTATAATGTAAGTACAAAAATAAATACTTGAAATGTTTTAATTAATCGTCCAATGTAAAAATTATTTTAATGGGTAAGGAAAGCCTATAATCTTAACATTAACATATAATGAATAATAACATGAGCGCATAAATTTACACTTTTAGAAACGTACAGCTTTTAGAAGGTATCATTTGATCTACTCTTTTAATAAGTAAGAACTATTACTAAATTGAATTTCATTTAGTACTTCATGACAACAACAAAATTAGAGCGGCGTTGGCTCAGTGGTAAGCGTGCTTGTAACTACTACAACGCAGTTTTAGGGGCCGTGGGTTCGATTCCCGCTGAATGCAGATTTTTTCAAAAACTGTTTTCATCGGGAAAAGTTCCTATGTAACCCTGGCTGTTTCGGGGCGGATTTTTCCGTGGAATTTTCCTTCAGAGTCATTCCAGGGCTTTTTCCTTGCCCCACAGGTTTTCGGGCCTGGGTGAATGCGAAACAGTGTTAGGGCTATAGGTAGGGATTAGTGGACCCGATGCCAGGTGTCGGGCAGGGATCGCCGGCCTTACCGGCGAGGAGTGGTCCCTGAAACACGGGGCTTCTCCAGGGATGCTAATTAGCCTGGATCCGATGCTTCGGCAGAGAGCGCCGGCTTAACCGGCGAGGAATGTACGTCCTGGAATATGGAGTCTTCTTTGGGGAAGGGCTACACAGTAGCGAGTGGACCCGATGCACCATTGGTACAGAGAGTGTCAGCTTAACTGGCAAGGTGTTCCAACGGAGATACTCACACTGTGCTTATATATTCAGGTAGGATATGAGGAAAAAAGGTTTGGAAATGGGTGTTAGCAATACATCTCCACACATAGGTGGTAAGTGGGTGATCTCCGTGACTAGGCCAGTAGGCTGTCGTGGTAACCCGGTAGAAAAAAAAAACAACAACAAAATTTACCTGATGTCTGTGGGAAAATCCTTCCAATCTCACTAGTAACTTAAACAAACCTCAAGACAATGAAGTAAAAGGATAGTGGTTGTAGTTTGTAATCAAAATAGTGAGGTGAGAAAATCAGAAATTTTTTTTTATGAACAATGGATAAAAGTGGAAGTCGACAGCAATATGTTATTACGTACGATTGCATACTTATGTTACTCCCGCTTTTATTCAATATTCTGACAGACAGACAGACGGTACAAGGTTAATAAAAGCGTAACAACATTTTTTACAATAAAAATTGCATGGATTGATACACTTTTCGAGTTTTGAAAACCGTCAAAATATCAGTTTTTCAAATTTAAAAAGTTTTCCACTCGAAATGTCTACTACGAGGCCTATTGCGTTTTATGTCTGGTTAAGCGTACCAACAAGAACTAAACCAAAAGACGATTGACGTGTCCAAGCAATAAGTGTAAGGATATTGTATGTACGATGAGGGGTGGAGAGTAAGTTGGACAGAAGAGAATTATTTAAGTTTAAAGATAATAGTGCCTTTATTAGATGTCTATGTACAGTGCCTGATAGTGAGGTTGATAGCTCAGCTCGAGCGGGACGACTGGCGTTCGACTGCTCTCTCCTCTTCGCTCTCCCCACTCCGATCGCATGGACAGTGGGGTCCCTACACTACTCCCCTCAAGTTTTAATGACATTAAGACTTGAAACAATTAAATGTGTGGTGACGTTGTTTAACTTTTATATTAGCGCTGTTTAAGCTAAGTAAGAAGAGAGGGGAAAGGAAATAATCTGATAAATATGACTTTTAAGAGCAGTCGATACGGCATAATGATACCGCTTAAATGCGAAAAGATTTACATAAAAGTTGAGTGGTCGATGCCAGGCGTTAATATCGCTTAATTGCACAAATGTTAACATGTAAGATCGAATAATCGACGCAGGACATTGATATCGCTTGTTTACAAAAATATTTACATAGTGGTTGTGGCACTAAACAGTACTTTGAAAATAATAAAAATAAAACATTTGCAACTTAGCTCTTATTGGGCAGCTGCTTGGTAAAAATCGCATTTTTTTTTTTTTTTTTTTTTTTTTAACTTCACAGAACATCTCCCTGAGTAGGTTTTAAGTATCGGTCGTACCATGGGATCGTTTTGGTAATAAAAAGACCTCAGCTCTGGTATCTACTAAAAATACTAAGCCAGGGTTGCGGTCAGTCATATGGAGTTTTTTGTTTGTGGTTAGTGCTCCTGGCAAGTTGACGCTCAAGAAAAACTCAGGAAAAATCACTCTGAAAATAATCCCCACAATGCTAAAAATCTAGTTAGAAAACACGCAACAATTGAAAATTCATGGACACAAAGCATACAACAATTCTATTAAATATTGTTAGGTGGAAAATGACTTAAAAGGTACTTAAAATAATTATTGAAAGAAGATTCGATTATTCAGTGTGAAAATGTAAATTGTTAAATGTGCAGCTTTGAAGTATAAGTTTAAAACCTTTAAAGTCGAAAATAAAAATAAATGTTTTCGTAAGTATTAAAATATGGCTACAGATAAAATAGAACGAAAAATGTATGTGGATTATGTGTTGCGCGTGTTTCCCTTACAACAACCAATAGACTAAGCTTAAAGTATAGAAACGCAAGCCAAAATTTCAACAAGTATGTACACACAAGGACAAGGTGATACAATGTAAACATAAAGGTTTAGTTGGCGCTCCCGAATTACTCATACGCTAGAAAGTTCTAGAGCGCGAGAAATGAACAAAATAAACTACGCTATAAGGTACCGACCGAAAGGGTCGAAGTAATGCTTATGACAGCAAGGTCGAAAAGGTTGCAGCTTGTTAACGCCCGTTTACGTACATCCTTAGTGACAAATAGCGTGCCGTAAATAAAGTAAAGACAACAAAAATATTTGTGGCGCGCTGTAATGGATATGATAGCGTGGTGTTTTTTTTAAAAGACTAATAATAATAAAAATTAAGTCACCGCATATGCTATACACTCTCTCCCCTTAAAATTTTTATCCGGCACCAAGTGAAACGCCAGCAGTAAACCTAGGAAGAAGGGAGTCCTTAACTATACCTGTAGTCACATTTAAATTATGATTTATTTCAAAGTAAAAAAAAGTGCTGATGTGAAATTTTTTGGAATACATTTTGTGAAACAATAAAGTATGAATATCCACGGTGTGCTTGAAGGTTCCAAAAGTTTGAATAAAATGGATCCAAAATCTGCAAACGCAGAAAGTTTCTATATTGTTTGTACATGAAAAATCAGCTAATTTAAAAATTCTAGCTGGTCCCTTCGATGGGTTAAGCACATTTGGATTTTGGCATATTAACTATGTGTTATTGAGCCTGAGTGAAAGATTTTCTCACGTCATTTTGGGATTTGATACTCTTTGTTACCACTTTTAACCAAGCCCAAGACCAACGACGAGGACGTAGTGGTTGAATGGTCCCATTTTTTTTATTTTTTTATGATTCTTTATTCTATGATTTTTTTTCATTTTTTTGTATTTTTTAATTGTTTTCTATAGTTTTTTTGATTTTTTATATAATTATCTCAATAAGCTATATATTAAACAATAGATTTTAGCAATTTATGATTTTTAATCATACTTAAAAATATAGTGTAAGTAAAGATAAATCATAATTATAAATGTAGGGAAGAAAATTCTATGACTACTTTCGACAGTTGTGATGAATATAATACGTAATGTATACTTGATACTTTGTGACGTGCTCAGAATTTCAAAAAATCATGATGTGTCGATTCTCCGCTTTGCTCTGACCAGTACTCTTATCCATTATTGTTTTCTATGTAATTCAAACTTTCTTTTACATGATCAAGAATTGTGTGAATCTTAAGTGTATCAGGAAGCTCGTCAATACTTTTTAAAGCCTTATCTCATTCGTTTATGTAAGCATCGAATGAGAGTCCAACTTTTCCAAAGGTAAAACAACAATCAACTACTTCATTCATTGCGTTATAAGCAATTACCAACGGTATCATTTTGAAAATACCTACCTCTTCATATATTTCTGGATCTTAAAGTTTATCAGCTTCTTTTAATAGCTTTCTACATGCATTACCCTCAAACGCATTTCCGTGATAGTTTTTTGAAATAAGGTTGAGCTTTTTCGGCCACAGTAAAGCTTTTTCTCTACCTACAAGAGTAACTATTCCTCGCCAGAACAAGTGGCTTACAAATCCCTGTAAAACATGAAGCTCGGGTATAACACATTTTTGCAACACATCAACATTATCATCTTCCGAGAAAATAGGAAGATTAATTGTACTATGACATTTTTTACTATATTTTTTATCTTTACCTGTAAGACAGTATTTTTCAAAATGAGCTCGCAAATCTCCATAAGTTTTTAATCGCCTACAATTTTCCACTGTTTTTGTATCTATTGAACTCCTGGATGCAATAGAATCAGAACTATCTTTAGTAATAGATTTGCCTCTTAAATGACAAGGATAAGTGGCGGTAGCGCAGTTTGTTGTCCATTAACAATTAGTAAGAGTTTAAAATCTGCTACAAATCAGAACGAAATAGTTCCACCTCTCCAATATAACACAATCTGTTTTCACATTCATAAAAATTATTTGAGTTGAGCTCACTGTTTTCAGTATTCTCAGGATTCAACTGTGGAGAGTAATTTTCAGGAAGAATTGTCAAACTAATTTTTTTTAAATCTTGACTTTAATCAGCCATAACCCTGACAGTACAATTTCTTTCTAGTTCTCTTTCTTCTATAACTAATTCAAATAAATATTCAGCATTAGCATAGATAACAGGCCGTTGTTGTTTGTTTGAAAAGTTTTTACAGTCAAAATTATAAAAGCCAACTTTATAAATATCTTGTAATGCATTTGATTTTTTTTACATATGTTGATTATAATTTTTAGGAATCGATTTTCTACCTACATTACACTTTAAAAAACTAATCAGTATACTTTGGCACTCCGTGCATTGCTAAAAAATTCGTTAGTGGCTTTGGAGAGTCAGCGCTAAGACGATCCGTGCAAAAAATGAAGTCGATTAGCCTAAGTTCGTAGACAAAATTTATGACCATAATTTTTAACTCTCAATTTTCCAGAACACTGAGCGAAAATACGGTCAGCATAAATAAAGGCGGAATGTGTGAGAAGATTTTTCGATATCCATTTCTTAGAAAGCAAATGTAATATTATACTGTAAAAAAAATCTGCAAGAAGTGTGAAGTATAGAAACTCTCTTTCTCCTTGTTATGATCATCGCTGCTATAAGTCGATCGTAACACTTTCAAGAATGTGCTGACTAGAGGTAATTCAATCATTTAACTGAACGTCCGTGGTCGAACTACCGCTCTATCTCAAGTTACGACGTAAATCATGACATCATTCGTGACATCGAAAAATACGTCGAAAACAGCTAGCACAACGGCGTGGTCGCGAGTATTACTACTAATCAGTATACTTTAGCACTCCGTGCATTGCTCAAAAAGCTCAAAAATTCATGAATGGCTTTGGAGAGTCAGCGCAAAGACAATCCGCGTAAAAATAAAGTTGATTAGCTACTGCAGCGAAAAACTGTGGGCCATAGCAGCCATAACTCTGCCATCTGTGTCTGTCGAGAGCTAGGTAGCGCTCTGTTTCTTTTAATTGATGAAGTGGTTATAAGAAAAGTGTGGCTGAAGTATCCGAAAGTTACTGAGTAGCTCCACCATTTCCAGGGACTAACTAGGAAAATTACAGGCCAAGTAAAAATGTGTGAATCTGTTTCCTCTATACCACTTGTATCACCCGTACAGTCCCCAAAAATAGCGTCTTCGGTCACACTTTCCTTGTATACGCTCTACAATCATCTTATAGTAGCGCTGCTCGCATCTCTGTCTTTTTCTCTCCTAAGTAGTGGGTTGTTCATCATAATTTATGTACATCTCTCTCTCCATTTCTTAGTATATCTAGTATAGTTACTCCCTATACTTTTCTCACCCGTCATACCATCTCACATACACTAACATGCAACACTTTGGCCCCGACAAAGCAACATACTTCGTATGTAATAGGATACCTATAATATTATACCACGTTGCTCTCTCTACTACGCCAAGACTTCACATGTTCTCCCTACCCACCGTACCACCTCCTTTATTCTGGATTCAAGTAATCATAGGCAGTGGAGGGAGAAGGATATTCCTCCCACTTCCTAGTAAGTAAGCGGTAGCACAGTAGCTCCATTCGGAAACTCTTACCAGGTGGTGGGGGTTAGTTGTAACAATATACTGTGTCTCAATAACTACTTATATACTTATAGTTTAATTCACAGTTATTGTCCACATAGTAGTGCATAAATAATTCAGATACAAAATTCAAAAGTATTTATCGTTCCAGTGGAACCTATAAAAAAAAATAAAAAAAATAGTTGGGTATGAGCTTTAATAATTTACTTTTTATTTTCAAAATTCAGGTTTAAGAATTTTTGAGAGATAATATGACTGAATTTCTCTTAAAGTATCCAATATACATATTCCTTGCCTTCGCTTTTCTTCACACTGACTACTCGATTTGATGCGTCTGTCATGTAAAAGTATTATTAATATAAGTACATATAAGTACTGAGCATCGATAACTGTTATTAGATTAATTTGTATAGTGTATAGGCAAAACGTTTTGAAAAAATTTTAGTGTTACTAAAAGAAAATATTTAAATACTATGTTAGTATCGGTAAAAGCATTTTTTTAAGTTAAATAAAAATCTATTGATTCATGGTCTTAGGGGTCGTCACACGTTTAGGGGGGAGGGGGATCGTACATTTCTGATGAAATGTGACATAGGGGAGGGAGGTGTCAGTCGTGTGTTACGTCACGAATTTTTTTAAATTTTATTTAATAGTTTTTTCTGGTTTTTGGAAAGAGTTACATCTTGTGACAGTTGTAAATCAAATTTTGGTGGTTCAAACACTATCGTTTCGTCAGAAGATAGCAGTACTGCGTTGATGATAAGTATTCATGTAGGGACTTGAGCTAGTAGAGCTGGCTCCGTCTCTCTCGCTCCTTTTCCCTGCTCCCTGTGCTGCTCGCGGCCGTGCGCCAAGACAGTAGAGTTTAAGCTGTAGTCGAAAATAAACAGACTTGGGGTATACAGTCGTTGACCGTACAAAAAATGAAGGAAAATTCAGTCCTCTATTACTTCAACTAGCCTTGAAGTTGCACCTTCATAATGACGAATTTCAGCTTTCACCATACGACTATTTTTGCCCGAGTTTGGTATCTTCTCTTGCGAAAAGGTAAGTCCCGTGGTATCATTATTTTAACAAAAAATATACAATAACACATTACGGAAATACGATCAGATTGGATTTTACTGATGATAACAAAATTTCATACGTTAAAAAATTTATTATGTTTTTTACTTCCACAATTTAATCAAACTATTGTTTTGAATAGATTTAATTTAGTCAATGCAAAACTATTCTATAAATTCCACTAAAAATTATTAATATACGGTGTATTTTTTTAGAGTGTGCAAGGTATGTGGATTATACCGAACTTTGATAAAGTCAGCCAAAACTCACATGACATTGCACAAAAAAGAGAAGCCAACCAATAAAGTAAAACTTCGACCAAAAAGAATCGCTGCGCAACGCGCAACAGTTCTTGTGCATTATGAATAATGAATTAGAGTCTGAGGACGCATTATGGTTGGAAAAAGAAGATATTTATTCCGACTGCATTCCTAACTTCGACAGTTCTGACGTTGAGGAATTTCCTTTGATTGAAAACTTTAAAAAATTGTATCAATCACCATGGACTCCGATTTGAGAGAAAAATCGAATCAGATTTCTATGTCAAAAAGTAATGTTCAACGTTTCCTGTGATTTAAAATTTATAAGATACACATGATGTATTTATATATGTATTTGTCATAGTATAAATATATATTCATAAACTAACATTTTTTCCAAATAATTAGAAATATTTAAAAATTCACCTATAATTTCAAGTAACTAAGAGTGTGATGTGATCTCCAAGAGGGGGGGGGTCAAGTCCTTGTGACAACGTGTGACACAGGGGGAGGGGGGTTAAAAGAAGGCTGAAAACGTGTGACGTTTTATATGCACGACCCCTTAGAAGCCTGAACTAAATATTTTCGTGTATAAAGCAACAAAAAAATAACCGATGGTCAAGAAAGCATCAGTTGTCAATCAATAAGCAATCAAAAACGTGCCCTTAAGCGCACGAGTATCAAGTATTATAGGAACCCAACTGATTTTTACTATTAATAAATAATCAATAAATCGTACCCTTAAGCGTGCAATCATCAGTGATTAAAATCCCAGCTGATTATTATTATTCTTATTGTCAATGTATTAGCCTCGCTTTCTGGCGAACAAGCCTTGGCGATAAGAAATCTAACTTTATCAAGTATAGTTAAATCATACTAATATATAAAGCAAAGTCGCTTAAACCGTTGTAGTCGCTAACCACAAAAACTACTCAACCAATCTGGCAGAAATTTTGCATGGTGATAATTGACACTTCCTAGATGGTTTTAGCATAATTTTTATCTTAAAAATATAATCGAGAATAGCATTAAATAAGCTCAAAGTTTTACAAAAATACGCTAGCTTTTTACGTTAGTTCAGTAGGGTCTGCTAGGTGGCGTGGACGTAAAATTGAATCTACCTACAACAGGATTGAATAAGTGTTATAATAGGCCCAAGAATCTCACTGACTTCCATAGTCCTTCGAGAATATATTATTACGAAATTATATCAAGAATAGAGTTGTTAGTCGTGCAGCTTCGTATCCCAGCTGCCAACGGCACTCCTCCAATAGGCAAGCGACCTACGTCTAATTCCACCCTTAACCTGGTGGTTCCTGGTATTGACAAGTGCCACCAATAAAAAGGTGTTCTATACGATAACGCTTTTGGTGGAATACCAGGAGACGTGTCTGGCCAGAGCACAACCTGCTCTAACACTTCAGAGTTTTGTGGCCGTTCAACCATCCGGCCTGATACCGTCAGAAAATTTCTTATTACATATGCAAGCCATGGAAGACAGCCTTAAGGAGTACGGTCAGCCACAACAACCTCTTATTAATGGTCCTCCCAACGGTATGCCCACAGAGAAAGTATTCTCCAGGCCTACTTTCCCGACTAACAATGAGCGGTTGGTTTGTCCGGGGAACGACCCGAAGACGAGATACTTTTTGGTCAGCGCTGTACCTCCCTCCAGCACGGTCTCCGTACACAGAGACTTAGAGACATCAAGAATAATAATAAAGAATATCTGAAAGTGTTACCACTAGCCCTTTTCAGGTCCAATGTAAGTATCCACGTTCCCTACTTAACCATCAATCTCATCGGTTCTTTTAAGGGCCACCTGAGTTTTAACTACCTTGCCAACAAATAGATGTTTACTACCATTTTTGGTAATGATTCGTCGACTAAAAGGCTATATAAAGCCAGCTACTATTAAACCAAGTCAGTCATTCACTGGCAGACGTCACAAGCGGAGTTGTTCGTCGCAAGGTTGGGAACCCCGGGGATCGACGACCCTACATTACATTACTCTCTGGGCGAACCTGAGAAGCTCTGTTTCTGGGTGAAGGAGCTCTACAAGTAGCTCTCACGCTTCAGACGTTGTAGTTTTTCTCTCGATCAGTCCGGTGCTACACCAGCAGGCCAGAAGAGATCACCCTAAGGTATCCACGCAGTCAAGTTGCTGAAAACTTTAGTCAAGAAAGAGTTTAGCTCACCAGTTGTCTTTAGGTCCATCGAACGTCGAACTGCCTTGCCAATAATTATATTACAACTGGACAAAGTTTTCAAAAAAACAGCCTCTAGGGCTCACAAAAGTTTTAATCATGCCTCTAGTCGCACGATGGTGATTAAGAAGAAAAACTTCAATTAATCGAGATTAAAACAGCAGCATGAAAATTGAGATATAAGGAGTAATCATTAAGTAAGAGATCAGCTTTTATTATAACCCTTACAGTAATTACTTATATCTTTCAGATTTTCAAGTAGGTAGAATAATATGTATTTGTATTTATTGTGGCGATGAAAAATGAAGAGACTAAGCTCCAGGACTTTCATAATCTGGCTAGAAAGTTGTAAGATCGGAAAAAAATTTTTTTAACAATCTGATTTCTGTCAGTTTTAAGCCCTTATAGTTTTAACAAATGGCCTTTTTCATTTATCATAATTTTAAAAAGTGCAAATCAACTGCTCTGTAGGGCCAACAGTTATTTTTAGGAATACACGGTACTTTTCAGCAAAATTATATTTTTTCCATTTCGTACAACTTATTAGCGCATGAATTCTGAGCAAAAATGTTTTTTATTAAAAATTTTTTATTTGAGAAGTATCAGGATAAGATACAAAATTTATAAATGAAAACTTTTTTCATTATGCGTCAATACACTGCGGTGTTCCATTTAGTGAATTTTGGGCGAAGCCGAGACAGTGGGGCCGCTATTAATAAAATATGCCTTTAGGCGTGCAAGCATCAGTGATAAGCAACTTTACTCTTTTTTGATATTATGAATAAATAGGCCTCAAAGTGAGCTAGCATTGGTGATTAGAAACTCATCAGATTTTTAGTATTAATAATAAATAAATCGTGCCGTCAGCCAAATTAGTATCAGCGATTAAAGGCCCAAACGATTATTATTATTACTATCGTCGTTGTCGTAATAATATAATAAGTAATAATATAAATATATAGCTGTCTCATCAAAATTGTTTAACATTAAAAGGCTAAAAATAAATGTTCAGGAAGGTCTGTGCTGAATCATTGAGAGTAGTCTTTTTGTTAATAAGTATTTCAAACGATTTTGGTGTATAAGTCGAGAGTGTATTTTTGAATCAGAAAATTTTAAGAACTGTATGATAAAATAATAATATTCTTATTCGGAACAGCTTAGTCATGTCTAGAAAAAAAAAAAAAAAAAAACTGTACATTAATAAATATTATGTTTGAATTCGTCAATAATTTGTTTAAAATATTTTCTACTGTATATAATTTACATGCTGTAAAAAGATTTTGATAATCATTTTTGTAAAATTACAGTAAAAAAGTATTGTGGGTAGAAAGGTTTATAGTTTTTATACATAATACACTTTTTTTTAAAACCTATACTCTGAGTGGCAAGAGGTTGAAACTAGTATTATTGAATAAAGAAAGAAATGATTAATTAAAAAAATAAAAAATAATTTATAAACACTACAGACTCTACGTTCATTTTTGTACATGTATGCAGTACGTATGTTGTCAATGTAATAACTACAAGGTATTAATAGGGAATGTAAATAGAAGCCAAAAAATATAATGTATGCATGTAAACAAATATTTGCGTATAATTGGATCTAGGTTGTACTTTGCTAGAAATAATCACATTTGACATTATTGTGATAAAAGTATAAGTTTTCTTCTGCCTCCAGCTTTTTCCATTCGTAAATAGAATGTTCAGAATTTTTTAGAAGATTGGAAATGTATAAAATATGTAAAAGAAATAAAAACAAAACAATAGATTGTATTATTAAAAAAAAAAAAATCTGCTAAGACGGGGAATCGAACCTCAAGAATGCAAAATTATCCACTAAGCAACATAAGCTTTAACTATTTTAGCTATCCGAAAGACATAACATCTTACTTTCGAAGTCACATATGTTCGTAGATATCCTCCGGGGCTTGTCATACAGTTTACAACAGTTTAGATGAGTAAAAGTAATAAACTTATGGTTATAACCGTTTTGACCACCTTAAAAAACAGTTGAAGCTGAATATTTTTTAAAAAATATTACTAGATTTCGGAATATTAAAAAGTAAGAAAAAATTAAAAAATAAATGTCTTGAAATCAAAACCTTTTGCATTTAATTATAAGTATTTAATTTCACGATGTAATTTTCGGGAAATCATGTGGTTAGCTTCTCTTAAATTTTCGTGTGTTTTACGAACTTCAAAGGAAAGAACATGTTTTTTTTTATAAACATCTGCCGAAACTTTTTATTTACTATTTATGCCCCCTTAATGTCTAAAATGTTGAATTATAAGATTAAGGAGGTTTAGGAGTGTCATTCAGAGATGTGAAAAACGGAAACTCCCCTCTGCCCGCGCAGATGTACCTCCTTTACTGCGCACCTTCTCTGTCACTCTACAAATTTCAAACTGCACGACTGTAAATGATTATATTTTTTTTAAATGCCTGGTAAGTTGTGTTTTTTTGTTGAGCATCTTCCGTTTTTACTAAAGTATCTATAAAAACGTTTTTTTTAATCTAACACATTTACATAAATGTACCCTAATTTTTAATTAAAATGCAAGTTAACTTTGTTCTCTCATAACAGACCGTGTTAAACTGTCAATGTTTAATAATTATTTTCTCGAAAATTTCCCGTGGTGAAAAATCTGAAAAATTCATGTGCAGTCCTGATATACTCAAATATATCATACATTTTTTTGGTACGATTCCACATTTTGACTTTTTCTCCCAGACCTCCGTAAAGCAAATCCTTCGAATAACATATTATACTTATTATATATAGTTAAAGTGTAAGTAGCGAGAAAGACTCGTCACAGTCAATGCAACTTGCTTGTTATGTGCTCATATAGCTAATATATACAGCTATATAGCCGAAATTTCCACTCCTCTCCTCGTAGGCACACAGTCAGTACACCCATTCCACGCGTCTTTAAGATATGCGCCTATATGCGCATTTCCACGCAAATCTACTAAAAGCAACTCGTCGAGAAAAAAGCGACTCGCAGCCTATATTCTTTGCAGTAACTGACTCATTCAAGTGCTGTGATAGTGAGCAGACGCATTTCGTATCAAAATGTATTTTAAAGGGCAATCGTAAGCAGCAAAGATGACGTCACTGGAGTTAAGACTGCCAAGGTAGCTCTAGTGCAATATATATGTATGGGATAAATACATAGCACGAATTTCGTATATTTATTTGTTTATGAGCAAGCATCTTCACGACGTTTATATGCTTTTTCTATACTTACAGTTATCAATTTGACACACGTTAATATTTAATATTTGTAAATACCGTGAGTAAACACAGGGCCTTATATCTCATCGTAAACTACGTAGAAAATAAATTAGCTGAAATTTTTTTTATATACTATGAATTTTTTATTGACATTAAGTAATAAATTATGTGGTCTGCTAGGTACGTATTCTCATTTAGCGCATTAAAAAATATAATTTAGTAAAGATGATTAACTGAAATTTTCAACGTTGACTTCAAATTTTTGTTGCCAATGGATGTATGAAGATTTAAAAAATGTAATAAATTTAGCTTAATTGTGTTTATGGAATGTTAATACGTAGAGCATTCGAGTCACCTCAACAGGGCCTCGACAATATGTGTGTCGTGCGAGGTGAGAAACAGACGAATATATAAAGTTGATTGAGCTATAAAAAAATAGAATAAGTCACACAGCACCAGTACTTTTGGAATGGGCATCCAAAGTACCGCGAAATTAAAATTCGCTATATGGAGCAAGATGCAAAAACCCAGATACCTCGACAGACTTCCATACCTAATAAATTAATAAATAAACCTCAAGCTATTTAACCTAATGACCCAATGCTATTCAACCCAGTAATCTGGAGCGCCTACTGGCCACTTTAAAAGTGAATAATGCTTTATATAATAACAAAAATGACAATCACCTCATAACCCAGGGTGCTTACTGGTCGCTTTGTTGATTAATAAAACAAATTAAGTAACACAAGCGCCAATCACTACACACCCAGGGCACTTACTGATCGCTTTGTTAATTAATAAAATAAGTGAAACAGCACAAGCGCCAATCACCAGGCAACCTGGAGCGCTTACTGGTTGTTTTGTGAATTAATAAAATAAATAAAATAACACAAGCGCCAATCATCACACAATACGAAGCGCTTACTGGTGGCTTTGTTAATTAGTAAAACATTGAAAAATAACATAAGTGCTTATTACCAGACAACCTGAGGCGCCGATTTACCACTATATTAACTAATTAAATTTGCCACGTTATTAACACTTAGTAACGCGAGCGCAATTTCCCATGTAACCGCGATTGTTTTAGCTGTTATTTATAGCTCAATGGATTTTGAAAGCGACCTGTAACAGCCCCGGGTTGCTTGGTGATTGGCGCTTTTGCTATGATTTAAAACTTTATTAAATTATAAGGCAACCAGCAAGCGCCCCGGGTTATGTGGTGATTGGCGCTTGTATTATTTTTTATTGCTTTGTTAATAATTAAAGCGACCAGAACGCGCTCCGTGCTTTTGATGATTGATGCTTTTATTATTATTATTGAAACCTTATTAAATTATCAAGCGATCAGCAAGCGCCCCGGATTGTGTGGTGATTAGCACTTGTGTTATTTCATTTATTTTATTAATTAACAAAGCGACCAGTAAGAGCCTTGGGTTATATGGTGACTGGCGCCTGTGTTATTCTATTTATTTTATTAATTAACAAAACAATCAGTAAGTGCCCTGGGTTGCCTGGTGATTGGTGCTTGTTTTAATTTACTTATTTTAATAATTAACAAAGCGACCAGTAAGCACCCAGGGTTTTGTAGTGAGTGGCGCTTTTGTTGTTATTTAAAGCATTATTAAATTTTAAAATAGCCAGTAGATGCTCTGGGTTACTAGGCTAATTAGTATTGTGTTGTTAGGTTAAATAGCATTGGATTATTGGGTTCTATAATTTGGAATTTATTTATTAATTTATTATGTAAGAAATTTCGTCAAGTTATTTGGGTTTTTGCATCTTGCGTTGTATAGATAATTGGAATTTCACGCCACTTTGGATGCTACTTTTGGGGGCTTTGCACAGCATACGATCACACACAATGCATGTATCTTATTGGAGACCCTTGAAATCAGATGGAAAAGTAGAGCAGAGAAAAATCTACATACAGATACTAAAAATGAATTAGTTTAATTATCTATCAACTGCTTGTTTATTCCTATAATTTAAAATTATTAGTTTAAAGAGGTCAAATGCATAGTGTACCATTAAAGGTTTTTCAAAACTAAACTTTCATGGAATTGAGAGGTATTTGTATGGAACTCCTGGATTTTATGCACTGTTTCGGCCGTTTTGGGCTATAAGGTTATTAGGTGTAAAAATAAATTTTGCATAGGATTTTCCTACCCAAAACAAAACTGCGTGGGGAGTATTACTTTTATCCTCCACCTCTCCAACACCCCTGGTACATACATTTTCAGCGTAATCTATATTTTTACATATAGATATTTTTTTTTCCTACGTTCATGTAATAGTTATTTACGTAACAAACGCAGAAAAGACGATTTCCTGCACGAGTGCCAGTTGAGCACACGAGTGCGTAGCACGAGTGTGATCGCACGGTACGAGTTACCGTCACCGGCCACGAGTGCGAGTCTATCACACGAGTGCGTGAAATCGTTTCGCACGAGTTGCGTACAAGTTTTTTCGAAATAGTGTGGGGAAAATAGGTATTTTCCGCACTGTTACTAGTGTGGAAAGTCGATTTTCACACATAGTGTGCGGAAAAAGTGTGTGTAAAAGGTTTTTGTCGCACACCTTTTCCGCATACTGTGCGGGAAAACCTTTGCCACACACCTTTTCCGCACACTATGTAGGAAAATCGATTTTCCACACTAATATCAGTGCAGAAAACACCTATTTTCTGCACACTTTTGCGAAATAGTAGTTTTCCTACGAGTTTGAAAAGTCTCTGTTTGCGAACCGAGAGGTTTGCGGCCCGAGTCGAAGGCGAGAAAGTACCCGAGGAAGTACCAGCCTCCTAAAACCATCCGAGGGTGGAAAAAATTATTTCTGAACAATGTAAATGATATTATGTTGAATAGCAAGTTTTGTTACAATCTGGTTTTACTATATATGACATAGTAATTTTTATAATATGACAAGTATGTCTCAACTTTCCTATAAAATAGAGTAATTTTTACTATAGTTCAACAACTTTTTAGAACACCATTTTTCTCAGTGTTGTAAAAATTAGTTGGGTTCCTAAGACTTGATACTCGCTGCTCACTTCAGGTCACCTTTTCATCTATTATTTTACAAATATATATAGCAAAGTCGCTAAAACTGTTGTAATCGCTAACTACGCAAACTACTTAACCGATCTGGCTGAAATTTTGCATACCAATTCTTGACACTTCTTAGATAGTTTTAGTATAGTTCTTATCTTGTAAAAATTAATAACAGTACCAATAAATAAGCTCAAAGTTTTGCAAAAATACGCTAGCTTTTCACGTTAGTTCAGTAGGATCCGTTGGGTAGCGTTAAGATAAAATTGAAGCTACCCGCAATAGAATTAAATTAGTGTGATTATAGTAGGCCCGAGTGTCTCAGCGATTTCCATGGTCGTCCACTGGCAGTACATCAAGAATAGAGTTGTTGGTCGTGCACCTGGGTATCCTAGCTACCGACGACACTCTTTTGCGATGGACAAGTGACGGACGTCCTACGTCTAATACTATCTTGAACCACCAGGATTGACGGGTGCCGCCAATAAAAAAATGTTCTAAGCGATAACGTCTCTAGCGAAATAATAGGAGACGTGTTTAGTGACAGACGTCACGATCGGAGTTATTCGTTGCAAGGCTGGAAACCCCGGCACCCGACGACCCTGCATTACCCTTTTGACTCTAAGCATTCAACGAGGAATCACCAAGACTCTTCGTGGTCTGCACAGGGCGAACAGAACAGCTATGAAGGAAAAATAAACTTGAGCAAACAGGACAGTTTCCAACGATCAAGTATCACGAACCAATCTCCCCACCTTTGATCACCAAAACTAAATCTGCAAAAAAAGAAGGTGCCTTAGACACTAACGTCTTCAGCGTCATACCAGGAGATATTGGTAAAGAGCTCTACAGCTAGCTCTAAAACTTCAAACGTTGTAGTTTTCTTCCCGATCAGTGTGGTGCTACAATAACAGGCCAGAGAAGATCACCCTGCGGTATCCAGGTAGTCACAATTGCTGTTAACTTTAGTCAAGGAAGCGTTTACTTAAGAAGCTCACCGTTCTCTTTTAGGATAATCGGATGTCGAACTACCTTGCCAACAAATATATTAGCACTTAATAAAGTTGATAAAAAACAGCCTTTAGGGTTCACAAAAGTGTTAACCATGCCAAAAGTCGTAAGAGGGAAAATTGGAAAGAAAACTTCAAATGCATCTAAAGAATAAAATTTTTAGGCTTCAAAAAACTGACGTAAAATATTTATCAAGATTGAAACATCAGCTTAAAATTGACAAATAAAATATCCATTGCGTGAAAGATCAGCTTTTCATTATATCCTTACAGTAATCTCTTAAATCTTCCAGATTTTTAAATAGGTAGAATATGTATTTATATTTTTGTGGCGACAAAAATGTAGAAATTAAGCTTCAGGACTTAGTTGCAGTGGTAATAAAGTTGTGAGATAAGAGAAAAAAATTTTTATTTAATTATACATTATTTGTGCGTTTTAAATCATACAGCTTCAAGGAATAGCCCTGTTCATAGAATGTACGGGCAAAACTGCAAATCAACAGCCTCTTTGGGCCAACGATTATTTTATGGCATAAGGAATGCACGGTATTTTTCAGCATAATTATATTTTTTTCGCTTTTTACAGCTTTTTACTTTACCAAATAAACTGTATGGATTCAGAACAAATATTTTTGTTATAAGAAGATTTTTGTTGTAAAAAGTGTCAGGAATAAATGTAAAATTTTAACTAAAAACGTTTCACATTACATGTCAACACACTACGGTGTTCCATTTAGTGAGTCTCAGGTGAAGCCGAGACGGGGGGCCGCTAGTTAATAATGAGTATCAGTTGTTTTTCTAGTTTATTTATTGACGACTGATGCTTGCTTGAACATGGGTTATTTTTTTGTTGTTTTACACTCGAAAATATTGGGTTTATCGCTGATTCAGGCTTCTTAAACCATGGTGTAATGCTATTTCTATTTAACTTCAAAAAATAGTTTTTCCCAATACTTACATAGTATTTCAATATTTTCTTTTTGTAACACTAAAATATTTTTTAAATGTTTTGCCCATACTATGCAACTGAATCCAATTACAGTTATCGATGCTCAGTACTTCTATGTATACTTATATTCGTGCTTTTACTCGACAGCCGTATCAAATTGATTACTCAGTATGAAAAAAATAGCAAGAAATTTATATTGGATTTTTTAAAGGTATTTAGTCACAAAAATTCTTAAACATGAATTTCGAAAATAATAAGAAAATTATTTTTCTGCACATCCCCACTAAAAGTGCTTCATATCAGACCTGCTCCAAAACAGATAAACAGTTCTTTAGGCAAGGGTATGCAGAAAAATAGTATACCCACCACGCCCACGTTTGGAGGTTAAGAAATGTCCTAAATTTCTCTATGGTTTATTTACGTGATATCTGCGACATTCTTAACCTCGCTCACTAGGTGCGTAAACCCCAAGGGGAAATTTTTTTTGTAATTAAGTACTGAAAAAAAAAAAATAACTAATAGTAATATTTTATAAAGTCCAGATTTGAGACTATAATAAAGTTTAATAAGTAGTATTATGAGTTATCATTTTTTATCATTTTTTATTATTGTTTTTTTTTTTTCGTTATGAATTTCATTATAGAAACATCAAAAAAAGTAGCAACTAGAAACAGCTTTTATGATTAATGATCACTATTTAATACTTGACTTTTAACATTAAAAAAAAACTAATAGCTATTAATAATTGTTAATAATAGATTATATTTATTGCTTTATATTTTATATCAGGTAGAAAAAAATAATAAAAAATAATAATCTTTATGGGCACGGTTGTACCGTTCGATCTGGGGAACAAAAAGAAATAATAACTCATAGTAAGTATTTAAAAGTTTTAAGAATAACTTGTGACAGACAATTGTAAATAATAAGTCTCATTACTTGTCTTAAATTTAGACATTAAAAACTGTTATTATTTTCTTATATTTCCTACTAATTTAAAAAATAATTATTACCAACTTATCAAACAATACTATTTCCGCTTGGGATACTATAAACTTATATAAATAAACATTTTGTAGTCTTTTTTTTTTTTAATGGAAGTATATAATTTCGACATTTTTTAAAATGAATTAAGTATTCAATATTAATATTTTATTTTTGAATGTATAAACGAAATTTAATATACATGAAATATCTATTTAAACTAGTCATTTTGATTAGTTTGAAAGTGAAGCTTAAATAATCAATGGATGTTCATTTTCAATCAGGTCACCATATTTTTGAATGTCAAAGAGAAGGAGAGAGAGAGAAAAAGAAACAGGAAAATGAGAGAGCTTTTCTTATAATACAGAGATTTTTTACAAATATTTCTTTTAACAAATTAAAGTTCAAATTATATCTCTTCATATGGAAACTTAACAAGCGTACGTACACCAAGAATCAATGCAACATCATCCAAAAGCATCTACAAAAAAAGATCCCTGGTAGCACAAACACGCATAAGTAAATTGCATAAGACGATGCTCGGTCTGCTTCCGCAGATTTACATCAATCTGCTGCAAGGTTTGGGCGTCAGATGCTTGTAGAAGAAGTGCACAAGACTTGCATAAAGTAACTTGCATTAATTTTTTCATTCTAGCGCACTCGCAAGGGCATCAGATGTGCAAAATAAATGCACAGAGGCGCGTGCTTATGACGCTTGCGCAAGAAGTTCGTCAGACGTATGTTCAGTTATTTGCACTAATGTATAGTACTTTAATGCACTCGCAAGTGCATCAAACGTGTACAAGACTTGCATAAAGTTACTTGCATTAATTTTTTCACTTTAACGCACTCACAAGTGGATCAAACGTCCACAAGAAGTGCTAAGGGGCACGTGTGCAAGAGTTGTGTAAGACGCATATTGAGTAAGTTGCACTCTGTAAGTTGCCATTCGTTACGTGCGAAAGATAATTCATTGCAAAAAATATTGATAATATTTTATGGATGTGTCGAGTATTTTGAAAATTCATTTTCCAATTTTTATCAAGTAAAAAATTTCATTTGCCAGTAACTTAAACTGGGCTTTAAAATTTTTTAAAACAAATGGTTAGTATTTTTTGGCAAATAACCTTAACCGAGTACGCATGTAATGAATTAAATCTTGTTATTGTATTCGTCAATTGTAACAAATTAAAGGTTTTTTTGTATTTTGACTATGTTAAGTGAATTATTCGGTTATAAAAATAATCATTTACAGGACTTCCAAATTTTTATTTTTATTTTTTTTGGGTTTCATAAAGTTTTGAATATTTGTTCTTTGAAAAGGTTATCTTCAGCCTACAAAATAGCTCTTGCATTTGGCACGCAAAGCCACAATTATCACAGATATAAGTAGAATATTATTTTCCTGTATACAAAAAGTTCTGTTCGTTCAAAAGAAAGTAAAAATCTTTCATTTGAACAGCAGATTTGACTTGTAAGTGCACCAAACTGGAAAAATTAATGCAAGTAACTTTTTGCAAATCTGACGCACTTCTTGCATAAGAGTCGTGCGTACCCACCCCTTTGCACTTCTTGTGCACGTTTGATGCACTTGTGAGTGCGTTAAAGTAAAAAAATTATTTGCAAGTAACTTTATGCACATCTTGTGCACTTTTTGTGCAAGCATCATGCATATGCACCTCTGTGCACTTTTTGTGCACGTTTGATGCACTTGCAAGTACGTTAAAGTACAATACATTAATGAAAGTAACTCAACACACGTTTGAAGCACTTCTTGCGCATGCGTTGTGCCAACGTGCCTCTGTGCACTTCTTGTCTACGTCTGATGCACTTGCGAGTGCACTAAAATGAAAAAATTAATGCAAGCAACTTTATGCAAGTCTGACGCACTTCTTGCGCAAGTGTCGTGCACATGCGTCTGTGTGCACTTCTTGTGCACGTCTGATGCACTTGCGGGTGTATTCAAATAACGTAAATTAATGTAAGTAATTTAATGCAAATCTTGTGCACTTCTTGGGCAAGTGTCTTGCACCTGTACCTAGCAGCAGATTCATGTAATTCTGCGGAAGCAGTCTGAGCATCGTCTTATGCAATTTATTTACTAAACGAAACTTTGTGTAGGAATTACATAAGAATTGCATTAACTGTGCTACCAGGGGATGTCATGTTTTTACAGTAAAAACATAAATGCATACTAAATACAATAAAAATCAGACCATAGCTAATTTATCTTCTTGACAATGAGTATGTAAATGTTATTAAACAACTTTTATAATCTATAAGAAATGTACCTGAGTATATTCATAACACTTGACTAACACTCATGTAGGAAATGTTTTACAACCAATAATTATTAATTCACTGTACATTGGTTGCAGAACTTTTACCCTGGTCAACTCAACAAAAGTCACTTCTGAAATAGATTCATCAATTCTAGCCATCTTGGACAAAGAGCACTGCTGAAATTATTACATATTATGTCAAAATGTTTTTAATTTTGGTTAACAAAAATGCTAAGCGTGAGTAATGAAATTGATATAAATAATATTTTAACATTGATTTTAGGGGAAAGAAACACTGGATGAAAATATTAATTATCATTGGAGAACTGCTTTGTCTATACTTAGGTTGTAAAGGTTAAAAGCATAAGCATCTCAGATGAAATCTTGCACTTGATTTTGGTGGCGTTAACGTTGAGGGAAGTGTACTGAAGCAGAAACTGTCGTTACCATGTGGGTTGGTGCTGTAGGAAACAGTTACCATGTGTTACAGACCAGCTGAATCTAGTTACCATATACTTCGTCGTAGTAGGTAAACCAACTAAAATGTCAAAAAAAAGCTCCTTTTGAACGTCCTCAATTGTATATTACCACACTTGATTTGCCTAAATAATAATTGTGACTACCGATACTGCTACGTATGGATACAGATGTTATGTGTTGTATTTGTATATGACGGCAATGTTTGTCTGCTCTTAGCTAATTCCAGTAATAAATGTAGTAAAAAAAGTGTTTGACAATTTTAATTATAAAAATGTAGATCTACACTAATTGTTTGACTGAATTACTGGAATTACCTAATGGAAGCCAATGTGAAGGTGTCAGTTTCCTCCATTAGGATATGATAAGAAGAGGTACATTAGCTGTCTTATTCCCACAAGTTCATACGTAATTTGATAACTTGAAATCTATATTTTTATATGGTTTTATAAATATGTATATATATATTACACTAGCAGCCCCCCGTCTCGGCTTCGCCCGAGACTTACTAAATGGAACACCGTAGTGTGTTGACATGTAATGAGAAACGTTTTCAGTCAGAAATTTTACGTTTATTCCTGTCACTTCTTAGAACAACAATCTTCTTACTAAAAACACATTTGTTCGCAATCCATACAGTTTTTTTGGTTGAATAATAAGCTGTAAAAATTAAAAAACATATAATTATGCTGAAAAGTACCATGCGTTTCATATGCCATAAAATAATCGTTGGCAATAAGGAGCGGTTGATTTGCAGTTTCTCCCGTGTAATTTACGAAAAAGGCCATTTTTTAAAAATATTAGGATTTTAAACTCCCAAAAATACATATTAAAAAAAACTTTTTTCTCTTATCTCACAACTTTATTACCAGAGCAACAAAGTCCTAGAGCTTAATCTTTACATTTTTTATTGCTACAAATATATTTTCTTCTTATTTAAAAACCTGAATTTAGATTTTTTTAAATTTAAGAGATTACTGTGAGGGTAAAATAAAAAGCTGATCTCTCACGTAATGGATTCTTTATTTGTCGATTTTGAGGCTGCTGTTCCAATCTCTATAAATTTTCTGCGTCAGTTTCTTGACGCCTAAAATTGTATTCATTAGATATATTTGAAGTTTTCCTTTTAATTCACCCTTTTGCGACTTTTGTGACCCCTAAAGGCTATTTTCTATTACTTTGTTACCTTCTAATATATTCGTTGGCAAGGTAGTTCGACGTCCGATTGCCCTAAAAAAGACCAGTGAGCTTCTTATAAGGAACCTCTTTCTTGACTAAAGTTTACAGCAATTGTGACTGCCTGGATACCTCAGGGTGATCTTCTCTGGCCTGCTGTTGAAGACCTAGACTGATTGGGAGAAAAATTACAAAGTCCGAAGCTTTGGGGCTAGTTGCAGTGCTCTTTCCTAACGTCTCCTGGTATAATGTCGAAGACGTTGATGTCTAAAGCACCGTTTTTTTGCAGACTCAGTTGTTATGATGATCTAAGGTGGAGAGATTAGTACAGATTGGTTCGTAATGCTTGCCCGTTGGAGACTCTCGTTGGTTCAAGTTTTTTTTTTCTTCATAGCTGTTAGGTTCGCCCAGCGCAGACCTTGGAGAGGATCGGTGATTACTGGTTGAATGCTTAGAGTCGAGAGGGTAATATAGGGGGTCGTTGATCACCGGGGTTCCCAGCCTTGCTACGAACAACTCCGCTCGTGACGTCTGCCAGTGAATGACTGACTTTGTTCAATAGTAGCCGGCTTTACATAGCCTTTGAGTTGACGAATAGTCTCCAGGAATCGTTGTAAAGATGTATTTGTTGGCAAGGTAATTTAAACTTAGGTGGCCCTTAAAAGGACACCGATGAGATTAATGGTTAAGTAGAGAACGTAATTGCTTACATTGGCCCTGAAAAGGGCCAGTGGTAAAATTTCCAGTCATTCCTTATTATTATTCTTGATGATGGAGGGCCAGCTGCGGGTAGCTTAACTCTTACCCCCGGAGTCTCTGTGGACGGAGACCGTACATGAGGGACGTACGCCGCTGATAAAAAAATATCTCGTCTTCGGGTTGTTCCCCAGATCACCAACCCTTCATCGTTAGTCGGGAAAAAGTGGGGATGCCGTTGGGGACACGACCACTGAGACGGAGGCCGTTATGGCTGCCAATGCCCCTCAGGGCTGTTTTCCCTGGCTTACATTTGTAGTATAAAATTTTCTGACGGCACCAGGCCAGATTGTGGTACAGCCATATAACTCTGAAGGGTAAGAGCAGGATATGCTCTGGCTAGACACGTCTCGACATCTCCGGGTATTCCGCCGGAGACGTCATCGGTTACAACACATTTTTCATGGGTGGCACTCGTCAATCTTGGAGGTTCAGGGTGATAGTAGACGTTCATTACTTACTCATTGGTGAAGAGCGCCATCGGTAACCGGGATACCCAGCTGCACGACTATAATCTACATTTACGATGCAGCTCGATGAACTGCTAGTGGACGATTGCATAAATTTCCACGACCCTCCGGCCTGTTATAACCACACTTATTTAATTCTGTTGCAGGTAGCATCGATTTTATGTCGACGCCACCTAGCGGATCCTACTAAAGTGAAAAGCTGGCGTATTTTTGAAAAACTTTGAGCTTATTAATTGCTATTGTTATTAAATTTCTCAAGATAAAAACCATACCAAAACCATCTAGGAAGTGTCATGAATCAGTGTGCAAAATTTCAGCAAAATCGGTTCACTAGTTTTCGCGGTTAGCGATTACAACGGTTTTAGTGACTTTGCTTTATATATTAGTAAGATGACTATCCTACAAATTAAAGATATTAAGATACTTTATGTGGCAATAAAATAACAATTAATTAAGAACAAAAAGCAGTTAACATCATACACAATCAAAAAATGGAATGAGTTTTTTCTCCAATACAATCAACTCCAATGTATGTACTATAAACTATAACAATTACTATATACATACTTAACACAAATACATATTCTCTAGAAACAAAAATTATTATTTGCTAAACATGCCAACTATTATGAAACTGTTTAATATCAATTGCATATAAATATTAAATCCGTGTGAACAATAATGCATGCAAAAAAATAATAATAAAATCAAGTAAAATTACAATAATTAAATGACGAGGAGAAAGCTATAAATATGATCTAATGAATCTTGACTAAAATTACAGCAATGAGCCAATCCGTTGAAGGTTTGGTCCATTAATTATTAATAAGTATAATGAACAATAAATACCACTTAAATAGTGTTCTGGTGAAAAACTTAGATAAACATTCTCTACGCTTAAATAAGCGATTAGTTTGTAAGAAATTCAGAATAAGATATCATAACTGTTATTTATTAATAGTAATTACTTGCTTAGTTTACGTCATAAAGGACATCTTCAAAATATTTTTACTACGTAAGAATTAATTTCTTTGGATTAAATACTAATTCAAAAATGTTTAAAGTTACCGCTGCAATTTTTGCGATTTGGCGCAAGGTTGATACGCTGATGAAGTTGTCGCTCATTTTTTTCGTTATCTCATGCATCTCTGGACGTCCATTTCAAATAATAATAAATATGCATTCTTACAAAGAGTTCGATAAAGTAATTCCAATGCTCTTTACACGTTTCTTCCGACCAAATAGAGCTGAACCTTTGCTTAACTATCTTTTCAATACAGCACTTTAAATTTTTAGCAATAAACTTTTCTATAATGTGATTTCAAAATTCAGTATCAAAAATTTCATAAGCAAGTTGAATAAAGGAAAAAAATTCATCAGATGGCACAATTAAGTTTCCAAGCTCATTCTCTGGTATAAAGTATGCTTTAAAAAAAATTAAAAAATCACTTTCATCACAAAAACTTTTGTTATCTCTGGCAAACACGTTCAAATAAGATTCGCAATCAAATTTATTTGTGCACTTATAAACAAGATAACCAGCAACATACTTCATAGCACATTTTTCCAAAGTAACGTTTTGTTGAGGAGTTATCTGTGAATCAAAATTTTCTTTTTGGTCATCATAATTATTCTCTTCAACATCAAAATACTGTTGACTAGCCTAGGTCTCGATATTCGATTCAACTTCATTAAGTGTTACTTCTTGTTTCCTATTCTTATGAATAATTTCAGAGCAATCATTCAGTAAATTTACCGTCCTATCATGTTCACAATTAGTTCCTTTAGGAGGAAACAGAAAAGTCGTGACAATCGCATATTGGAAAATTTTTCTAAATTGCAATTCTGTAGGATGGGTATTCTTTCCAAGTAAAGATCTTATTATGGCAAAAAAAATTTCTAATAGTTAGTATTAAATTTACAAAACAATCCAAGACTTTAAAAGATTTGCCCGTAAACATTACAATTTCAGCAATATAAGGAAGAGCATCACGCAAAGTTTCCTCGGTTTTGGGATCATGTTTACTCAAGCCACGTCTCGAAAGATTATTATCTTGTGGATGCCGGGAATTCAAACAATCAAATATATTATTCATAATCAGTAAAAAATTGGCAGTCGCAACACATGAGGAATCTTTTAACTCTCCCGTACTCCATCCTGTTAACATTGCTTTACTTACTGAGGCGCTAAGAACGTGAACAGTTAATCTAACATTCATTCTTTTGAATTTCGTTGGGTTTAAATGCCTGTCAGTTAATTTAGGAGCTGCTCTGCATTTTTTATTACGCTCGAGATTACGCAATTCGCGAATAGACCTCCATGAAATATTTTGGCAATTTATTATATAAT
Organism: Copidosoma floridanum; assembly: GCF_036245765.1. NCBI lineage: Eukaryota > Metazoa > Arthropoda > Insecta > Hymenoptera > Encyrtidae > Copidosoma > Copidosoma floridanum. The sequence continues at coordinate 12,050,833 of NW_028321901.1, read as the reverse complement.
TATGACCGATCAAATTATTTCTAAGGCATTTCATCACATGTGGAGGATCGTATACAAAAAATATTTTTCACCCACTATACTCTTTGTACGGCTTCTCATCTGTAGTTCTTAAAAGACCGATTGTTTTTTGATTCAAAGATCCCTGATCACAAACCATCGCTCGAATTCTTAAACCCGTTTTTTCAACTACACCAGTTAAATCCAGAATGATTAACTTCAAAAATTCCCCAGATACCGGACCCGCAGAATACGGAAAATAAATTGCTTGCTTCCAAGAATACGATAAACCCGATACCATATCAACTAACGCAATATTAGCCATTTTATCGCTACGCCCATAATTTCCTAAGTCAGCGAAACCTTCGATATAATTTTCTTTTCGATTGTACTCTAAACACGGTCTAATAGCTACCTCATCTCACATAAAGACACACTCCCGTTCAAGTTCTGACATTGTCTTGGCTTTTATATTTAATAATCGAAATACATCGCTGTTTATACCCGGACTCAAACTTACTTCATTCGCTCACTCTTTCATTAGCGATATACAAGGCAACGCGATCTCTTTTTCTTAGCGAAGATATTTGTAAGCTTTTGGCGACTTTACAATCCCAGAGCAAACTTTTTCTCATTCTCGTCGTATTTGCGAACCTGATTTCTATGATACAATTGCATTTTTAATAAAGTCAAAGAGTTCCCGTTCAAGTAATTAGACGCCTGCGTAACGTTTTCGTCTTTAGTTAACAGTTTCATTGGTTTTGACGTTAATCAGTTCAATTTTACTTAAAGACCTTTCATTTTCAGTCGCATTTGCTGCAAATTTGTTAATAATTTATTTATTTGTTTTTGTAAGTAATACATACTTACTCAAACAATAGCACGAGATTTTTTTTTACGGGTTACATTTTTCTGACATTCCTTCTCGTTATCATTTGTGTCGTTCTGTACAGCCATATTGTCATTAGTAACATCCCCATTTCCGAAATTATCAAGCGCTTCACTACAGCTACCAACACCTCCCAAATTATCAAATGCTCCACTAGAGCTACCAACACCTCCAAAATTGACATCAACATTACATTGTGAAAGAGTTACACCCAAATCATTGTTTCTTACTGTATTTTGTTGAAGTTCAAGTGCACCAACATCGGTAAACACTCTTTCAACAATAGAATTGATGCCAATCGGTACGGAATTATTTTGTAAAACCTTTTTACCAACTTCATGGATACAAAAATCAACCGGCTTAAAGTGGTCAGAGCAGAGGCGTTTGTTTTCCAAAGTCATCTCATCCATTTCGATGAAGCTTTCATTTTCAGATAGTCGAAACCATTCTTTTGTGCCAGTTAATTTTTAAAAACAGGAGATATTTTTAAATTCAAACTTTTTAAACGCAAACAACGTAAGAGAAAAAAAATTAGTTTTCTGTTTCGCTAGTCAATACAAAAAATCACTACAAATATCAAGTTAAAACGATCTCAAATACTAAACACAAAATCGTAAATCGGCTCCACATTACAATTAAGGGGGCTCCAGCGAGCACTGGTACCAACCCGAAAACTATTCGGTTAGTTGGTATCACTTCTGTGAGTATATATCTATATATGCGTGTATATATAAGCGAGCACCATCATCTATATATATGATGTGTCCGTACCTATGGTAAACAAACAGCAGCTTCTGTCACGTACAGAGCGTTTTATTTAGAATTAGTTTTTTTGTGTTATAAAAAATGAAAGAAATCACACATCACTGTAAGAGTCATCAAGACTTGCAGGATGCTGAAATGATTTTGCAACAGCAAAAAAGAAATAAAAAAGTAATTGATGATAACAAACAAAAATTAATTGTATTAAAATGTATTATTAATGATAAGATAATTTATAAAATGGCCAAAGAATCGATATCAATAGAAGTATTAGTAGATGCATATAAAAAAGATCCTACAAATGGTATCACCTCATTATTATCTATGAGTGTAAATAATAAAGTAAGAGTTATTTCAAATAAAAAAATTATTGACGCAATTTTTGATAAAATAAAAAATAATTGCAGTTAAAATTTTTCAATGTTCTATTTTATTTAAAAAAAAAAATATGTGTAAGTAATCCATAGGAGAACACGATTAAAAAAGAGTTACAAATGACATGAAACTTATGTAAGTACTTGCAGTGTAATTCTGAAATATTCAAAAGCGCGCGCCTTACAAACAACAAGATGGCATCCCGTCATGACCCTGCTAATTCAATGACTTGATCAATACTTTACAAAATATCTCAAATATTTCCAGGGTTACCTATATTTTTGAAGGTACCATCTGAAAGCTGAGATGTTTTTCTATAAAACAGTTACAGTCCTGACATGTAACTCCTCAATTATTGTTAGAAAATACCGATGTTTTCACGTTGCTCCATGAGAGGCTATGTATAATGTACGAACTTTGAGAGCAAATATCTCAAAATTTTCCAGGGTTAGAGGGGTAAATCAGGACACCGTTGGAATCAGCGTGTTTTTATCTATCAATTAAGCTACCTGTGACCTCCTAACTCCTCCCGCTGGAGCCCCCTTAAGAAGGTCCATGCGTTTCGTAAATAAAAAATGTCGGAGTGTTACTGTACACACACAGACACATAATTCATTTTTTTTATATTAAATTAAAAGTTTTTAGAGTTGTAAAGAAGTACAAATGGAGATGTTTTCTTATCAAAATATTTTTCCAACTATGACACTGTATCTGTACACACCCATATTATAGACAAAATCCTCCAGCACATAGATCACCTTCCAAAAAAACCATACAGTTCATATTTTCAATTTTCGGATTGAAAATGTGAAACAAAACTCAAATTTTGTTTTTTTTAAATAACATTGGAGATTATATAAGTTGAACTAAAAAATCTATTGCCTTATATATTCCGGCTGCAAACTTCTAATAATCATCGCACTTTAGAATAATATTAAAGACTTTTTTTTCTGTAATAAACAGATTTTGTAGATTACATATGAGATTTTAGTGGGTCACCCTACATTTCAATAGGCTTTCTGTATAAATAAGAAGTCACTCTACAACATTTTGAAATATTTTCTTTAGCTTACACAAATAAATACGAACATCCCAGAACAATGTTTGCATGAAAAGTTTGAGAATTAAGTGTACAAGGATCATTGAAGAAACCATTTTTAATTTATTTAGTTATTTTTTAATTAAAAAAATTTTGGTTTATTATATTTCCTTCTCTATATATTCCAATAAAAATGAGGGGAGTTTCTGCATTCTTAAGAGTTTCAAATACTTTATTTCATAGGAATACAATTATTTATAAACTATTACGCCATACTCATATTCACTACAAGAGCATTTTTAGTATTTATCTTCTAAAATGTAGGTGGGGCTTATCTTAAATTGTATGTGTTAATGAAGGTGTTAGTCATCTAGAGGTGCTGCATTCTCCGTCCTCTCATAAGTTATCAATCTTCTAAATTCTCTCTATTCTTTTCAAAGAAGGACTAAATAAGAGTGATGAGGAAACCCCCGGTTATTGTAATTTAATCGTCCATGAGCGGAGAACCAACCACCTTCGAAGATAATATGGGGAGTGGTTTAGAAATAACTCTGACTGTTTTCATTCGGCTATAGGCATTTTACTCCCAAACAATGGGACAGTACTAGTGAGAAAGAAAGATAGAAATTACAATATAGGGGAGACCGGGAAATGACAAGCTTACTAGGTAACTCTAGCACCTCAGTTTTTCCCGAATAGTAAAATATTTTCAATTCAAACCTTGTAAATAACAATTCCTAATGCGATTACTTTTTCCCTCTCCAAGTAAAACACTAAACAATGCAGCCTAAGTTTAATGAAAAACATGTAAAATTTTTTCTCATTAAGTTCCTGCTCTCACATTTTTAATCGCACACACTCGATACAATCGAATCTGTTTTAAACTATCTAATGATGTCTTTTTTGTAGATTAAACCTTGAGCTTCAACATGCTTTTTTTAAATTTTCTCTAGGAGGCATGAAAAAAAAGTTATTTAAAAAATAATAACGTGTTCTATATGGGGAATGACCGGTACCTTAGGGCGGGGCGCTACTTGCACGGGAGTTCTCTATATTATCGGTGATCTCCAACCGTAAACAGATTTCCTAACCTTATCCAAACATGTAAACATTGTGATGTACAGTGATACACCATGATACACAAGGTGATTTAGTTTTTAAGATGTTTATTGTTAATGCAAATTTTACTAATGGTGCGTCACAAAAAAAAAGTAACCTAGGGAACTGGGATGAGAACTTAATATCAATCAAAAATCAAAACTATAATTCCAAAGTTACAACTTCAATGTAATTTAAAATATTTGTAATATGTATACATGTATACAATACATGCTCTCGTCATTTTTTTATTTCAATTTTATGTGTACTCAATAAAAAAAAACTTCTTTTTCAAAATTTTATTTCCGAGTTACTCCAACAAATCATCGTGCCAGTGATTATCATTTATCAGGCTAGTGGTACCCCACCCCCTGCTAGAAGTACCTCACTATGGGGCACCATTAGCAGTTTTCAGAGCTTTGGTTTGTGCTGTTCTTAAACAAAAAGTTTATTATTTTTATATAATTTGCTTGTGTTGTGATTACTACATTCTCTTTTCTTTACAAATCGAGATTTTTTTGGTTAATCTTACTTTAAAATTAAAGCTGTAATTAGCTGTTGAAGAAAAGGTGTCCGTCATTCCCCGGTCTCTCCTATGCGTACAGAGAAAAGAATCCTTCGAAAATATATAGCAAATCTTTTTTCGAAAACTTAATACTATATCACTAATCACTGTCCTTGCCTTTTTTTGCATGAATTTTTACAAAAACAGTGTGATTTTTTAACCATTGTGAAAGAGCACGTAAGCTTTTTTTTTTAAGTCTCGAACGTCGTCCGGTGATGCTTTGTATCTTCTTTCACGAATAATTGACTTAGATAGTAACTTATTGAGAGTTGAGAGCGCCGTTATCTCAATAATAATAACATTTTACATGAGCCAATAACACAACTATTATTCTTAAATAAAATAAGAAAGTCGCTAAAATTATTGTTTCAGTGCCGATCCAGCAGGGCTCAAGAAAATTTGATTTATTTTAGTTACGACCATATAAAAAATGTTTAACAATTATGTACTGATTCGTTTATTCCGACTCGTGAAATATATCGGTTTTTGTAGAATGACCCATGTAAACCCAAATATAGCTGTCAAACGTATATGGGTAAATAATGTAGTCAATAAACATCTAATGTATGTAACCATGCACAGTGATAAAAACAAAAAAATTGCTGTTGTCATGTCATCCTATAAGAACCTTACAAATGGCATAAATTTGCAAGACAACTAGCTAACATCGCGGTGACATGTAGCGTCAAAAATTATATTAGTATATGCTGAAAAACGAGAGAAAAGCTAGTTGTACCTTACACAACTATTTGTTACTTACAGAATCTCATTTTTGATTGGAAAGCGATGAAATGTCCAGTCTGGCGTTTTCATGGTGCTGTTGCCACACCCCCTGTACGAAGAACTAACCCTCGGCATTTTGACGATGTTTTTTTTCATCCGATCAGTAATTAATGATTTTCAACATCAAATAATAAATTTAAAAAATTAAAAAATAACTATTGGTGATTTTTTTTTGACACTAAAAATAATCAAGAAAATGATTAATGCATCTGATACTGTGAGTTAAAAGTCCTTAATCTCATTAATCTTGATTAACATCCAGGTTATGACTTTAAAAACAAATGCAATTATGTTTATGTATCATATAACAAGCGGTCTGCTATCTATAAACGCATACAGATGCGCAGGCTTTATTGAAAATAGTTTGGTATAAAAATGTTGTGTAATCTTAATTAAGGATTAAAAAAGAAAAAAAGTAAATTTGTTACATCACAAAAATAAGTTTTTATTAAATCGAATTTACATCAGTCTTGATCTGCAACACATTATACATTATACATCATATTATGATGTATATGCACATAAATATAATACATAAAATCTGCATCCATACGTAGAAGTATCGGTAGTCATAATTATTATTTAGGCAAATCAAGTGTGGTAATAAAAAATTAAGAATGTTCAAAAGGAGCTTTTTTTTGACATTTTAGTTGGTTTACTTACTACGACGAAGTATATGGTAACTAGATTCAGCTGGTCTGTAACACATTGTAACTGTTTCCTACAGCACCGACCCACGTAGTAACGACAGTTTTTGCTTCGGTACACTTCCCTCAACGCTAACGCCACCTGCCTCATGGGATATCTAACTAAATTTATGTGTCTCAAAAGTTGGAAACAAGAAAAGGCCTGCCCTGGCCTTCTATACTTATAAGAGATATCCTACTAATATATTAAGCAAAATCGCTAAAACCGTTGTAATCGCTAACCGCGAAAACTGCTGAACCGATTTTGCTGAAATTTTGCATACCGATTCTTGACACTTCCTAGATGGTTTTAGTAAAGTTTTTATCTTGAAAAATTTGACAACAATAGCAACAAATAAGCTCAAAGTTTTGTAAAAATACGCCAGCTTATATAGGATCCGCTAGGTGGCGTCGACGTAAAATCGAAGCTACCTGCAACATAATTAAATAGGTGTGGTTATAACAGGCAGGAGCGTCTTGAAAATTTCTGCAGTCGTCTACTGGCAATACATAGAACTGCATCGAGAATGAAGGTGATGGTCGTGCAGCTGGGTATCCCGGTTACCGACGACACTCTTCCCCAATAGACTTAACAAAGTTGACAGAAAACAGCCTTTAGGGGTCACAAAAGTTTTAAACATGCCAAAAGTCTCAAGAGGGTAAATCGGAAGGAAAACTTTAAATGTATCTAATGAATACAATTTTAGGCATCAAGAAACTCACCCAAAAATTTACCGAGATTAGAACAGCAGCATCAAAATCGACAAATAAAGAATCCATTACGTGAGAGATCAGCTTTTCATCGTACCCTCACAGTAATCTCTTAAATCTTTCAGATTTTTAAATAAGTAGAAAATGTATTTGTATTTTTGTGGCTTTAAAAAATGTAGAGATCAAGCTCCAGGACTTCGTTTCTCTGGTAATAAAGTTGTGAGATAAGAGAAAAAAAATTTTTTAGTTAATATATATTGTTTGGGAGCTTTAAATCTTAACATCATCTTAACATTTACGACGTCACTAAAGATGTATTTTACGGCGTCTCAAAAGACGTCATTTACATAGGTTATAATTTAACAAAGGGCTGTTTGAAAGCATTTTTCGGCTATGTAGGTGCTACTATCAGAATGGTAACACTAAAATCGGGGGGTTCAAGTATTTTTTATAAAAAAGAAAATAATTTTTTGTTTTTCAAATAGGGAAAAACTTTCTGAAATCGAAATTTTTTCGAATCACTCTGTTTTGGTATTATCATCCTGATGGTAGTCTCTATGAGACCATAAAATGCTTTCAAGTAGCCCTTTGTTAAATAACAACCAATGTAAATCACGTCTTGCGAGATGTCGTGAAGTACGTCTTTTGCGACGTCGTAAATGATGTTATCTTGACGTCAATGTGATGTCATTCATGACGTCATGAATGACGCATTTTTCGATGTCGCAAATGACGTCATAACTCAAAATAGGGCAGTGTATATGCTTATGTATTCTTTGTCCTCGTCGGAAACTCCCTTCCTCCCCTCCCTTCCTCGCCCACCACCCTCCTCGACCACATCCCCCAAAAATTGAACATGATATGGTATCAAAAAGGTGATAGGCTGCTTGCTTTTCATAAAATTATTAGTAGATTATAGGAGTTTACTCTATTCTGTACGTATTAAATGATTTCTTTTAATCGAGTAATGATATTTTAATTGAATGAGTTTGAATTTTGGTAAGAGCATATTACGTTTATTGCTAGCCACCTTTGACACATATCTAGCTGCCAGTTCCTGTCTTCTAAATACCCAAGTTTCGGTTGAAGCTAAATGATGTAGTGTGTTTGTTGGTGTCGAGCATAAGCGGCCCAGGGCAACCTTCAGAGCCGCATTTTGCACCACGTCAATTTTACTTAAATTGGAAATGCTTGCCCCCGCAAACAAACCCCTCCCCCCAGTCCAGTACAGGTCTTATTAGAGATCTATATATGGTAAGCAGGGTACTAGGATAGGACTCCCACACCCCTCCTGCAACGCTTTTCATCATATTCATCAATTTTTTAGATGACGCTATGAATTCCCTTACCGAAGTTTTTGTGCATGATTTTATGCAAAAAAAATTGCAAAAATTATTGCAGAATTTTTTGCGAAAAATTCTGCATTACTTTATGCATTTAATACTGTATAATTATGTGCACAATTTTCTGCATGTAGTCTTGCAAAAGTTTCGCGTTGCAAGAAAATCTGCAAGAATTTTTGCAAAAATATATCTAAAAAACCTATTTCAATCGACGCGATATTCTGGGTATCTTTAGCAAATATTCGCACTGTTTTCTCTGATAGGTTTAAAGAGCTTATTTGGAATGACAGATCGCACGCAGGTATTTATCCATACATTGATTACCTAGATCAACTCTTATGATCGCCAGCTTCAGACCAATTAATTTTGTGTTTAATTTGTTAAATGCTCGCTACTACCATACAGTAAAGGGTTCCCTGTTAATTACTTTAGTCTTTTATTTAAGAATTTTTTTTTCATTATGGCATGAATATCTCGCAGGGATAACAACTTAGGATTAAAAATTTCTATTTTGACGCAATTTAATACAAACAAGTCAGCATACAGTTATAAACGGCTCTCACCACAAATAAAAAATGTATGCTTACAAATATTTGACGAACAGATAGTGGCTGCAAAACACAAAATACGCTGAATTCGTGAAGGATATATTACAATAAAAAAAGCTAAACTGCGAATATGGCAGTTCCTATGCATTTTTTCACACAAAAAAATGCATGAATTCTTGCAAGAATCTCTGCACGGTTTTATGCGTTTTAAGCGCATTATTTTATGCAATTAACCTCGAAAGTATTTTACTTTTCAAACAACACGTTATTTTGCGTCTCTTAAATGTATTCGTACTTTTTTTGTATAATAGTTTTACAAGTTCATTTCATTATTTTAACTTTCGCTACGATGTAGATTGAAACACACGACACAGTAGTTGCAAAACACAAAATATTCAAAATTTGTAAGAGTTCTAATAGTAGAAGAGCTTAGTTTCAAATATGGCAGTTCTTATGAATAATTTCATGCCAAAAAATGCATAAATTCTTGCCACAATATCTGCACGGTTTTATGCGCTTTTATTGCATAATATATGCATTCTCGTCGCATAATTTTATGCAATATTTTATGCATTTAACCTTGCAAGAGTTTCACTTTTTCCACAACGTGCTCTTTTGGGTCCTTAACAGGTATTCGTACTTTCGTACTGATTTTGTATAATAATTCTACGAGTTTATCCGATGACTTTTACATTTGCTATGATGTAAATTGAAAATTGAGATGATATCAAGTTATTCTATATGAGATAGCTAGCATGATACCATTGACAGACCTTATAATAAAAAATGTAAATGTGTGTTAAAAAAATAAATATATATATATATATATATATATATATGTGTGTGTGTGTGTGTGTGTGTGTGTGTATGTGTATAATTTATACAGCTCTTGCGAAAAGCTAGGAGTGCTGTGTATCTTATCTAATTTTTAAAACAATATCAAATACCGCAAATAGTTGGGGATTAAAACTAGCTGTGGAAGGAAAACAAGGGAAAAAGAACGATCACTTACACTTAGTTGCTGCAAAACACAAAACGTCTTGAATTCCAAAATTATTCCGAAAAAAGCTTTTTAAAAATAATGCGTAAAAAATGCGAACTGTCAAGTCAAGTATCTTAGTCATTATAAAACATTAATTACTGTGGGAATGCACACCTAAGTATACGCTTTTTTTCATTTTCGCCTTTTTTTGTCTAGAAAGTAGCATATTTTCTCGTATTATTTTCTATATATTTATTATTGACTGAATTTTTCATAAACCATTGCAAAAGTGTGAGGGTGTCGGTCCTTTGCTTACAACATTGCTCTAGTTTCATTTACTCATCATAAAATATTGTTTAAAAGTGTTTGAAACAAGAAAGATTACAGTAATAGTATGTGGAAAACAGCTATTTATCCAACATCATCCAGCAGTCCGATTCACAGTATTTATTTGGACTGAAGGAAACGTAAGTAAAATGTTAATAGGAAAATATGTCCTTAATTATGGAATATGAAAATTTATGTATTTGTTAAGAAGTGCAAGAATTCATGCATTTTTTGGGATGAAATTATTTATAGGAACTGCCATATTTGAAACTAAGCTCTTATACTTTTAGAACTCTTACAAATTTTGAATATTTTGTGTTTTGCAACTACTGTGTCGTGTGTTTCAATCTACATCGTAGCGAAAGTTAAAATAATGAAATGAACTTGTAAAACTATTATACAAAAAAAGTACGAATACATTTAAGAGACGCAAAATAACGTGTTGTTTGAAAAGTAAAATACTTTCGAGGTTAATTGCATAAAATAATGCGATTAAAACGCATAAAACCGTGCAGAGATTCTTGCAAGAATTCATGCATTTTTTTGTGTGAAAAAATGCATAGGAACTGCCATATTCGCAGTTTAGCTTTTTTTATTGTAATATAACCTTCACGAATTCAGCGTATTTTGTGTTTTGCAACCACTATCTGTTCGTCAAATATTTGTAAGCATACATTTTTTATTTGTGGTGAGAGCCGTTTATAACTGTATGCTGACTTGTTTGTATTAAATAACGTCAAAATAGAAATTTTTAATCCTAAGTTGTTATCCCTGCGAGATATTCATGCCATAATAAAAAAAAAATTCTTAAATAAAAGACCAAAGTAATTAACAGGGAACCCTTTACTGTATGGTAGTAGCGAGCATTTAACAAATTAAACACAAAATTAATTGGTCTGAAGCTGGCGATCATAAGAGTTGATCTAGGTAATCAATGTATGGATAAATACCTGCGTGCGATCTGTCATTCCAAATAAGCTCTTTAAACCTATCAGAGAAAACAGTGCGAATATTTGCTAAAGATACCCAGAATAACGCGTCGATTGAAATAGGTTTTTTAGTCATATTTTTGCAAAAATTCTTGCAAATTTTCTTGCAACGCAAAACTTTTGCAAGACTACATGCAGAAAATTGTGCATATAATTATGCAGTATTAAATGCATAAAGTAATGCAGAATTTTTCGCAAAAAATTCTGCAATAATTTTTGCAATCTTTTTTGCATTAAATCATGCACAAAAACTTTAGTAATGGTTAAGTTGTGTGTGTTTTTCATTTTAACCATAAGTTCCAATACATCCCCAAGTACTTTACTTCTTCACTATTATTTAGAGTGTTAGAGTCTAGTTTTATTACAAGTCCTTCTCAGCTAAAAATTTGTCACAAGTTCTTACACATGTTTTTATAAAATTTCTTATGTAACTTCTTATATATGTTCTTATGTAAGTTCTCATATAAGTTCATTAAATAGAATTTATGTCAGAACTTGTACACAATCTTACATTTGCTTATCAACCAAGAACATACATAAGATCTTATGTTATTTCTTATGTAAGTTCTTATAAGAGTTCGTGTATCAGTCGTTTAAGGAGGCTTGGGCGATTTTGAATTAAATGCTGGCTAGGCCTGAAATTCAGAAATTATATAGATAAAGTTTGCTAGATTTTTTCAGGAAAACAAAAAAGGTAGGTCAACACACTTATTTTCGAGAAAATCGCTTGTGAAAATTCGTCATTTTAACACGCAACCTTACGGAACCCGAAATTCAATAAACTACCGTACCGCAATAAAAAGCTGTGGGCCCACACATTAAATTGGTACATGGAATTGAAAGTATAAAGAATCTATTATTTAAAAAAAAAAATAGGATCAACACGTTAAATTTTAAGAGAATAGCGAGGAAAACATCGAACATGAGAATTGTTTTGTTCAGGTACTGTAAGTGCGCCTGCGCTGTACATTCATAAACATACAAGCATGAAAATTTAAGTCTAACACAAGTATAGGTATATAATAGCAGATGAGAGCAAGAGAGTACAGTGTTGTCAGCTTTATCGTGGCAGGGCCATCATCTTTACACAAGGTACCTCGGGAAAACTAATAAATTTTTTAATATCGATTTTCCCAATGATTTTTCCGCGTATTATTGCTATTTTGTTCACACATGTGTAAAATCAAAATAATTATAAAAAAAATATTACAAAGAATCATTTGTATGACAAGTACCCCACAGAGGCCCCTCAATAGATACGACACCAAACGCCCAAGCCTCCTTAAACGTATTTAATTACTATCTAGATACATACATGGTGAATTTTAAAATTTTTTCTGCTTAAACGCTGTTAGAATAGCTAATATAAATTAGTAAATACAAAAAAAGCATCTCTTACCTCCACTGAGGGGATTTGAACCTGGTCCGGAGAATCTCTAGTCAAGTGTCTTACCCACTTGGCCAGAGTGGATTCGATACATTGGAAAGAATTAAGGTCCTTATAAGGTACTGAAGAAGTGTGAGTAAAGGGGGTGCGCGAAATAAAAACGAGTATTTTAAAGTAAGACAAAAAGTTTATTTAATTAGACTGCCGACCGACGTAAAACACAACCGACTTGATACAGTTTACAGACTTACCACTGACAAAACGGACAAAGACAATAAAGAGAGCTGACCAGAGATGTAGAAGGCACGGTATCTTACACTGTACTGACTCTAGAGCCCGCAAGTATCACCTTGCCTGTGGTGCTGTCTTACACACTATATATACTGCCTATCGAAAAGTCGTACATGCCAACACTTCCTCCCGACTTAAGATAGCTAAGTATATTAAACAAAAATTATAATTTAAAATAGGTACAAAGAACAATTGTTTTTTTTTTTTTTTTTTTTTTTTTTGTAAAATAGATAAATAAATGTGTGTTCTTGACTCGGCTCCACGGCTCTGGGAATGCACCCAAGCAGTCCATGCGGTCTATGGCTCCTTTATCGCTTATCTGAAACAGAGACAACTTATTAGTTACCAGTCAGAGTCGTAGAAGCTGTTAGCGATTCTGCTAGCAAATTTTTCATGGAGCTCGATCGGTAGAGGTTTTGTGAATGTATCGGCCATCTGTTCTTTAGTATTCAGCCATCTGACGTCAATCTGCCTTTCTGATTGCTCTCTTTGTTTTCTTTGTTGATTTAACACGTGACCTGTGACCATAGAAGTTTTCACTGGCTTAGAATCATCAAATCCAAACTTTTTAAGTATCTTATTTATGTTATTGGTCTGAGTTAAAGTTAGAACTTGGTTTTCTCTGTCTCTTCTGACTTCAATGCCTAAAAACGATTTAACTTCTCCTAGGTCAGTCATTTCAAACTCACTTTGCAGTCTTTTCTTCACAGACTTCCATTTGCCAGTATCATTACTTGCTATAAGCATGTCATCAACATAGAGAACCAACATCAGAATTTTATCTGCCTCATGCCAAGTAAACAGGCAAGGTGCCAAGATGTGAGATCTTAGATCTATTTTTGTTGCTGCCTCCGAGAATCTTTCATGCCATTTTTTTGGACTGACTTTAAGGCCATAGAGGGCTCTCTGAAGCTTGCATACCTTGCTCTGTTTTTCCAGATCGGAACAGACCAAACCTTCTGGTAACTCCATATATATCTCGTCGTCAAGAGTACCATTTAAAAATGCCGTTTTAACATCAAGCTGACATGTATCCGCAAATTTAATTTATTGATTACAGCCAAAGCAGTTCTTATTAAAGTCAGTCTTGACACCGGGGCGTAAGTCTCCGTAAGACCATACTCATTTTTATCTTTAAAACCCCGTATTACCGGCCGTGCTTTGTGTTTCTCACATCCTTGAGCATCAACCTTTTTTTTAAGAACCCATCGGGAATCGATGATATTCGGACGTTTACCATTTACCAGTCCTGCAGGTCTGTTTACCAACTTCCAGACTTGATTCTTTGCCATTGAGTCAAGTTCTTCTTGGATGGCTTGATTCCAGCCTTCTTTATTCACAGCCTTCATTGCTTCTTTATATGAAGCTGGATCTTTATTTATTTCTGCCAGCAAAGAGTGGTAAACTAGATCTTCCGCATAAATGGTATTATTTCCTGACGTTTCAGTATCACTGTTCTTAAAAATTAGGTCTTTTGTTACTTCTTTCCCGAGAGCTGAGCCCGCAAAGCTGACGTCCTTTACACGACTTTCTTGGACCAAGTTGGCCTCCATTGTTTCTATCAGTCTTTTCGGCCTTCCTCTTTTCCGTTGTACCACCGGGGGCGCTTTCTCCGATGACACTGTCTCTTCTCTTTCCTTTTCGAATTTTAAAAACCACTCGTCTAATTTAATATCTACAGTCACATTTTCCCAGTTTTTAATTGAGTTTTTACAAAAAACGTCCCCATTCACAAAACGCTCGTTAAATCTGACGTCCCGACTTTCATATAACTTTCCTTCGTCCGGACAAAGCAGACGATACCCTGTCAGCGTGTATCCTACCATAACCGCTAGTTTCCCTTTTGCTCGGAATTTAGTTTCGGTGTTTCTCTGAACTCTCAAATACGCGATGCAGCCGAATCTTTTCATCTGACTTAGGTCTATCTTTTTATTCGAAGCCAGCTTCATTAAAGGGATTTCCATGTTATTTGAGCGATACGGAGTACGATTGTACGCAAATACAGCTGCGTTTAGTGCCAAGTCCCACATGTTTTCCGGGAGTCCCGAATCACATATCAGAGCTCGGACTTTCATTTGAATTGTTTTGTTCAGCCTTTCTGACGTACCATTATGTTCAGGGGTATCCGGACAACTCACTTGGAGTTCAGCTCCAAGGTCATTTAATATTTTTCGCATGGAGCCTCCCGTGTACTCGGTACCCTGACCAGACCTTAGATAACACACTTTAGCTTCAAACCCGAGAAGATTTCTACAGCCTTTAACAAAATTATCTAAACATTCACCCGTATCACTTTTGTTTTTCATCGGGTAAGCAATTGCAAACTTGGAATAATCATCAATAAATACCGAAATAAATTTGTATCTTTTTGGGTAAGAGGGCGGACTAATAATTCCCATTGTATCTGAATGAATTATTTGCAGGGGTTGGGATGCTCGTTCGCGTACCGAAGGGAAAGGCAGTTTTTGGGATTTTGTTCTTAAACACACATCACAAGTCTTAATCACATCATTAAATACGGCTTCTTTCAGACTTTTTAATTCCGGATAGTTTTTCTGCAGTTCCCTTAGATACCCGAACGAAGCATGGCCCAGTCTGACATGTCACAGCATGGCCCCGTTGTTGTCTTTAAATTTTTTATGATTTTCGCTAAACGGACTTTAAATGTCTTTTATTTCTTCGGTCAGGACTTTTCCGACTTCGTGAAATTTTCTGTCATTTATTAATAATACATCTTCAAAACTGTCATTATTTAACTTACCGACCGAGCTTTCTAAATTTTCCGACTTATTATTTAATTTTAAATCTGCAGTTGAATTTTCAGGAATAGTGTGTGCTTTCGACTCAGCCGTCAAGACTTTCATTCTTTTGTTGTCCGGCTTAACAAATTCAACCATCCAATAGGGTTTTTCATATATTCCCGATATCCATACATTTTCAGTATTAGGATCGAAAATACTAATCTCCTTGTCATCTAAATAGATCGACAAGCCCATATCAGCAAATTTCCGTAGCGACAATAAATTCCCGATCAAGTCGCGAGCACACACCACTCCCTTCAACTCAACGTCGTTATTGCAATTTTTAAGCAGCAAATTTCCCACTCCCTCCGTTTTCAAGTCTGCGGATGAGTCTGAGTTTGCACATTTTATTTTACCAATTTTGTTTCTGTCAATATTTGTAAAGAATTTTTCTGACTTTTCAAAGTAATCAGTCGCTCCCGAATCAGCGACAAATTTAATCTTATTTTCTCCATCTGATTCTGAATTATTTATCCAACCTACAGAGTTTGAAAACAGAGTATTGGGGGGCTCGACCAACGTCAGAGACTCACCTTTATTTGACCCTGAAGCTTCTCGTTTTCCCTTTTTCTTCCGGCCCTGGTCAGAAACTTTCTGCCTTTTGGGATCTTTTTCGTCCCTGACGTTGCTAGAGTCCCTTTTCTGCCCAAAGTTTCGGGAATTGGAGCAGCCTCGACCACTGCCATGGCCACCACGATTCCCTCGACTTCCACGCCCCTGCCTTTTGAAATCCCATGAATCAGACTTATTTTGCTCACCACATCTCGGGCTGCATCTCTTGTGAGCTGGGATATCATGCACGAACGTGCCACACGTGTAGCACTTCCTGAGTCCGGTACCTGTCTTCGGACACTTGTCAGCCATATGGTCCCAGTCATCACAGTTGAAGCAGCGGAGGCGGTCCTGGGGCCAAGAGGCAGTCAAAGCTGCCCTCGTGGGGCGACCTCCAGTGGCTTCTGCTAGGCCTTCTGACTCGACCTTTAACATGTACGACATAAGGTTTTCATATGTCATACCCTTTCCATCTCTGCTTTACATTTTAAGCGTGAAGTCTGTCACCTGCACGCTAGGTACCGCTCCGATTACGGCAGTATAAAAGGCATCTCACTTTTCTTCTTCAGTAAAGGGACCAGACGTACTTATAGTCTCATAATTTCTGACCAGTTCCTCAAATTTTTCTATGAATTTGGCAACCGATTCTTTCCCTTTGTAAAATTTAATTTCATGCAATTTTATACGAATCGCGGCCGTTGTAAGTGGCATCTCCCCCTTCTTAAGTTCTTTGAACCTCCTGCCTTTCTTCCTCTGCCTTCCTTGCCCATTCTTCCTCTGCCTTCTTTGCCTCCTCGTTTGCTTTCTCCTGCCTTTCGATCATCTGACTAATCGCGGCCATCATCGAGTCGAACCTAGCCAGCATGATGTTTTCTGAAAAATTTTCATTTTTCTGTTTATCTGCTATATGCAACTTCGTTTTGCTGACGTTTATCCATTTATATTTGTTTTCAATGGTTTGCACTTTCTTTACTTTAAGTTGGGTATTTTCCGGTGTGCGTGACGGGGAAGAGGGGGCTGCTTCGTGTACAGACTTATTTCCGCCTAATTTCTGCCAAAGATTTTCACTGTCTACATTTATCTCATCAAAGTTTCGGACTTCTGACATTTCGGACTTTTTTTCATCTGACATTTTAAACACATCGACCGACTTTTCAAATAACCCGGGTTTATCACGAGCAGGTTTCTCGCTTCCCCCGTCTTCCCTGAATAGATTTTCTGGCAACGTCACTTTGCCTCCCTTTTTACAAATAAATTCAATGATGTATTTGTAATCGTCACCGATCAGGTAATCCAAAACAAAAGATGGACATTGTTTTTAGGGAGTCAACTAGAAATCGACCAAACGCAAGCCAAATCTAGTCAACGTGGCCCGAAGCGTGTTCTCGTGCTCGAACACAAAGCACGATTGCACGCTGGGCACTCACACAGCCGCGCGCGACCGATCACAAGTCTAACGTGACTGTGCGAGTCACACGGAAAATAATTTTGTCTACACACCTTTGGCGGGAATATCCCTTTGCCCGACACATGCCATTATTCCCCTTTTATCCACCAACAAGATGGCATCTTGTTGTCGCCCCTCTGACTTGACTTGCGATGAAATTCCCCGACATATTCTCGACAGAGCATCGATAGTTTGCTCGTCTAAAAGAAAATGTAAGCTTTGAAAATATCAGCCTTTTCTGACTAAATCTGAAAACCGCCTTGAATAGTTATTGCCTAGAGTTCAATTAATTAAAAGCACCGGGAAAGGACATATATAATTTTCTGCCGACACACGTTCAAACTTTCCCAGTTCAGACATTTATATTGTAACGCGCACGCAACAGTCGAGGCGACAAGAACACGAAAACAAAACATAAACGGCCTCGTTATATATTTTCAGTCAACAAGCCTCGCGTCATCACGAGAGGGAGAGAGACAGACTGAACTCTCTCCTCAGCCACAATCTGTTGTCCCCCTCTCGATCCTTGCGTGTGCGTGTCGCGCTACCGACGCCACGTGTTTCTTAGAATCCCGCGCATTTCTCGAAATGCACAAGAAATCCCCTTTGTTACCTGACGTCGTAGCGTCCAACCTAGGCATCACTCGAAAGGACAAAGTGTTGACCTATCGCTGATCTCGGTTCCGGCGTCCAGAGTTGCTCCCCTATCCTCGACCGGCGTCAACAACGCCTGGTCGACAACGGACTCGGCCTGGTCACCAGGGGTCACGCTCTCAGCCGCTTCCTCAATTGGACTCTCTTGTCCATCCTTTGCTGTCTTAGCCCTTTCCGCCATCCTCCCTTTTGTCACACTCACCCACACAAAAAAAAAGAAGAGATCACGCGCGGTGATGCGAGTCTGGGGCCCGTAACTTGAAGAGGTGTGAGTAAAGGGGGTGCGCGAAATAAAAACGAGTATTTTAAAGTAAGACAAAAAGTTTATTTAATTAGACTGCCGACCGACGTAAAACACAACCGACTTGATACAGTTTACAGACTTACTACTGACAAAACGGACAAAGCAATAAAGAGAGCTGACGAGAGATTTAGAAGGCACGGTAGCTTACACTGTACTGACTCTAGGGCCCGCAAGTATCCCTTGCCTGTGGCGCTGTCTTACACACTATATATACTGTCTATCGAAAAGTCGTACATGCCAACAGGTACATTTGATACTAACATCGATGTTATTAAGTCCTCAAGTTATTGCTTTTTTCTAGTTAAGAAACATTATTCCACTTCTTATTTATATCAAATACTTTTTAAAAAACTTTATTTTATGTATAAACTTATATTTAAAGAATTTATATAATTTTTTGAGTAATGTATGAGTAAAAGAGAAATTATTTTTGCTGCTGGTTTTCAATACCGGCATTAATGTTTGAAAAGAAAAAGTTAATCTTCAACTTTGTTGTAGCAATTACAATAAATTTATTACACTTTTAAAAATTGATTATTTTTTCCTTAAAATAAAAAGTATAAATAAAGTTCAAATAAAATTCGTGAACAAAAAGAAGTTGTAAAATCAACTGCTAGATTTATTGTCGAGAAACGCATTATCAGACTCAAAACAATGTTATATGTATGTACATTTATAAAATGTTTATTAACCAATGAGGTAACCAAGGTGGTAAATGTTCTCCACAATATAAAAAAATAAACATTAGCTTAAGAAGTACCTTATGAAGACGTCAATTATTTCCTGTGTTTCAAATCCACTCTGGCCATGTGGGTAAGACACTTGACTGGAGATTCTGCGGACCAGGTTCAGATCCCCTTAGTGGAGGTAAAAGATGCTTTTTTTGTGTTTACTAATTTATATTAACTATTCTAACAGCTTTTATGGAGGAAAAATTTTGAAATTCACCGTGTATGTATGTAGATAGTAATTAAATACGTTTAACGACTGTTACACGAACTCTTATAAGAACTTAAATAAAAACTTACATAAGATCTTATGTAAATTCTTGGTTGATAAGCAAATATAAGATCGTGTACAAGTTCTGACATAAGTCCTATTTAAAGAACTTATATGAGAACTTACATAAGAACATTTGTAAGAAATTACGTATGAAATTTCATAAGAACTTGTGTAAGAACTTATGACAAATTTTTAGCTGGGATTCCTCGGTTAAGTTGGACTTGTTTAATGAAAAGTACATAAACTTTGTCTTATCCACCGATAATGTTGAACCTTTTTTTCTCAACCAATCGCTCAGTTTATTTAGCGCTATTTACTACATTGCAACGACTTTCCGGAAAGTTTTGTTGGAATAGTATATTACCACATCATTAACAAGTGTCAAAATTTGTATACGATAGTCCAGTACCCTATTTATTTCGGCTAAGTATATATTAAATAGGATCAGACTTAGGATGGATCCTTGAGGGAGGCCCTTGTTGGCAGTACCCTTACCCACCTCTACTCCTTGGTAAAAAAATTGGATTTTTCTATTTAACGTAATATTTTTTACAAACTCTATGGTTTGTGGGGGAAATCCTGCCTTTCTCGAAATATTGTCTAGTATTTCTATATTTACACTGTTGTATGCTTCTTTAATTTCTAAAAATATTGCACCTACGTTTTCCTTTTTTTGTTTAGCAATCATTATATCTGTATATAGTATAGCAAAGCACCCCTCGCACGACTTTTCTCTTCTAAATCCATAAAAGTTATTCGGTATTAAATTTAGATTTTTACTAGCCCACGTCAGTCTATCGCTAATTACGCGCTCTAAGATTTTGAAAATTATGTTGCTCGTTGCTATGTTGGTCTGAAGGACCCCTCCCTTTTCGGTAATAAACTTACGATATAATTTTTCCACGATTTAGGAATATCATTGTTTCTATAAGCAAAGTCTAGAAATTCTGTCAGCCATAACTTGGCTTCTTTTGGTAGTTCTCTTAGAATTTTGTTACTTATTCTATCACTTCCTGGTGCTGAAATTGTTTTTGATCTTTTAATTGCATTCATGACTTTTAGCTCTGATATATTTTGTGTCAGAATAGACATTTTAGAGGGTACTGAAATTTCATCACTTTCCTCAAAATTGTAATTATTTTTATAACATATCTTTTGAATGATATTTTCAATATTTTCATTATTCTCAAGTAAAAATTTATTTGCACTTTTTTGGTCCTCTTTAGTAAAGCGGTTGTTGTATCTTTAAAAAAATTTAAAATTATTATTGATAGACTGATGAGGATTTAGATTACCGCAGAATTCTTTAAATTTTTTTCTTTTGATTTTGCTAGTATAGTTTTTAGCGTTTATGCACGCCTGTCTATATTTTTTGTATTTTTCGGTACTTGCATTTTTTAAATAATCTTTCATCGCTTTTATCCTCTCTTCTATAGCCTCTTGACAGCCTTTATCCCACCATAAAGCTGCCGGGGGCGCTTTCCTTTTATTACTTGCGTCAAGTCTCGCGTTTGACCGTTTTAGGCAATTGTATATTTTTTCTATGAATGCAGTGTACGTAAGAGCCCAATCATCGTTATTTTATTAAGGCATACCTTCCATATTTTCTCGCATAGTCACTGTAAACATTTTTCAGTCTACTCTATTTAATCCCATGAAATTTCTACTTGGCATTAAATAAAACCCGTGCGTAGTTACTTTTATTATTTGAGGTCTATGGTTACTCCCCAATTGTATCTAAATGAGTGTCCTATTCAATTTGTCCCAGTAAGTTATTCGAGCAAATCGTGACATCAGGGGCACTTTTTTTACTATGTATTCTAGTTGGCTTCCTGGTATTGATCAATGTAAATTCTACTTGTTCATTTAAAATCTCTAGTAGAAGGGGCCTCTCCTGTTAGTTTTCTTGCTTTCCCAGTTTTCATGTTAAGTATTTAAGTCCCCAGTAATTATTACCCTTTGAAAGCTTATAGAGTGGTTAAATATTTTATTAAATTTCTCTTTGGATATGTTTACATTTGGTGGTACATAAATATTTATGACTGTAATGTTTTCATTGCCCTTTGCCAGTTTTGTACACACCATCTCTGCAGGATTTGTTTCGATTGGGCTTTCAATTTCCTCGTATTGTATATTATCTCTTATCAGTATTATAAGACCCCCTCCCTTAGCATTGTTTTCTCTTTCCTTTCTGATGTGGTTGAAGTTTGTAATACTTGTAAATTTACTACTTTCCTTTAGCCGCGTTTCTGATAAACAAATCACGTCGTAGTCTTTACGGTACTTTACTCTTTGTACTTGTAATAATTTTTTTTTTTTCCTCTTTTTCCCCTTTTTCCTCTAAATAAATAAATAATTAGATAAAAGAAAAACAAAACTCTATCTAATCGTAGTATTAAATTCAATGTTATATACAATCTTTTATTTTATTTACACCGTTTTCTACTTTGGATTTACTTACATACGTTTTTTTTCCCTCAAGTCGTCTGTTGTATGTTTACTTATAAAGCCGGTTGCCGGGTTTATACTTTCATTGCTCGCATTAAGCTTTTTCCGCCCCTCCCCACCCTCCATTTCCATAATCTTGTTGCCTCTCCCTAATCCCCCTTTTCTACTGTTGCTTTTCTAACCTAGTCTATTTCTTTTTCGTAGTTAGTATCTCACCCTCTCATTCATTTCGCCCTCTTTTCCTTACAACATTCGCTCTCCTCCCGATTTCCATCTCCATCGTCCACCCGCCTCACTCCTCTATTCCGCCACCCTCCTCATCCGCCCGGCCTGCCCCTCGCACCGCACCAGCCACCACGTCATTCCATCCCACTCCGCACACCGACCTCTCAACCCACGGCCCCGATAGGCAACGTTAGTTGTGTTTATTTACACTGTCTAATCCCTCGACCTCGCTTTGAGTTATTTGGCTTTTCCAAACTGTCCCCTCCCCTCTATTTAGCATTTCAATTGCCCTACGTTGAGCAATATTGTCAATTTGTTCCGTTGTCAACACAAGATCGTCACTAATAAATATCGTCCGATTTTTTCTGTTGTCGTCTTGTGTTTCCCCTCCCCATGCCTCTAAAAGCGCTGTATCAACAACCCTGGCATTCTTCAGACCCATAGCATTCCCCTCTCCCTCGCGGTGATTCGTTTCCAACTGATTTTTGTATATCATGGTCTTTTTACCCGTTTTGTTCCCTCGCGTGTCTCTCTCGTTCTTTAACACCTACTCCTCCAGGAGGTCGCCGTCTCCGGTCTGACTACGCATCACACACGCCTCGCTCCTCTCCCCTCCACGCCGTGCACCTCCCAGTAAACGCCTAAGCTCCTTTGCTCCCTCCGCCCCAAATCGCTCCTCAAAAAATTTCACCGCTATGTCCGTAGCTTCGTCACCCCCCAGGTGGAGCTCTGCCTTAACTGCATTTAGCCCGGCAGCAAATTTAAACAAGATGCACCTTATAACTAATGCTTCATGTGCTTCACTACAATTAGCGCGTTTCAATCCCTCAGCCCTACACGACGATGTCTCGTGATCCCCAGCACATCTCTCACATCTCACCCCTCCTCTACAGGCCAAATGACCGTGTACAAACCTCTGGCATCTGTAACATCTAATCACTGCTGGAACGAAAAGTCTAACTGGGCAGTATACAAAGTAGATGTTTATACTTTTAGGTATTTCAGACTTAAAATAAACTTTTACTGTATTCAAAGGTTGTATGATTCTTTCCCCGTTTTTCATCTCTATCCACCTCGACGGTTGGGTAAAAGACAGAGCCAACTCAGATACTTGGTGAAAAAGGAGCCAACTCGAAATTTGGGTTGAAAAAGGAGCCAACTCAGGTTCGGGTTGAAGAAGAAGCCAACTCGGGAGTAATTTTTTTTTATCAAGTTTTGTTGTGGTAGCACTGAAATTCACAATAGGTATACCTATATAAACGAACAAAGATTTTCCATTAATCCAATGGTTCAGAAAAATAATTTATGTTATTGTAATAGAGTGTACTATACTTATTAAAATATGTGCTTTTTATCAGTTCTTATGTTTGCCTCTCAAATCTGATTTAATAATACCATGGTCATCCTTTATTTCATTTTAACAAAGCATACAATACAAAAATTCAATTAAATAATGAAAAAAAAAAATCTTAGAGATATGTGCCAGAGTGGTGTCATTCCACAAGAATATCACAGTTTTTATGAAAATATTATAAAGTAGCGCACCGCATTGACATACATTTAGTGTATTAATAGTAGAGAAAAATTAAAGATTACAATAACTGTTCATGCTACAGTTCACAAAAAAAAACATTTGTATAGTTAACACAAGTTTTTTTTATTTAACACGATGTTTGAAAATAAAAAAGTATTTTAAAATTTTTTGAAGAACATTTAAAATGATTTACGTCCATAGTCTCATCATAGAATTACGTCTAATCGCAGCAGACTTGTAAAGTACATAATTTAATAAGTGTAGTACACTCTATTACAATAACATAAATTGTTTTTCTGAACCATTGGATTAATGCAAAATCTTAAAAATTGATTACAAAAAACGGCTTTTTGCTCTTTGGTCAGTGAAATCGGCGGCACGACTAGCCGCCGCTGGAGGCCTCGCCCATTTTCCGCATGTTTTCCTCAAATCGAAATGTGCTTTTTTTTCAATCAATTTTTAAGACAATTCTGAATGGTAAAAACGCGTGTCATTTTAGGTTGTTGTAAATTAAATATAGACGAAACAAAATACGTTTGAAACATGTACCTACGTTGGCTAACAACTTTTTCATGGCCATTTTTCAGGAGGACCTTTATTTGATTTTTGCCGCAAAAAGTTTAAAACCAATTAAGGACGTTCGGTAGAGATAGAATTTTCCAGGGAATTTTTCTGAAATTTTGACCAGCTGTTTTTGTTGTTGTTGCAATAAACCAGTCAAAATTTTGAAAAATTCGTCTGTTTTGTTTTTGAGATATTCAATTTCGAAGCTCAGTCATTTTAACACGGTCGCTTATGGGAAAACTGATTAAAACTCAGTTTTGAGCAAATTTGCCCAGTGAATTTCGCCAATTTTTTTTATATGTCACAGATAGTATGTTATGAGTTTAATGCATACCGCGTTTCGCGACGAATTCGGTAATGTATAAAAAAATTAATAAAAGTTCGATAGAAACGCAATGGCAACGTCGCAAGTGGCGGGAAATTCAAAATGCTCTGGGACGTCAATCAGTAAATGTTTTAAAATTACCGTAGATTTTACGCATTTTGGTATAAAATACAATCTTATACACGTGTATGAGCGTATATACATTACGTCCCCCCCTCCCCATAAAAAAAATAACAATATACTGTAATAACACGTTATTCATTTTTTCGTATAAAATTTCAAATTTATGATTATTTCTGTTCCTTTCTCATTTGTCGTACTTTCGAGGTTATACTGTTTGGCTTTAGGCATTTTTACGAATGAAAACCACGGAAATAAATACAATGGTCACAAGTCTTTTTAATTACTTATTTATTCATTTTCATTACATTTTCATAACGAATCAAAGTCAAATACTTACTGTTTTATCTCAAAAACATTGAACATACACGTATAACACTGTCGTAACCGACGGAGCAGACGAGCAGACACCTAATGCGTGTACATGAACGCTCACACATTAAAGACCCGTACGGCGTTGTCAAATCTTCGGTCATCGCTCGTTTTCCCTTGCTCCGCAAATGTTTCCCCCCGCTATCTCTACCGAACGTCCTTAAGCTGAAACTTTGTGTTATTATGTATAAAGTACTTGACATTCACGCATGTGCGCGTCACAACTATTTCCTAGATTATTGCTGGAAATCCAATGTCTATCAATAAATTATTTATAACAACGAAGCTGTTATTAAACTCACCGAAGCAATTAAGAAGAGGTCAAAAGCAGTTCATTGGCGGTAGAAGCAATTCGAAGTGTTCCGTTTTTATTGTGTTATCACCTGTCAAAGATAAGCCAATTTTTCTTCTCAAAAATATTTCTTTTTTGCTATTTTGAAACAGAAGCAATTAAAACTTTATCCATAGGTGGTCGAAGCAATTGAAAATATTTGACCCTTTATTTTTTATTTTCGTATACACAACACTTTGCAGGCAGGAGTGTAGGTAGTGTGTCACAGTGTATAAGCTAGCAGACCATTCTGTATTTGTTGCAGTACATCTTATACCGTCTCTATACGTGATTCCCAAAATGTTGTTATGTGAATCAAGGCGTTTTACGCATGACTTCTTTCATACTGTTAAGGTATTCGCTGTGTGCAGTAATATTAAACAGCACGCACGTAAGGAAGGGAGCTATGCTGGATAACACGATTACATAGCCTGTTATGGGCTGCAAACTTTGTTGATTGTTTTTTGTAGTTTTAATGTATTTTTGATACTTAAGGTCTGGATTCTTAATGCTGAGAATTTGTATGGAGCAGGAAAAAATTTTTCGATAGATTATTTATTTATTTATTTTGTTTAACTACAAAGTGATAGTTTTTATCTGTTTAGAATAAATTGTTGACACTAGAAATCGATTCTTGAAGTATCTAAGATGCAATAAAAATACAAAAAAACGATTTACAAAGCTATGTAATCGTGTTATCCAGGATCGCCTCAGCGTTGGCCGCGATGGTCAAAAGTTTGCTGCCAACCGCAAACTTCAGAGCGCTTCTTTATCAGCACCACCGCCGGCCAAGCTGTGAACTATCGCTGATGTATGCATTTGATGTATATATATACCATCGCCTATCACCCGATGACTCGGGACCCGGGGCGCTTACTGGCCACTCTATGAAATAATAAGATGTCAATTAATAACATAAGTGCCTACCACCTGGTAACCCAGGGCGCTTACTGGACAAATTAAAAAATAATAAAATGTTAACTCATAACACAAGTGCCTATCACCCAGGGCGCTTACTGGACACATTATAAAATAATGTGTTAACTCGTAACACTAATGTCTATCACACAGTGACCCGGGGCGCTTACTGGCCACTCTATGAATTAATAAAATGTTAATTAATAACCCAAAGGCCTATCACCAAGTGACCCAGGGTGCTTACTGGACACATTAAAAAATAATAAAATGTTAACTTAAAACACACGCTTATATCATCCAATAACCCAGGGCACTTACTGGCCACATTACAAAATGATAATATATTAACTCTCATAACACAAGTGCCTATCACCCGGGGCGCTTACTGGCCAAATTATAAAATAATATGTTAACTCATAACACTAATGCCTATCACACAGTGACCCAAGGCGCTTACTGGCCACTCTATGAATTAATAAAATGTTAATTAATAACCTAAGGGCCTATCAGCAACTGACCTGAGGCGCTTACTGGACACATTAAAAAAAAAAAAACTCAACACAAGCGCCTATCACCTAATAATCCAGGGCACTTACTGGCCACTAAAATAACTAATAAAATCTTAAATTATGCAAGTGCCTATGATCTGATGACTCGGGGCGCTTGCTGACAACTTTAATAAATAGTAAAATCCTAAATGATAACACAAGCGGCTATCACCGGAGGAGCTTATCAACCACTCTGTAAATTAATAGAATGTTCATTAATAACACAAGCTCCTATCACCCAATGACCCTGGGCGCTTACTGGCCACTATAGATTAATAAAATTACGGTGTTTGTTGAACGTGCCGTTCTGCTCCCAATTGTTTCCATGATTTCTTGAGGTTTTGTGCATAAGCACACGATCAGTAAGAGCTAATTTAGGAGTGAGAATAAAAACTCCAAAGTCAGGTGTTAGTTTGAGCAACGTTTCGTTGGTCTTAACGCCAACCTCGTCAGGCTCACTTTATTAACAGAAAAAACACAACAAATTTCATAAATTACATTGCAGGGCCGATGTTTACAAATATCTACATTAATGCAAAATTAATTATAAGTAAGTAGTCACGAATAAAATAGGAATATAAATAATTTTAAAATTGAACAATTACTCACGTCTATATCGTTAAGACGATCGTTACAGACTGTTGGGCGCCTCGAACGAATAACGTAAATGTCAAACATGTATTTATTTACGCATATACATATAAACAGTAAATGTACGTTTCTTACGAATGTAGATAACAGCAGTACATCACTACATTGTATTATTTAGAAAGATTACTTATAAAATCTTTATATATGTTATTGAGAAATAAGGTATCTTCTTTCTTATTAATAGT
Source organism: Copidosoma floridanum (assembly GCF_036245765.1). NCBI lineage: Eukaryota > Metazoa > Arthropoda > Insecta > Hymenoptera > Encyrtidae > Copidosoma > Copidosoma floridanum. The sequence goes on along the minus strand of NW_028321901.1, from coordinate 12,023,080 downwards.
GTGCTTAGTAAAGTGTATGTATAGCATTTCAGATATTAATCTTTTTTGTTTATTAGGTTCACGGTCTAGAATCTTTGTTTGAGAAAAATTAAAATTATGGTTGAATTTTTTCATGTGTGAAGCGACAACAAGTTCATCTTTCTTGGTACTTTTATGTTCATACAGGCGTTTTTTTCAATGCTCTCTTTGTTTCACCTACATATGATGCAGAGCAAGAATCACATGCAAAATGATACACAACATTGGTTTGATCGAGCTTATCAATCTTGTCTTTTCCAAGAATGATAACACTGTCCAATTTATTTTGAATAATAGGGTAAATTTGTATATTTAATTTTTTCAAAATTTTTGAACAAAATTTAAAGAATAATGGGTTATATGGAATAGAAATTTTTATTTTATCACGTAGATGGTCATTTAGTAGGTTGTTATTATCATTATTAGTATTTTTTATTTGGTGAAGTCTTTTCTTGATATATTTTTGTATGAAAAGTTCAGTATAATCATTATCACGTAAAATTCTTTTTGCCATGAGAATATTCTTCCTGTGGCATAATTTATCAGACAAAAGAATAGCTCGATCAACCAAACTGTACACTGCATTGACTTTTAAAGATCGGGGGTGGTTAGAATTGAAATTAATTAATCTATTCGATGAAATTGGCTTGACGTACCAATTCGTGATTATTTTTAAGTTTTTATGTGTAATTGTTATGTCTAAGAAATTTATACAATTGTTTTTCTCTACTTCGCAGGTGAATTTTAAGTGATTGTCCTGTTTGTTAAAAATCTGTAAAAATAATTGTGCCTGATCTTTATGTACACATATGAGAGTGTCGTCGACGTATCTTTTATATATGAAGGGAACGCAATTATGATTTTCTTTTAACACGCGTAGGGCTTCCGTCTCAAGATCTTCTAAAACTAAGTCAGCGAATAGTGGAGAGACAGGAGAGCCCATAGGGCTACCAAAAATCTGTTTATAAAATTTTTTATGAAAGGTGAAGTAAACAGTATTGAACAAAAATTTTGTGCATTCTACAATTTCATGAAAAGGAATTTTTGATAATCTGTGGATTTGCATGTATCTTTTTTTTCCAAACTATTTATGACTGATTCTAACGAAATATTGGTAAATAGAGAAATAATTTCCAAAGAAATAAAAATATGATTTTCCGGTATTTTAAGATTTTTAATTTGTTTTATAAGTTCAACGCTATTATTCAAATGTGAAGAAGGTTTTTCAAATACTTTAGAAAGAGAATTATAGAGAATTGAGGCGAGTGTGTGTGTAGGAGAATTAATGGATAAAATAATTGGTCTAAATGAAAGGGAAGGTTTATGTATTTTTGGCAACCCATAACATCTAGGTAAATTTGTATTGGTTTGCGTTAATTGATTGTTATGATATTTAAAATTTAAAAATTCGTTGTCGTTCAGTTTCATTAAAATTTTGTGGACATCTGATTGTAAATAGTGTAATGGATTCTTATTTATCATTATGTAAGTAGTGTTGTCACTCAACATCAACTTCATGTTCTGCACATATACGTTTCTGTCAAGGCAAACAGTCACATTTCCCTTATCAGAACGAGTAAACATAATATTTTTGTTCTCTCTAAGGAACGCTTTTGTACATTTTAAATTGAAAGTATTTGAATGTTTAACTTTGTCAAGTTTTAATTTTTTGTTATTATAAATTTTCATGGCTTGTGTGATTTTTGTTCTTATTTTACTTTTTAATTCACTATTAAGATCGTTGATTTTCCGCAAGCTATATTCTACATTCTTAATTGTTTAAATAATTTCACTATTTGACAAAGATTGTGTTTTTAACGCAAATTGCGGTCCTAAAACTACGCAATTTTTTACGTTTTTCGGTACATCAAGATCTGTTAGATTTCGGAACATTTTTTCTTTTTTGTTGTTATTATTGTAGGGGTTCTGGTTACATGACTTTTGTATTGATAAAAATTTTTTATTATATGTACGATTGAGTTTCTGCCTTTTTTGTCTATTGTTAAAATATATACTACTTATGAAACTTTGAACTAATGAATTGTTAGGATGTAGATTATTTATTATTTGTCTAATAGTAAAAATATTTCTCTTAAGAACGGACACATGTGCATAACAATCGTCAATCTCAATATTGAGCAAACTGCAGGTAAAAGAGTAAATTCGTTTTTGAAAGAAAGTCTTCGACGATTTGTTGTGAAAGAAGAAATTATTAAAGTACCTTTTCAGATTTTCTATGTGTTGAGGCAAATAGTTGTGTGTCCTACATTTTCTTAGAAAGGACAATTGGCCCATACAATGAGTCAAGTTGCTGTGTAGTTTTTGCAAGGTCTTCAGCTTTTTAGCTAACGATGATCCATGAAGGTGTTCCACTCGTGTAAAGAATCCTTCCTGGAGTTGACCCCTTTCTGATCTGGGGGCGGATTTCATTACGGTGTTTGTTGAACGTGCCGTTCTGCTCCCAATTGTTTCCATGATTTCTTGAGGTTTTGTGCATAAGCACACGATCAGTAAGAGCTAATTTAGGAGTGAGAATAAAAACTCCAAAGTCAGGTGTTAGTTTGAGCAACGTTTCGTTGGTCTTAACGCCAACCTCATCAGGCTCACTTTATTAACAGAAAAAACACAACAAATTTCATAAATTACATTGCAGGGCCAATGTTTACAAATATCTACATTAATGCAAAATTAATTATAAGTAAGTAGTCACGAATAAAATAGTAATATAAATAATTTTAAAATTGAACAATTACTCACGTCTATATCGTTAAGACGATCGTTACAGACTGTTGGGCGCCTCGAACGAATAACGTAAATGTCAAACATGTATTTATTTACGCATATACATATAAACAGTAAATGTACGTTTCTTACGAATGTAGATAACAGCAGTACATCACTACATTGTATTATTTAGAAAGATTACTTATAAAATCTTTATATATGTTATTGAGAAATAAGGTATCTTCTTTCTTATTAATAGTGTGCTTAGTAAAGTGTATGTATAGCATTTCAGATATTAATCTTTTTTGTTTATTAGGTTCACGGTCTAGAATCTTTGTTTGAGAAAAATTAAAATTATGGTTGAATTTTTTCATGTGTGAAGCGACAACAAGTTCATCTTTCTTGGTACTTTTATGTTCATACAGGCGTTTTTTTCAATGCTCTCTTTGTTTCACCTACATATGATGCAGAGCAAGAATCACATGCAAAATGATACACAACATTGGTTTGATCGAGCTTATCAATCTTGTCTTTCCCAAGAATGATAACACTGTCCAATTTATTTTGAATAATAGGGTAAATTTGTATATTTAATTTTTTCAAAATTTTTGAACAAAATTTAAAGAATAATGGGTCATATGATGCAGAGCAAGAATCACATGCAAAATGATACACAACGTTGGTTTGATCGAGCTTATCAATCTTGTCTTTCCCAAGAATGATAACACTGTCCAATTTATTTTGAATAATAGGATAAATTTGTATATTTAATTTTTTCAAAATTCCCAAGTCTGGCCGGAACTAAATCCCAACACTGGGTGTAATCCGCAATCGCCGCCAGCAGTTACATATGTACGACGTGACAACGTTTCAAGGTTGGGGGCGCTACTGTCGATTTACTGGTGATGTGATCCGCAATCTCACCAGCAGTAAAGCAGACGACGTCCGTCTACTTGCTCTTTTTCGTGACATTTTCCGACATTCTTTCGTCTGCTTTGCTTTGTTTACAATCAGAAAATGTCACGAAAAAGAGCTAGTAGACCGACGTCGTCTGCTTTACTGCTGGTGAGATTGCGGATCACATCACCAGTAAATCGACAGTAGCGCCCCCAACCACGCAACGTTGTCACGTCGTATACATATGTAACTGCTGGCGGCGATTGCGGATTACACCCACTGATTGAAAGTGTGCAGCCCATAGACATATAAAGAATAGACTGCTTATTAGCAGCCGGGGCAGTGAAGCTCGCGTAGAAAGAGAGAGAAGACGAGGGCAGTCAGTCTTTCTCTCTCGCACACTCGAGGAGAGGGGGCCCGAGGCAGACGGACGGAGAAGGGGCACAGTTGCATATATATGTAAACATATATATGTATGCATGATGTTTGTTTACTCAGTAGCAGACGATGCAGTGCACAGGCGACAGCTGTATTATACGTGCTTTAATTCATTTATGTCAACAAAATAAACATATCATATTTCTCAAATTACCCCAATGCCTAGATGATAAATGATTTCTAAATAATTTAAAAGAATAATTAAAAATTAAAGTTTTGTATAATTTATTAATGTACACTACTGACCAGAAAACAATGTAATTTTATTATTTTTCATTCTGATTCTTTTCATTTCATCCTTGTATCGTGAGCACTCGTGGTGGATACGTAAATTGAAGAATTCATTTAATATAATCTTAATAAGTTGTGTTCTATGATCAAACATTGCTAGCTGATCATATATGTGATCATCATTAAAAAGTGTTCTTGGCAGTTGTCTGAAACATTTACTAATCAGAAAATCTATGATCTTTTTTTCTGTAAACAGATTATTCTTATACATTCTTAGAACCCTTTCTGCTGTCTTACAGATAGTTACAACACTTTTTGACGGAAAAATCAGGCCACCCCTATCTGTACACTGAATTAAAGGAGAATAAAATTCAGTTGTTTGTAATTTAAGTTTACAAGTAGTGCAATCAATTTTTGACCGAACATTTTTTACAACAAATCCCGAGATGTATTCCACAACATCATTGACATAATCAGAAATGTACCATGGTGCAGACTTCGTATAATCATGGTCAGTGAATATTTCAAAAATTTGATGTTCTTTACTTCTGTCAGCACTTTCAGATTTATTTTGACCTTTGACTTCACTGGGATCTATCTTTAATAAAAGTGTGTCATCTTGTGGTATGCAGTTTGAGTTAAAAGATGTAGACATGTTTACATGTAAGAGAAGCTTTTTATACGCAGACTTGAATTGTTTGGCTGTTGGATTGTTGTTCCATCCGTTCATTCGACGTATATATTCAAAAAAAGTTTCCAAGTGGTCTTGTGACAATTTATAAGTGAGAAGAAAATTTATTTTTTCTTCTGCTATCAACTGCTCTGCAAATTTACAAACATTCTTCAAATCAATTATTAATCCAATGAATCCTGTGCGACGCTTTGATTGTAAAACAGGCACACCAGCAATTTTCAAAGTACTTATGTAGTCTATGTAAAGTGTAACCTTATACTTCAATTCATTTAAATTTGTCTTACTGATTGGAAGTTTTGACTCTGATTTTGCATAAATATTTTTAGAATTAAGTACATCAAATATGTCATTAACAAATTTACATAGTTTAGCAGTTCCACGAGAATTTTGAAAATCTTGCAACTTTAAGTGATCTTGCAAATAAGTTAAAGCACTTGCAACGCAATTACTGAAAGTTTGGGCAGCCAAATTAACTTTCATTTTTTCATCTTGATAGTTTATGTGTCTTCTGCGGACTTTTGTTGCCAAATGTAATCCCTCGGACTCTTGCAATTTAACTAGATTTACAATATGATCCCATTTGATAGTATTCCCATCTTTATCTTCAAATTGTCCATAACTACCTAGAGCATTTCTTATTAGTTTGATCATATGACAAGCGTCAAACAAAACATATACCGGTTTTTTCGTACATGGATGCTGAAAAAAAGGTCTCAACCCGTCAAATTCTGACGATTTTAACTTTGACCCTAATTTTTCAGCCATAGAAATGTTTGTACTAGCTCCATCAAAGGCAATAGAAACGACGTCTATACCTTTTTCATGAGTCGAGATCAAAATGTTTTTGGTAATATAAGCTTTTTCTTGAGCTGATAATGAGTCTATCAAGTAATAAGCCACCGGTTCCTTGAAATTTTCGTTAAGGCACACTAGCATGAAAACCAACACCATTGTTGCGGGCTGAACGTTTTCATCACTATCATTTTTTTCCTGAGTTCCCATATCAACAAGTCCATGATACTCCTGACAACTTCGGTCCCACTCAATATACTTACGAATTGACATTTCATCTAGAGTTAAATTAAAAACCAATCTTTTGTTATTCTCAGCAGCTTTTTTTACTTTTTGAGAAATTTGTTCCAAAATTTCTGTAGAAATTCCGGGTTTAAAATTACAAGAGTGCGTCCAGCGCCTCAAGGTCGAAGGGTGGGGAATGGGCTTTTAAGTGTGAACTTCTCAAATAATTATAGGCGGCCGGGGAATGAAAATGAAGTGACATTGCGAATGTTTTGATCTGTGTAGGGAAAGGATGACTTTTTTTTTTGAAGAACATTGCTCTTAATAACTGTTGAACATTCTCAGGGGTGGTATCCTGCAATAATAATAATAAAAATTCGATGTAACATTTTCTTTATAACAATTGTATGTATTTATTATCTTTTTTATTATACATGTAAACGTATAAAAAATAATGTTACGGTGGAATCAGATATTTTCGGATAAACGTGTATGATATAAGGATAAAGCACGACAACTATTACTAAACCAGAATAAACAGTCTCCACAAGGACAGTCAATGGGACCTTGAACTGATCAGATAACTAACACATTAAATACTTTGCAAAGAAGGTATAAATTGAGTAGGTATAATTTTTTGTATAATATACAAATTATTTGAAAAATCAAAACAATAGTATAAATTATTTTAAAAAATAAATCAATTAGTAAAACAAAGCATGTTTGAAAAAAAGTATAAATCATAAAATAACTTTAAAATCGATGGTCTTCAAAAACTACCCAATAAAATAAGGTTAAGAAAATCATTAAAAATAAAGTAAATATTTTTGGCTTTCCTACACATGGTACAAAATCGCATTTTTTATATTGTTGCAGCAACTGATAACACAGGACCACAAAAAAAATTTCAGCATACAAATGAGCGAAGATATATTCCCAATATAATTTGAGGCAAAGAATCCGAATGTTGTCCAAATTGCTCCATCACATCAAGATTTTTTTCATCTAAAAGTCATGGGGTGTCAAAGCGTATCGATGTGCCACGCATATCGTACCTTACACGGTGACACTATGATATCTAATGTTATTTCATCCTGATTTAAAAAAAAAATCTTGACCTGATGAAGCAATGTGAACAACGAAATCTAATTCAACGCCTTACATTACACAGAGAATATATAAATGTAGATATATATCTGCTTATTTGTGTGCTACAATTTTTTTGTAATCCTGCGTAATTAATTATGAAATACATATAAAAAAATCATACTGTTAAATAAAAAAATTTGTTCAATTTTTTTAGAGCTCCATTAAAAGAAAACTTTCTAATTAACTAACTTGAAGATTTGTCAAATCAGAATCAGATATGAAGTACTTGGACTTCAAATTATTAAGCATATCTTTAAAAGTTTTCATTGTCACGATTTTTCGACGACTTTTTTGCCTCACGCGCCTCGATTCCTGTCTTTTGTAAATTGTATGTCTCACAAATTTAATCCATGCCTCATCTGAAGTGAAATCCTCTCTCTTTAAGTACTCAGTTGTAAAACGAGATGTTTTTACTGCTATTCTGTTACCAACCTTTAGCTCACTATGATCTGATTTCATCCTAAAACAGAAACACATGTAAAAATTGTTTTTTATTTGCACTCTGCATTGTTTTGTAAACAAACCTTTTATTCTGATTAATATTTTGATCTGAAGAATCGCTCTTTCTTTTATTTACATTTAAAGTCACTTCTTTTTTAGAAGCTTCTCTGAAATATAGTGTAATACACTCATAAAAAATGCATATTTCACAAGAGTAATTTTCAAACTACCACATACGTTTCACCATCAAGACTATGATGAGAAATGTCGTCGAGCGTTGACTCAGCAGGCATGCTGACTCCTTCATATGGGTTTTTCGTTTTTCCATCAGTCTGGCTGGCAATACTTGAGAAGTTGTCAAGCGTAGACGCCACAGGGATGATAACTTCTTCATGACTGACAGTTCTAGAATCTACTTGGCTGGTGACACTTACAAAGTTTAAACTGAAATCATTCATAATTTTCATTAAATACATTACAGATGGATCACAACATAAGTGCACTAGTACAAAATTACTTGATTTTCAAACTGGGAGTAGCAGAAGGTCGTTAACGCCTCAAAGTTGTAATTCCATCAGTGTTAAAAAAATCATCTGAAGAGAAATGGTCGCTGCATATTACAGCACCACTGTAGCAAGATTCTCGACCAATACTTTGTAACCATTCTTTTTTCCTTTGTTCATCTTTTGGAATCCTCGAAAATTAAATTTTTATTTTCAGTTGCATCTTATAAAATACCTAATTCTTTAAGTCATCGGAAGACTTCAAATAACTTACTTATGAAAAGATCGGTTGCTATTAGCTGAACTTTGCTCTGCTGCACATACTACACATAATTTTACCATTGTAATAAATAATTAACTTGCTTCCAAAATATTTATAATTAAAACTATCCTGAGAATTGCTCAGCTGTCATGCATCAACCTATATGACCTGCACTGCATCGTCTGCTACTAAGTAAACAAACATCATGCATACATATATATGTTTACATATATATGCAACTGTGCCCCTTCTCCGTCCGTCTGCCTCGGGCCCCCTCTCCCCGAGTGTGCGAGAGAGAAAGACTGACTGCCCTCGTCTTCTCTCTCTTTCTACGCGAGCTTCACTGCCCCGGCTGCTATTAAGCAGTCTATTCTTTATATCTCTATGGTACCACCTCCAACGGTTTGCAGTTTTGTAGCAGTATCGATCACACTTGTCAGATAGCGTGTGAGTAAGAAAGGCACAATATATAGATATAAAAACCATATCATATAATCGTAACTCTATTTATTTACAAATTTTACAATTTACTACTAATACGTAAAATAAGATACAATAAAGGCAGTAAATTCATGAATTAAAAATTAGGTTGAAACCAATTTCGATAATTTTTTTTTTCTCTCTACTTTCTTTTAAAACATCCTTATTTTGTATGTTAAAGTACTGTCTTATTCTCATGCTAGTGTTATAATAGATAGATTTGGATATTGCATCCTCTTTATATAGTTTACAGGGAAACTGAAACTTATTGTGCAAAAGATTTTGAACAACACATTCGTAAACATTGACAAACTGATTATTTATGGCTTCCCTGAAACATTTTTCTATTTTATCAAAGAGTTTGTAAAAAAGAGTATTTGCACGGATGAGTCCTCCCCTATTTTTTAAGTTACTTAATAATGCTTCTGGTTCAACAGAGTTTCCAGAATTACTATTTAAAGTAATTTGACATGGGGTGCATTTTTCAAATTTTTTTCGTAGTTTTCGACAAGCAAAGCCAGTGACGTAATAAGTAATACAACTTATCGTGAACAATAGTGTGAGAAATGTTAGAGTTTGTATTTACACTTTGGTGCACCTTTTACGTAACAACTGTTTTCTCGTCTGCTCTTGCCTTTTCGACACCGATCCTCCTAGTGGTCAACTTTGGTACTGCTACAAAATTGCAACAAACCGCACAAAGCATAGAGGTAGTACTTCGTACCACCTGTCTTATCTTACACCGTGTACAGAACGTACCCAATACTAGTAGCATAACTATGTATAGGAAAACTGTATTTAGTGGTGTTTTTTAACACTAGTAGCACATCTATATATACGGTCCTCGTTTTACATTTCGCCATATGCTGAATCTTTAATAAAACAGCACAAATATTTAAAAAAAAAATGTGCTCACAGCAGACATGTGACTACCTGGATAGGCTGTATAACTTACACCGTGCTCTATGCTTAGCACTTGATTATCTGTAGGCACGGTGTAAAAAATACAGGTAGTCCTACGCAGGAATATTATTTGTGAAATGTTTCTGCTGCTTCTTTTAAGTTCCAATAGATAGCGAATGATAGTTTAATACCATATATAGCTATACTACTAGTGTTCGCGTTAGCAAACATCATTGTGTATAGTTATACTTCTAGTGTTAGCCAAACCACCATACATAGTTACACTGCTAGTGTTAATGAACACCACCATCATCTATAATTTCTTTTTTTTTTATATCATAGTGTTCTACGTCCGGCTCCTTTGATAAGGACACTACTATGGGCTCTTAGCACTTGAGAAAGGGACAAGGAAAGGGATGGGAGGCCTTCCATTACTGTGAGAGGGGTAGGGAGAAATAAGGCAATTATTGCTGCGAGAAGGTCGCTGAAACTCTCCTCGAAGAGCATAGCGTGGTGAAAAGCACATGTGAAATCTCACAGAAGTACTTGCCCTAAAAGTCGCACTGGCCGGGAATCGAACCACGGTCTCCCGCGTGCCGATCTACGATCTAGCCGACTGAGCCACTGCGCGCTCTCACAATCTATAGTTGGACTGCTCAGTCTGCTTGATGTTCGTTTTCTATGTGACATTTGGTGCGAAAAAGCGGAAGTGACACAAAATGTTCACCAAAATGAACAATAGGCAATATAGGCAACATGACAAACTAGGTATATATTTTATACCGTGTCCGCAGCCTGCAGGACGAATAAGTATTTCTCTGCGCTCCTACTGTAGCTCGTCTCCGATTGGCTTTGGAACTTTTCTAACGGAAAGTTCCGAAGTGGTGAGGGTACGCGTAAATCCTCTCAGACAGGATAAAAGGAGATCGTGACATGATAAGAGCTCTGCAAACTCCATAAGCAACTTGCTAATTTCGACTTGAAAAAATGACCCATAAATGTGGAATCGTTAGCAACGTTTGCAACTGCTTTGTAAAAAACTGTCGTATCAATCACTATTACAAAAAAAAAAAATTGATGCTATCGTGCGAGAGACATGAAAAGTATCCTCCTCCACCCTTTGTAGTGTGCCTGCTATCAATATTGGTATTAATCGTTTGCAATTTAATTGTCAATTATGTTAAACAATTGTAAATTGTCAAATTTTTATGTATAGCAGGTAAAATAAATAAATATTTTTGTAGAATGTGTGATTTTGTGTCTCGTCCAGCGATGGGATATAGTTCCGGCCAGATTTGGGAATTCTCTAGGACCCAAACTCTCTGACGTGGAAAATCACTAGATCAAAAAAAAATTAGTACCAAAGGTGACGCGCGAGATTCAAATAAGGTCCAATAACACAAGCATCCATCACCTGATGACCCGGGGCGCTTACTGGCCACTCTTTTAAATAAATAATTATTAATAAATAACACAAGCGCCTATCACCTATTGACCCGGGGCGCCTACTGGCCACTCTTTTAAATAAATAATTATTAATAAATAACACAAGCGCCTATCACCTAATGACCCGGGGCGCTTACTGTCCACTCTGTTAAATAAATAATTATTAATAACACAAGCGCTTATCACCTAAATACCCGGGGCGCTTACTGGCAACTCTGTTACATAAATAATTATTAGTAAATAACACAAGCGCCTATCACCTAATGACCCAGGGCGCTTACTGGCCACTCTTTTAAATAAACAATTATTAATAAATAACACAAGCGCCTATCACCTGATGACCCGGGGCGCTTACTGGCCACTCTTTTTAATAAACAATTATTAATAAATAACACAAGCGCCTATCACCTGATGACCCGGGGTGCTTACTGGCCACTCTTTTAAATAAATAATTATTAATAACACAAGCGCCTATCACCTAATGACCCGGGGCGCTTACTGGCCACTCTTTTAAATAAACAATCATTAATAAATAACATAAGCGCCTATCACCTGATGACCCGGGGCGCTTACTGGCCACTCTTTTAAATAAATAATTATTAATAACACAAGCGCTTATCACCTAAATACCCGGGGTGCTTACTGGCCACTCTGTTAAATAAATAATTATTAATAAATAACACAAGCGCCTATCACCTGATGACCCAGGGCGCTTCCTGGCAAAACTGTTAAATAAATAATTATTAATAACACAAGCGCCTATCACCTAATGACCCGGGGCGCTTACTGGCCACTCTTTTAAATAAACAATTATTAATAAATAACACAAGCGCCTATCACCTGATGACCCGGGGCGCTTACTGGCCACTCTTTTAAATAAATAATTATTAATAACACAAGTGCCTATCACCTAATGACCCGGGGCGCTTACTGGCCACTCTTTTAAATAAACAATCATTAATAAATAACATAAGCTTCTATCACCTGATGACCCGGGGCGCTTACTGGCCACTCTTTTAAATAAATAATTATTAATAACACAAGCGCTTATCACCTAAATACCCGGGGCGCTTACTGGCCACTCTGTTAAATAAATAATTATTAATAAATAACACAAGCGCCTATCACCTGATGACCCAGGGCGCTTCCTGGCAAAACCGTTAAATAAATAATTATTAATAACACAAGCGCCTATCACCTAATGACCCGGGGCGCTTACTGGCCACTCTTTTAAATAAACAATTATTAATAAATAACACAAGCGCCTATCACCTGATGACCCGGGGCGCTTACTGGCCACTCTTTTAAATAAATAATTATTAATAACACAAGCGCTTATCACCTAATGACCCGGGGTGCTTACTGGCCACTCTTTTAAATAAACAATCATTAATAAATAACACAAGCGCCTATCACCTGATGACCCAGGGCGCTTCCTGGCAAAACTGTTAAATAAATAATTATTAATAACACAAGCGCCTATCACCTAATGACCCGGGGCGCTTACTGGCCACTCTTTTAAATAAACAATCATTAATAAATAACATAAGCGCCTATCACCTGATGACCTGGGGCGCTTACCGGCCACTCTTTTAAATAAATAATTATTAATAACACAAGCGCTTATCACCTAAATACCCGGGGCGCTTACTGGCCACTCTGTTAAATAAATAATTATTAATAAATAACACAAGCGCCTATCACCGTATTACCTGGGGCGCTAATTGCAAATCTAGTAAATAAATAATTATTCATAAGTATGTCAAGCACCTTCTTCCTGAGGATCCAGGAAACTTGTTTGCAACACTATTAAATGATAAAAAGTTGATCGATAACATTAATTATATCACAATTTTGATTGCCTATCTAGTACGACAAAGATCTTTTTAATTAGCGCTCTTGTAATTACTTGATAATTTATTATTCAATAGTAGCTAGTAAGCGTCCCGGGTCATTAGGTGATAGGCGCTTGTGTTATTATTAATTGATTATTTAACAGAGTGTCCAGTAAGCGCCCCGGGTCATTGGGTTATAGGCGCTTGTGTTATTTATTAATAATTGTTTATTTAAAAGAGTGGCCAGTAAGCGCCCCGGGTCATCAGGTGATAGGCGCTAGTATTATTTATTAATAATTATTTATTTAAAAGAGTGGCCAGTAAGCGCCCCGGGTCATCAGATGATGGATGCTTGTGTTATTGGACCTTATTTGAATCTCGCGCGTCACCTTCGGTACTAATTTTTTTTTGATCTAGTGATTTCCCACGTCAGAGAGGTTGGGTCCTAGAGAATTCCCAAATCTGGCCGGAACTATATCCCATCGCTGTCGCTGCGTCACAATGATAATTAATACGCATTGCTGCGCATGCGCCGTCTATACAGTTAAGTTCCATAGTTCTATTGATTCGTTACATCAGTGTGGTTCTTGGTCCTTCGTCTAGTTAACCTAGTAGTGATTACCTATTTAGTCAGTTTTTTCTGTGTAAATATTCACGAATTGTATGTTTGGTCACTGAAACAACTAGAATGAACATATTGACATGAAAAACATTTATTGTTTCATGAGTTTCTTGATGTTGATATGCTTTATATTCTGAAAGCTTTTGAAATTCGCAGACAGACATAGTGGTCCGATGGAAGCGTTCCTGATTTGTCAATCAAAATGGATGAGCAACGCCACACCTTGTATTTTTATATCATAGTTATGTAGGTGGTCCCATTGTCCCAATGCCTCCGTTGCCTAAAGTAAATTCATGTGAACATTTTATGTCACTTTCGCTTTCTCGCGCCAAGTGTTAAATAGGAAACGAACACCGAAGAGACGTGGTAGTATAACGATATATAGTAATGTTTGCCAGCACTAGTAATATTAATATAGATGGTAGCGTTGGTCAACACTAGTAGCACAACTATATATGGTTGTGTATATACTTAAGATGGAATCAGTACTCTATAATAAAATTTTTTTTAAATAAGAAAAAACTGTACATGGTTAAGTGTAAATACCTCAAAGTCAGAACGCTTCAATGTATAAGAAAATAAATGTATATTATGGTGTTCGCTATTCGCTATGCGCCCATATCAGGTGGCGCTGTCAAGTGAGAAAAATTGTTTCTCTCTAAGATCGCCAAAATGCATGGAGCCTTATAGAAAATTTTTTTAATAAATTAAAAAAAAGATTATTAAGAGTGAATTGGCCAAATGAATCAGCAATTTAATTGAATATTGTGTTAGTGTACAGTAATAAATTTTCTTTGGTGTTGTCATATGTACTACAAGATTGAAAAAAATAAAAACGTGGATTACGACTGAGCTAACACAACATGTATAAGTGCATTTATATATGCTTGCACTTGTGTAAAGCTTAAAGAATACAAGTAATTCACGGAATTGTAATTTAAATGTGTAAAAGTTAACCTAACCTGTCGTTGGAATTAACGTTTATTGAATGCTGTGTTGTGAGAAATAGATAAATATATGCAGTACTTAAGTTTTTCAATCCCCACACAAGTGCAAGCATGTATATGTACTCATATATGTTGTGTTATAACAATCCCAATCCATGTTTTTGATTGTCTAATCTAGTAGTATACACATGAAAACACCAAACAAAATTCATTACCGTACATTAACCTAACACACGCTTAAATCACTGATTTATTAGGTCAATTTGCTCTCAACAACGTTTTTCTTAAATTTATTAAAAATGCTTCTTATAAAGCACCGTGTATTCCGGCGATCTCATCCAGGAAAAATTTCTCTCATTCGACGGCGCTACCTGACATAGTCGCGTAGCGAACAGTGTTGGGTGAAGAAAATTCCCGCAGTAAAAATTACGGCCAGTAACATGAAAGTTACTGTCACTAACATACCAATCTATATAGTGTTGGAAAAGCGAATGGACAGAGAAGGAGGGGGAATTCCAGAAAATCATAATGAGTGCTTCCAAAAGTGACTGGAAAACATGCGAGAAATAAAGCAAGCGCCAATCACCACACAACCCAGGACGATGACTGGTCGTTTAAATTATTTATAATAAACACAATAATACGACAAGCGCCAATCCCCACACGACCCAAGATGCTTCCTCGTCGCTTTAACTATTTGTAATAAATAAATAATAACATGAGCGCCAATCACCACACAACCAGCGTTGGGTTAAGAAGATTCCCGCAGTGAAAATTACGGTCAGTAACATAAAAGTTACTGTCACTAACATACCAATCTATAGAGTGTTGGAGAAGCGAATAGGCAGAGAAGGAGGGGGAATTTCAGAGGTTCTTACCGGTGCTCCCACATGTGACTGGCAAACATGTGAGAAATAACACAAGTGCCAATCCCCACACAACACAGAGCGTTTACTGGCCGCTTTGTTTATTAATTAAATAAATAAAATAGTACAAGCGCCAATCATCACACAACCCAGAGCGCTTACTGGTCCCTTTATTTATTTAAAATAAATGTAATAATTAGACAAGCGCCAATCCGCACACAACCCGGAGCGCTTACTGGTCCATTCATTTATTTAAAATAAATATAATGATAAGACAAGCGCCAATCCCCACACAACCCGGAGCGCTTACTGGTCCCTTTATTTATTTAAAATAAATATAATGATAAGACAAGCGCCAATCCCGACATAACCTTCAGCGCTTACTGGTCCATTCATTTATTTAAAATAAATATAATGATAAGACAAGCGCCAATCCCCACACAACCCGGAGCACTTACTGGTCCATTCATTTATTTAAAATAAATATAATGACTAGACAAGCGCCAATTCCCACACAACCCGGAGCGCTTACTTGTCCCTTTATTTATTCAAAATAAATTAAATAACACAAGCGCCAATCATTACGCAACCCGGAGCGCTTACTCTTCCCTTTATTTAACTAAAATAAATATAATGACTAGACAAGAATTATTATTTGATGCTTTTGAATGATAAATAATGCGACCAAAAAGGTGCTTGGTAACAGGAAATTGGCGCTTGCCTTATCATTTTATTTATTATAAATTAAGTAAGCGACCAGTAAGTACCCCGGGTCGCCCAGTTATTGGCGCTTGCGTTATTATTATATTTAATGTAAATTTTGTAAGCGACCAGTAAGGGTCCCGGGTTGTGTGGTGATTGGCGCTCATGTTATTATTTATTCATTACAATAGTTGAAGCGACCAGTAAGCGTCTCGGGTTGTGTGGGGATTGGCGCTTGCGTTATTATTAAATGTATTTTACTAATTATTAAATCTCATGAGGCTGCTGATTGGCTCGTTGGATTATTGGGTTAAATAGCTTGGGATTAATTTATTAAGTTATTGTGTATGAAATTTAGTCGAGTTATCTGGGGATTTTCGTTTTGCCCTATATAGACAATTTGAATTTCCCTTAAGTTTACCAGTCACGTTTGGGAGTCCTCATTGAGAACCTCTGGAATGCCCCCTCCCTAGGCCTATTCGCTTCTTTAACACAATATAGATTGGTATGTTGGTAACAGTAACTTTTATTTACTGACCGTACTTTTCACTGTGGGAATCATCTTTACCCAACACTGATAGCGAACAGCACTAGTAGTAATACTGTTTGTGGTATGTGACCCTCGTTCACCATCTGCTGGAACTTACATAAAACAGCACAAATATTTCACACAAATTATGGCTACATGGGACCACCTGTATCACCTGTATATCTTACACTGTGGTCTAGTCCAACACATCTGGTATGGGCCTACTCGTTTTTTGTGTTACTGCTAGCAGACAAATGTTAAGAACGCATATTTTTACGTGCCTTTACCTGCGTACCATACCATGTGCCTTTACTAACAACACAAGTAAAAATTAAAAGTGAGAAAAAACTGGGCCCAAGCTTGGCCGCCTTGCCGCTCACCTTAACCGCAGCTCGACACCTGACTTGGCTTCCAGTGGGTTTGTAATACGGTGCCACAGTTTATACAGTTGCGACACTCCATAAAAAAAGAGCGTCCGGAATTTCCAGTCTCTCGGCGTTCTACAGAACATGGCGGCCGCCGCTCTAACACACAAACAGTTGTCTGCTATGTTTGTTTACGTTTGATCTTTTGAATATATTTGACAGATACGTTTTGAAAAGCACCAGAAGCAGCTTTTTCTTATCAAACTATTGGACTTGAATACAGGAACAAAATCTAATGGAATGATATTTTTTTTTAATTAACAACACGTTGCTAATTTTTACAAGAATCTTTTTTATCGAGTATCGATCATTCTCTTTATTATTTTTTACATTTTACTTTTTTTAGAAATATTTTTATATGATTATTTAAGTTTTATAAAGTTTTTTGAAAGTTATTTTTTAAGCACGTAGGCTATTTACTATCTACGTAAGTACAATTTTTATGATATTTTTGTAAAATTTTTACATGATTCTTACACACTTACATTCCTCATTTTTTCATGATCGATGAAATTATTATAAAATATATACACGTGTATATTAGAATGCAATCAATAAACATTTTACTACATTCATAAATTAAAACTCATTTATACGATCCCAGACATTATTTCATTCAAATTTCGGCGGGTGGCGCTCCGGAGAATATGGCGACCAACGCCACATTGGCGGAAGTAATGAGCTATGGAGTGTCGCAACTGTGTAAACTGTGACGGTGCTGACTTGGGCGCAGCTTGGCCTGACTTGGCATTACTTTCGCCCAGTAACTGCCCACTTTCGTCTCCACTGATACTGGATATACATGTGTGTGTGTATGTCCGAGCGCGAGCACGCCTGCGCGCATGTCAAACTATTTGTCTACTTATATATAGACGTCACTGTATTATACCTTAGAGCATATACATATGGAGGAAGCACGTAATGGGATAACGTGTAGGCAACTGAAGAGAGAGAAAGCAATAGGTTTGGGGTACCTCACTTTTTAATTCTTTTCTCCTTATTCGTTCGTGATTAGCTATCCGTTGACTATATGTATAGGTATAGTAGTATTTCACTTTGAGTAAGTGCCGTCTGCTCATAATATTTACATCAGTCGAGTCAAAAGTTTAATTATTGTAAGTATCACAGTGAATAGCTAATGTAAGCGTGATTTTGCAAAAGTTTTGGTTAAAAAAAAAAACAACATGAAAACGTGTTTCGTGCCAACGCGTAAACTCAAAAGTTACGACTTAGCAGCTAAAAATATAACCTTTCACCGATAAATACTTATGTACACTTTCTTCAGAAGTTTTATTAGTATTATACTTTATAGAAAAATAGAGTTGCATATGAAATATGTGATATTATATGTATAATATTCAAGTGCTGGCAAAGATGAAAAGAGAAGAGAGCAGTGGGCAAATAGTCTAGCTATTCGTTGTCAAACAAAAATGACGAACAACTCTTTTATTTGCAGTCATCATTTTGAACCAAAATACTTTTATACTTGTGGGATTCGCAAAAATGTTAGACTAGTATCATTAAAAATCACGCTTACATTAGCTATTCACTGTGATACTCACAATAATTAAACTTTTGACTCGACTGATGTAAATATTATGAGTATACGGCACTTACTAAAAGTGAAATACTACTATACCTATACATATAGTCAACGGATAGCCAATCGCGAACGAACAAGGAGAAAAGGGCAAAAGGGTTGAAAAGTGGGGTAACCCAAACCTATTGCTTTCTTCTCTCTCTCTTCAGTTGCCTACACGTTATCCCATTACGAGCTTCCTCCAAATGTATATGCTGAATATGCTCTAAGTATTATACACTGATCAGCAGACGAAATTGGGTGATTACTAGACCCAAGTCAGCGCCGTATTGCAAACCCACCTGCGGCCAGGCTTGGTTGCTTAATTTGGACCATGCGTTTGAGCTGGGCTGCTCATTTTCATTTCTACTTAGGCAATGAGTCCCCCTGTGTCCTTGTCTAACAAGTGTACAGAATAAAAAGAAATAATGCGCATGCGTTTATTAGACAGGTCAACTCACTCACCTCCAGCGATGGGATATAGTTCCGGCCAGATTTGGGAATTCTCTAGGACCCAACCTCTCTGACGTGGGAAATCACTAGATCAAAAAAAAAATAGTACCGAAGGTGACGCGCGAGATTCAAATAAGGTCCAATAACACAAGCATCCATCACCTGATGACCCGGGGCGCTTACTGGCAACTCTGTTAAATAAATAATTATTAATAAATAACACAAGCGCCTATCACCTAATGACCCGGGGCGCTTACTGGCAACTCTGTTAAATAAATAATTATTAATAACACAAGCGCCTATCACCCAATAACCCGGGGCGCTTACTGGCCACTCTGTTAAATAAATAATTATTAATAAATAACACAAGCGCCTATCACCTAATGACCCGGGGCGCTTACTGGCCACTCTGTTAAATAAATAATTATTAATAACACAAGCGCCTATCACCCAATAACCCGGGGCGCCTACTGGCCACTCTGTTAAATAAATAATTATTAATAACACAAGCGCCTATCACCTATTGACCCGGGGCGCCTACTGGCCACTCTGTTAAATAAATAATTAATTATAACACAAGCGCCTATCACCCAATAACCTGGGGCGCTTACTGGCCACTCTGTTAAATAAATAATTATTAACAAATAACACAAGCGCCTATCACCTATTGACCCGGGGTGCCTACTGGCCACTCTGTTAAATAAATAATTATTAATAACACAAGCGCCTATCATCTATTGACCCGGGGCGCCTACTGGCCACTCTGTTAAATTAATAATTATCAATAACACAAGCGCCTATCACCTATTGACCCGGGGCGCTTACTGGCAACTCTGTTAAATAAATAATTATTAGTAAATTACACAAGCGCCTATCACCTGATGACCCACGGCGCTTACTGGCCACTCTTTTAAATAAATAATTATTAATAACACAAGCGCCTATCACCTGATGACCCGGGGCGCTTACTGGCTACTATTGAATAATAAGTTATCAAGTAATTACAAGAGCGCCAATTAAAAAGATCTTTGTTGTACTAGATAGGCAATCAAAATAAATTGTGATATGTTTAATATGTTATCGATCAACTTTTTATCATTTAATAGTGTTGCAAACAAGTGTCCTGGATCATCAGGAAGAAGGTGCTTGACATACTTATGAATAATTATTTATTCACTAGATTTGCAATTAGCGCCCCAGGTAATACGGTGATAGGCGCTTGTGTTATTTATTAATAATTATTTATTTAAAAGAGTGGCCAGTAAGCGCCCGGGGTCATCAGGTGATAGGCGCTTGTGTTATTTATTAATAATTATTTATTTAAAAGAGTGGCCAGTAAGCGCCGTGGGTCATCAGGTGATAGGCGCTTGTGTTATTTACTAATAATTATTTATTTAACAGAGTTGCCAGTAAGCGCCCCGGGTCAATAGGTGATAGGCGCTTGTGTTATTAATAATTATTTATTTAAAAGAGTGGCCAGTAAGCGCCGTGGGTCATCAGGTGATAGGCGCTTGTGTTATTAATAATTATTTATTTAAAAGAGTGGCCAGTAAGCGCCGTGGGTCATCAGGTGATAGGCGCTTGTGTTATTTACTAATAATTATTTATTTAACAGAGTTGCCAGTAAGCGCCCCGGGTCAATAGGTGATAGGCGCTTGTGTTATTTACTAATAATTATTTATGTTACAGAGTTGCCAGTAAGCGCCCCGGGTCATTAGGTGATAGGCGCTTGTGTTATTAATAATTATTTATTTAAAAGAGTGGCCAGTGAGCGCCCCGGGTCATCAGTTGATAGGCGCTTGTGTTATTTATTAATAATTGTTTATTGAAAAAAGTGGCCAGTAAGCGCCCTGGGTCATCAGGTGATAGGCGCTTGTGTTATTTATTAATAATTATTTATTTAAAAGAGTGGCCAGTAAGCGCCCCGGGTCATCAGGTGATGGATGCTTGTGTTATTGGACCTTATTTGAATCTCGCGCGTCACCTTTGGTACTAATTTTTTTTTGATCTAGTGATTTCCCACGTCAGAGAGGTTGGGTCCTAGAGAATTCCCAAATCTGGCCGGAACTATATCCCATCGCTGCTCACCTCACTGGCAGCCTTCTCTCAGAGAGTTCTCTCTCGCTCCTCATATCAGATCCACTTACAGGCTTGCAGGACTCCTGGCGTACTCTATTCAAAAATTCCTATGATTAATATATGTTGCGAAAGTAAAAAAAACATTACATGTTAAATGCTAAAATATAATAGTAATCAGTAAAGGTAAAACTGTTAATGTCAGATATTATATTGCAATTAAAGAAATTAAATTCAGGATGTGTAACTTTTTTATTCAACTATCGTGTACATAAAGATAAATAAAAATAAAGTAATATTTCATTTAATTGCAGAAAATAATACTGTAATTTTTTTTTGTTTTTTATTCACATTAAATGAAGCAGAGTCAGAATTTTTCCTTTCATTTTTATTTTCTCTCTTAAAGTGGTTCTTTTATGACTCCCAAGCAGCATTGTTTTACCAAGTGTATTACGCACATAGTAAGACTGAAGAACTGAAGCGCCGCGCAACGGCAGCGTCAGTGTATACATAATACTCATGTAAATAATTGGTTAAAAAAAAAATGTATTACTTTTTTATCACATTAACATAATTTTTAAGCAATTTTTATCATAAATTTCTTATTACGTTATCATTACAGTAGTAACTTATAAAGTTTTTATGCTAAATCTGACGCGTCGTTGCGCGGCGCTTCAGTTCTTCAGTCATAGACTAAGTGCATGATACACTTGGTAAAACAACGCTGCTCTCGAGTCAAAGGTGCGACTGCCAAGTTGATATTTATTAAAGCTGCTTAAATTTTAAACGATTATTTGTTAATATTGTTTATTTAGGCAAACTTAGTACTGACTTATAATTTTAGATGATAATATACGATATAAAAATTCGTAGGAATGATGAATATTTATCAGACTACTCTTAAATTTTGAGGGGTAGTGTATTGTAACTCAATAAATGATTCTTTAAGATTTCCAGCAATTCTGTTTATAATTATTTCATAAAAGAACCACCTTAATATTGTCATCGCTAATTTTCAGACTCGCTTAGAAAAGTAAAATCATCAAAAATTATTATTCATTATATTATTATTAATAAATTTCTTCAAAAATGTAATTATTATATTTTTTGATTAGATGCGCAATAAGCTCTATTATTGCATGAGTATGTTGAAATTACATGTTTAATCAACACAATAAATATAGCTGCTATACCTAAAATTTTTTTACAACAATAGACGGAAAATGAATGTTTAGGGAGTTTTATGTAAGTTTTCTTGTGCCTTCGAAGATTATGATTATTGTATAGATAGATAAAAATATCGATCAGAACAGCTTAATCATTTCTTGGAAAAAAAAACTAAAAATTAATGAAAATTATGTATAAGGATTTTTTCTCTCTTACTTTGGATGTTAATAATTTCTTGGGAGTTTTAAATGTAAGAATCATACTCATATCCTAAGAAATTATTTTATTATTATGAAATTCCGAAATGGCCATGCTAACGATAAGTATCAGCTTATGAAATTATTAATATAATTGGTATTAAAAAAATGTATTTCGATGTATAGGGAAAAAAGGGTTTGTTAATATTATTTATCAATTTCAATAAAACATAAATAAAAAGTAAATAAACTAGAATGATGAATCACGTTAAAAAAAAAAATTTGCCAACAGTTGGAATCGATCCTCCGATAGCAAAACAAGAACAGTAGTAGCATAAGCCCTTACTACCTTAGCTATCGAAACTTCGAGGGAAGAAGATCTTAAAGTCACATATGTTCATCGATCACCTCCGGGGCTTGTCCTACAGGTCATAACAATTATGATGAGGAAAAATAATTAACCAGTGGTTATAGCTGAACTGCCATCCTTAAAAAAATTAGCGGACATTTTTTCTAAATAATACTCAATTTCAAATTAAGTATTAACGTACGGAAAAAAAAAAATGTTTTGATATCAAATTCTGTGCATATATTTATGAGCATTTAGTTTCACGATTTAATCGAATGTAAGATTGATAGATAACATTCAAGCAAGAGCGAGAGAGCAAGAGTCAGTTAAATATACATAGCATATACTCGGTTGCAGTCAAAAGAGAAAAACTTATGTCGTCGCTTGCTTTGGCTGTGCGCTCAGAATCCACTTCTCTTCTTGTAGGCGCACGCTCTTCGATACGAGTCTTGCACTCTCGAAAAATGTGCGCCTTGGTTCGACGGCTGGCCGCGGCGGGTCGCCCCGATCAGTGGCAAAAAGTTGTCTCACGCCGTAGCATTGGCGTTAGCAATCTCTCTACTCATCTCTGACTATACAGTAGATATATGTTATTACACACACACATACATTTACCTTGGCCAGGCCCTGTTTATAGCCTGTGATCAAACTCATTACACTGGATGCGTTCCGTAAGCACTGGCCGTTAAATGGAAGTGTTTAGATAATGTGTAAATAACTTGTTAGTGTAAGAGAGATAACATGTAATATTTTCCCCTTGCACTTAAATGTCATCTAGGATACAGAGATACTTGAAGATTAAGTGCTGGAGCTTACGGAACGCACCCACCGTGTGATAAACTTTACATTTAAGCCTGTCCAAGCCCTGGTATTGTTGTAAGGCTTGCCTGGCCAGGTCCTGGTCTTAACCTTTGGATTACATTCTTGTCAGGCTGTGGTAACACTGGTAACTATGCAGCGTTTTCTCTCGCACCAATGAAAACATTACTGGACAAGGTTATGTGGGTTAAGCGCTGTTTATTCTTATGTCTCTATATTCAGTACTCGATCATTTTGCGTGTGTGCAAGTGAGAAGGTACCATGTTGTCTCTCTCGCACTTGTGATAAATGACGGTGATCATAGACATAAGAAATATTTACTCTTCGTTTTCATGTACGGCGCTGAAGCACAAGTAGAAAGAGACATAACATTTAACGTGGGTCTTTATCAGTCCCGCACATTGCCAACGATGGGGAGGTCGCATCAGCTAGACTTAGTTTACTGACCCTTGTTGGCAATGTGCGAGTGAGGCAGATACCCACGTTCAATGTTATGTCTCTTTCTACTTGTGCTTCAGCTCCCTACACAGCCACATAAGAAACTTATGTACTTACTAACTGCTCGTTCTTATGTATAGCGCTGAAGCACAAGTGTAAAAAGAAGCTGCATTTAGCGTGGGTTACAGAGGGTCAAGTCCCGCGTTGAAATGAAAGTGGGCAGCCCAGCTTAAACGCTTGATCCAAATTAAGCAACCAAGCCTGGCCGCGGTTGGGTTTGTACTACGGCCTTTACTTGGGCGTACCTCGGCCTGACTTGGCATGACTTTCGCTCAGTAATCGCTTACTTTCGTCTGCACTGATATTGGATACATACAAGCATATAAGTTTGTACATGTATTAATGTGTGTGCTACGTGCGCCGCACGCGCATATCGTACTATATTTGTATACTTATAAATAGACGTCTCTATATTATACTGATCTGTAGACGAAAGTGCGCGATTACTGGGCGAAGGTAATGCTAAGTCAGGCCAAGCTGCGCCCAAGTCAACGTCGTATTACAACCCACTGGAGGCCAAGTCAGGTGCCAAGCTGCAGCCAAGGTGGGTGGCGTGGTAGCCAAGCTTGGGCCCGGTTTTCACCCACTTTCAATTTTTACTCGGGATGCAGTGTAACAGATGCGGGATCTTCTCCTGATTGACTTTGCTATATTTAGGACCAAAACGCACACAATTCTAATTAACCAATCACTGGCTTGGAACCTCACATCTGTGTGTTTTATATGTTTGAGTGACGTACATCAATAGGTACAAGTAGTGTAGGTAATATACATAGATATACAGTTTCTAAACAAAGTCCTGAACATGGCGGCTCATTTGCCACACTGTGCCCTGACCATCGGCAGCGTGGGTATCGGTCTCTCTCGCACAATGCCAATAGACTTGAGCTGTATTCCGCAAATGCTGCCAGCAGTTAAGTTACAAAGGTCGTGGTAACGCTGCATGGTCGGGCGGCGCTACTGTCAACCTGTACTAACTGTCGATTGGTTCCGCATGTCAACAAACTTCGATATTTTTTGCTGTTTCGACTCCCACGCTACACCGATATTTCGGAGTTTGTTGATATGCGGACATCCGCTGCGGAACCCACCGACAGTTAGTACAGGTTGACAGTAGCGCTGCCCGACCATGAAGCGTTACCATGACCAACGTAACGTAACTGCTGGCAACATTTGCGGAATACAGCCTTAGTTTACAGACTCCCTCCCGTTGGCAATGAGCGAGAGAGACAGATACCCACACTCAAAGCTGTGTTTCTTTCTACTTGTTTTTTAACTCCGTACATAAGAACGAGAATTCTATATTTCTTACATGTCTATAGTGCAGTACATAAGAACGAACAGTCTATTCGTAATGATCGTGACCTTGACCTTGAAGACCTTAACCGACATACGAACAGAGCCTTTCGTGAACACAGCCCACGTAACTATTCATCAAAATGAATTATTACAAAAATATTTTGAATTTCTACGAATGATTAGGTTTCCGTATGCTGGCAGGCACCGAAGGCTGGTTTAGATATTCGACTACCCTCGGGCCCTCTCGCCTCAGCTGATGGTCTATATTGATTTGAACAATCCAATTGGTGTGACCATAGAGATATTATAGGTAGAGTAGGCAAGCCACCGATTTTTTTGTAAGTGGAAGCGTTAACACGTTAAAAAGAGATGCAACATCGAGCCACTTTTCTATCTCTCTCTGTGCTCGCTGCTGATTGGCTACAGATGTTTTACGTATATGTAGGCATAGGCAATCAGTAGCGACCACAGAGAGAGATAAAAAAGTGGCTCGATGTTGCATCTCTTTTTAACGTGTTAACGCTTGCACTCACAGGCTTGCCCACTCTATCTATAATATCTCTATGGGTGTGAACATGAAACCGCGTAAAGCGTAAAGCGTATCGCGTATCGCGTATCGCGTAAAATTATAGGATCAGGGAAAGTTAGGTAAAGTACGCTTTACGCGAAAAATTTGTTATCGCGCACATGGGAGTAAAAAATACACGCGTAAGTGTTTTTAAACCAATCACAGTGAGTATTTCGTTGGCTTTGCACATGCTGTCTCGCTCGCACTCTTGGCCAAAATAAAGTTACGCCCGTATTTTTGTACCCATGTGCACGATAACAAATTTTTTCGCGTAAAGCGTAAATGAAGTACGCAACCTGTGAATACAGTCAGCAGCTGAATATCAATAACATAAATTAAAGTGTCAATTGTATAATTAATTGGGTTTTCAACTTGGATAAAAAACCAAATCGTAAGAACTTTAGGCAAATTGTGAAAGGTCTATACAACCTATGCCTATGCAATGACTCAATATTGCAACGAAAAAGTGAGACGTGTTATTAGGCTGTATGAAATGCATTTACGGTTTTCGAATAAAAATAAAAAAACGAGTATGTGGGCAATTACAAATACTTAAAAACTTTTTATGTGACTTATGTAGTGTTAGGAACTTTAAGTTTTACGCCTTTTCGTTACCACAAACTGGCGTATACCTAATCTTCCTTACTTTTACGCGATACGCTTTACGCTTTACACGGTTTAATGTGCCCAAGCCCTTATGTTTTTCAGAAGCATGTCGTAAATCTTGATTTGTGTCTTACGTGTATAAGTTGTATCATCTTAAAACCATAGAGCCATAGACATGAAAAATGGACTGCTCGTTCTTATATACGGCGCTAAAGCACAAATAGAAAGAGACAGAACATCGAACGTTCATATTTGTCTCTCTTGCATGTTGCCAACTATGGGGAGGTTTTATCAGCTGGTAAGCTATACATAAGAACGAGCAGTCTATTTCTTATATGTCTATGCTTAAAACTGTCTGACATCCCGCGCGATTTGATTTGACTGATAATGTGATAATTCATCATGATTGTGGCTGTGTTCGCATAAGGTTGCGTTAGTTAAGTCAGTTAAGGTCACATTTATCATAAGTGCGAGGGAGATAACATGATGTCACCGTCTCACTCGCACTTATCATAAATGATCACGTGACCTTAACTGACTTAACTAACGGAGCCTTATGCGAACACAGCCTGTGACGGAGCAAAGATCTTTGCTTAAGCTGGACTTTTAATTTAAAAGTATTACTTATTGTTTTTCCCTATTTCACGGTATTAAGGGTATTCCAAAAGACAGGGTGCACGCGCGCACGCGGGCGTACACTTTTGGAGCGTTCCAAAAGCTAAAATTGCGTGCGCCTGAACTGCTCTAACTTATAAGAGGATACACATTGTGAAGGGAGATTTATAAAACCAATATGCATATGTATTGTATATATTGTATTTGTATTAGGTGTTGTACATACATAGGTTATTTAAATTAAATTAAAGTTTTTTTTTATAAAGGATTCTCCACATTAATAATATCAGACTCATCACACAAGTCACCTAAAATCTACTCAGCCGATAACAAATCTGCACTTTAGACGCGCGCCTGCGATTTCTAGCTTTTGAAACGCTCTAAAAGTATCGATCCAGGCGCACGTACGCCCTGCCTTTTGGACTTTTAAAATACTCTCTAACTCTCATTGTGTTTATAATTAAAAATCGCGCGGGATGTCGGACAGTTATGAGATGATTAAACTTATACACGTAAGACACGAATCTGAAAGATTTAAGACATGGTTCTGAAAAATATAAGATACCATGTAAACGCACCCGAATATTTTGTACATTACTTTACTAAGTGCGCAGACCTGTAGGGTCATGGGCGATGATTGGACGATGTTGCCTGATAACACGGAAAACATATCCGTGTTCTGTAGCCTTTACTTATTTATTTACAGAAATTTACGATACATAAAATATATTACAACTTTTTATTGCGAAACAATAACATTGAAAATTAATCAACTAACTTGATGTGTCCATTTGCCAACAAGTATTTAAAAACCAGTATGCCACAATATATTGAACGTTAATTTTAAAGTTATTGAGTCAATTTATTATGTGTAATTTCAAGATAGTTTGCTTAAACCACGCTTTAGAAACATGAATTCGTTTGTAAAAAATTACTTTTCAACATGATTTAGACAGTTAGTTACTGTTCAAGAAAATTTCAAAGAGTAATTTTGTCATAAAAGAGCAGACAACTATCAAATAAATTCAAATTAGTCTATTCAATTTGCATCTTTCGTATATTCTCCTAATGTGTACTTTAAGTGGTTACTGTCATGATTATTAATTTGTCAGATCATTAATGGCCCAACCTTAAATGAGGCTTCCTATTTTTTTTTAACACTATTTCATATAAAAATAAGTGAAAACAGTTTTCTTCATACTCAGAAATTACTGTAGTTAATTATATAAGTTGGTATCAAGTTTTTCATGCATATTGACTTCAATATACTCAACATCATTGATCTTAGCAGTGTAGACATCTACAGCGTCATGATTCGCCAATTAGGTAAAAAGCTGAACTACATGAGACGTCAAAGTGAATGTCCGGAAAGTTCAAACAATTTTAATGAAGATTTCCGTAGTCGCAGTCAGAGCCTAGACAGTCAAACTGTAGCAAAACAATTACCGATTTCCTTAGATTTTGACTGTGAAACAACCTACCGTATCTATGAAAGCATCTTACGGCAAGGTATTGACTTTATGTAGAAGCACATTTACATGAAACTTCTGTAATATTAAGTATTTCTAAATACATTTAATTTGATATAGACTTCTTCATTAAAATTTATAACGCGTTTTTTTACTTAAACTTAGTTATTCCTTCTATCCTTGTTTTGTTTCTTTCATTTTCTCCGATTTTGTGACTATAATATTTAAAACAGGTACATGCATTGACTGTATAGTTAGAATGAATAAAAAAATAGAGTGCATATGTGGACATACCTGTTGTAAAAAAAAAAAAAATAGCATGAACAATCAAGGCTGACTATATAAATTCATGTGCAATTTACTACCCAAAAATGTAGTTCAAAAATGATTTATGTCTTAGACAATTAATCTAAATACAGTTTTCTTGCTCAACATTCTAGCTTTGTGTTACTTATATAGATTCAAGGGGATATGGTATTTTGGTTATTAAACCCTATTTTTGTCCATCCACCACTTAGGATATTGTAATCATGTCAGAGAGTTATGGACAGATCATTCCACAGTACAGTATGAAAGAATTAGCTAAAAAGCATAACGATATTTCGAAAATTCTAACTAGCTCGAAAAAAATAGAGTAGTAGTTTTAATGTATCATTAGTAATTGAAATAGAACTTAAGAAGTAGAAATGTCAGCAGGAGCCCAAAAAAATAGCAAAAATGGCCCAAACATTTTTTTTCGTGTCTAGTAGAAAACCGAAGGATCACACATAAGAAAAAGTCGTGTGAAAAAGATGTGCAATTCTAAGACAAACAAAATAAACCGCGTTGGGTTCAGATCGGTTACGCCGTTTTTTTGCAAATCGCAAAAACTGCTATTTCGAGCCATTTTTTAGAAATTCAATAACTCCCATTCTATACAATATTTAGAGCTGAAACTTAAATACAAGACAGATATCATAGCCCCTATTATACACACAAAATTTCAGCTTAATCGGTTTTAAACTTTTTGCAGCAAAAACCGAAAAAAGGTCCTCTCGATAAATGGCCATGAGAAAGTTGTAAGCCAACATAGGTACATGTTTCAAACGTATTTCGCTTCGTCTATATTTACTTTACAACAACCTAAAGCACCATTCACTTTTACCCGTTAGAAGTATCTTAAAAATTGATTACAAAAAACGGCTTTTTGCTCTTTGGTCAGTGAAATCGGCGGCTCGACTAGCCGCCGCTGGAGGCCTCGCCCATTTTCTGCATATTTTCCTCAAAACGAAATGTGTTTTTTTTCCAATCAATTTTTAAGACACTTCTAAATGGTAAAAATGCATGTCATTTTAGGTTGTTGTAAATTAAATATAGACGAAACGAAATACGTTTGAAACATGTATCTATGTTGGCTAACAACTTTTTCATGGCCATTTTTCAGGAGGACCTTTATTTGGTTTTTGCCGCAAAAAATTTAAAACCAATGAAGGACGCTCGGTAGAGATAGAATTTTCCAGTGAATTTTTCTGAAATTTTGACCAGCCGTTTTTGTTGTTGTTGCAATAAACCAGTCAAAATTTTGAAAAATTCGTCTGTTTTGTTTTTGAGATATTCAATTTCGAAGCTCAGTCATTTTAACACGGTCGCTTATGGGAAAACTGATTAAAACTCAGGTTTAAGCAAATTGGCCCAGTGAATTTCGCCAATTTTTTTATATGTCACAGATAATATGTTATGAGTTTAATGCATACCGCGTTTCGCGACGATCGTCTGATTCGGTAATGTATAAAAAAATTAATAAAAGTTCGATAGAAACGCAATGGCAACGTCTTAAGTGGCGGGAAATTCAAAATGCTCTGGGACGTCAATCAGTAAATGTTTTAAAATTACCGTAGATTTTACGCATTTTCGTATAAAATACAATCTTA
Organism: Copidosoma floridanum; assembly: GCF_036245765.1. NCBI lineage: Eukaryota > Metazoa > Arthropoda > Insecta > Hymenoptera > Encyrtidae > Copidosoma > Copidosoma floridanum. The sequence continues at coordinate 11,992,346 of NW_028321901.1, read as the reverse complement.
TACACGTGTATGAGCGTATATACATTACGCCCCCCCTCCCCATAAAAAAATAACAATATATTTTAATAACACGTTATTTATTTTTCTTATAAAATTTCAAATTTATGATTATTTCTGTTCCTTTCTTATTTGTCGTACTTTCGAGGTTATACTGTTTGGCTTTAGGCATTTTTACGAATGAAATCCACGGAAATAAATACAATCGTCACAAGTCTTTTCAATTACCTATTTATTCATTTTCATTACATTTTCATAACGAATCAAAGTCAAATAATTACTGTTTTATCTCAAAAACATTGAACATACACGTATAACACTGTCGTAACCGACGGAGCAGACGAGCAGACACCTAATGCGTGTACATGAACGCTCACACATTAAAGACCCGTACGGCGTTGTCAAATCTTCGGTCATCGCTCGTTTTCCCTTGCTCCGCAAATGTTTCCCCCCGATATCTCTACCGAACGTCCTTAAGCTGAAACTTTGTGTGTATGATAAGAGCTATGATATATGTCTTATGTTAAAATTTTAGCTCTAAATATTGTATAAAATGCGAGTTATTGAAATTCGAAAAAATGGTTTAGAATGGCAGTTTTTTTGCGATTTGCGAAAAAACGACTGAATCGATCTGAACCCATGTGGCTCATTTTATTCGTTTTAGTATTGCACATCTTTTTCACGCAACACTTTTTTATGTACGATCCTTCGGTTTTCTTCTAGAGACGAAAAACATGTTTGGACTATTTTGGCTATTTTTTTGGGATCCTGCCGACATTTCTACTTGTTAAGTTCTGTTTCAATTACTTATGATACATTGAAACTACTACCCTATTTTTTCGAGCTAGTCAGAATTTTCTGGGCCGAAAAACTAATTCTACCATACCAATAAACAGGCAAGCCAAGCTGTACCGACAGTGCAATATAAATCAGGTAGTCCCAGGGAATAACCCGACTAAGAGTGGAGGTCAATAAGTAGTGAAATATAATACCAGACGCAAATCTCACTTAAGCGAATGAAACCTCTGCATATTGAAATATTCAGATTTAGATAGTGAGGAATTTTTTTGTTTTTTTTTGTCAGAAATTAGGGTTATAAGCCTTGCAGTTTCTTAACTTTTATGATTTGAGGTGGATTTCATGTTTAGGGACTAGCACCATCCTGATGGTTAGATATATCGCTATGTGTTGTAGCCGTTGTAGGAACAGCTGGGGTAGAGAATAGGCAAATAACTATTTCAGTAAAATAATAATAGTGCTCTTATTCAACAAACTTGACAATTCTTAATCGAGTCACTGATAGCTATAGAGATATAAGAATAGAGTGCGCTAAACTCCCAAAACCCTGTACTAAGCTGTATCCCACGGTGTGAGAGAGAACGCTGCAAAAATTCCTTTCGTGTCTGTATCTAACTTCTGTGATTGAAAAGAGACAGACAGAGAATCTTTGCACCAGTCTCTCTCGCACCAATGAAAACATCGATGGACAGGGTTATGTGGGTTTAGCGCTTTCTATTCTTATATCTCTATGCTGATAGCTTAGTTCAAGTGGGACGACTGATTGCTCGACGGCTGTCTGGAATAGCCTCTCTTCTTCGCTCTCCCCACTTCACTTGCACGAAAGGTGGTGTCCCTAAAGTGTAACCGCCTGTGCTGCCACCCTCGTGGCTACCTGTGGAAATTACTTGATGTAGGTAAACAAATCCAAATCTTATCGCAGGGGTAAAAGCAAAATCATTTTTATATAATTAGTTATTAATATTTATTAATATTAGAACGGTAAAGTTAAAATTCCTACTAAATAAAACATATGTTCAATATAAAAAGTCTAATTTGTCTCAATCGTGTCTTATAATTCAGATAAAAATAAAATCTTTACTTATTTTTGAGATAGTGTACTTTTAGTGTTAAGCCAAATGAGATGATGATTACCTTAATCACGTAAAAAATGTCAAGAGATGTCTCCTTGCATGTTCATACATACCGTCTTTTTATATTACTAGTTATGTTAGATGCGCTTAGTGCGCTTAGATTATTTAATTATTCAATTTGTATCACATTTATGAATAGTTATTTATTTCGTTATTCAATTTTAATATAAAACCGAGTAAAATACCTTTCTTTAAACTTCTTATTGTATGTACAATTTTTTAATTTAAGATACTATAACAAATACTTCAAGATCTTTGCTCCGTCAAGTTATATCCTAACTCTCAAAATGGCAATTGAATTTAAGAGTACAAAAAAATCAAATAGTATCTGACTTCAGATAATTGCCACAACGCAGACTCATTTTTTATTTTAAATACTACTTCAAATTTAACGAAATTCATGCTAAAAATTATTTTTACCAATAAACTATTTGATCAATTTAAATCCAAAAATATCAATCATTTATGTATCGCACATTGTGAAATTTTAATTTTTTTTAATATTAGCTTTTTAAACTACATTTTTTAAAATTTATTTTTGAATTCACCCGCTCTTCGTGAATCTTGTCAGGCACATGGAACCGCGTAAAGCGTTAAGCGTATCGAGTATCGTGTTAAATTATAGGATCAGGAAAAGTAGGGTAAGGTACGCTTTACGCGAAAAAATCCGTCATCGTGCACATCGGAGTAAAAAATATACGCGTAAGTGTTTTTAAACCAATCACAGTTAGTATTACGTTGGTGTAACACATGCTATCTCGCTCGCACTAATGGCAAAATAAAATTACGCGCGTATTTTTTACTCTCATGTGCACGATGACGAATTTTTTCCCGTAAAGCGCTAAATAAATCACGCAACCTGTGAATGCAGTCAGCACTTAATGTCAACAATAACAATTTAAGTGTCAATTATAAAATTAGTTGGATTTTTGACATAGATAAAGAACAACTCCTAAGAACTTTGGGCCAATTGTGGAAAGTCTATACAACCTATACAATGACCCAATATCGCGAAAAAAAAGTAAGAAGTGTTTTGATTAATTTGTAAGGTAAAGTACCCTCTATTCGGACACATAATTTTAGGTAATCCACTATTTCTAAATTCACAAAGAAATTAGCTGTTTTTGCGAAAAAGACGGTTGACATATAGATAATAAAGTAATTTTTCTGTCACTTAAAAAAAAAAAAGTTCTTCGTGACCGTGTGATCATTGTTTAAAATAATTATAAAGATTCAGTCTCAAAACCCCGTGTATTCGGACAATGCATTTCTAAATAGTCCGAATATAGGTCCCGTTACGACGTAGGGACCATAATCCGGACAGTCGTGAACATTGAGAAAATGAGGTTATGGCAGATCTTTATATACAGTTATGTTTTACTTTAATGGCTTTAATTTGTTAAGCAAATGCAAAAAACAAATTATTATTGTATTTTACTACATAGTATAACCATTTCTTTGCACTTGTAAGCAAGTGAATTGCTGGATTATGTGTGTCCGAATATGGGGTACAGTTTGAACCGTAGTATCTAATTTCCGGACAGCAGTCAAACACAAAAAACCTCGATTTGCAATAAAAAACATTTCTTTTAATGAATTATCAAATTAATTCGACGTATGTTGTAACTATTCTAAATCAATTCGATACTGTAGATTACAAATAAATTTTTTTTATTCAGAAATTGTAAAAAAATCATGTAATTATCGCTGCTGTCCGGATATAGGTCTGAACAACACTTTTGTCCGAATACAGGGTACTTTACCTTATAAACTATATTTACGGCTCTCAAATAAAAAGAAAAAAAGGATTGTGTGGGCAATTACAAATACTTAAAAACTTTTTCTTCTGACATGTGCAGGTTAGAATTCACTTGCATTGAGAACTTTGGAAGCTTATTTTGTTGACAAGACAGCAGATCTCTCTTAAGGAGGTTTGGGAGAGAAGTTAAAAATGTAGAATCGTGCAAAAAAATGTATGCTATATTTGAGCATATTAGGACTGCTCATGAATTTTTTCAGATTTTTCACCTGGGGAGATTTTCGAAAAAAAAGTTATTGAATATTGACATTTTAACACTGTCTCTTACGAGAGAACAAGGTTAAGTTGCCTTTTAATTAAAAATTAAGGCACATTATAAATGTAATAAATTAAATAAAAACACTTTTATAGATACTTTAGTAAAAAAGGAAGATGCTGAACAAAAAAAATTACGACTCGCCAGGCATTTAAGAAAAAAAATCAATTACAGTCGTACAGTTTGAAGTTTGTAGAGGGCAAAAGGAGGTGCGCGGCAAAGAGGGAACATCTGTGCGGACAGGGGAAACTCCCCGTTCCTTAATTCTCTGAATGATACTCCCAAATCTCCTTAACTCTTCCCTACTTCGAACTTACGCGATACGCAAGGCTTTTACGCCTTTTCTACGTGACCACAAACTGGCGCACCCTATATATGCCTGATCAGAAATTTAAGGTGGCAACCGAACGAGTTCGAAAGGCCTTCTGTAGGCAACCAAAGGTGGGCCACCAGTGGCAGCGTAAGGGGGCAAACGCTAAGTCCCAGAGATTAGTAGGGAGATTGCCAGTGCCTATGATAGAGAGTGTGTCACTTTTTTTTCACTGATTCGAGCGCACCGTCGCGGCAGACCAGTCTAATTATACGCACGTTTTCAGCAGCGGAGGGGAAGACCAAAATGTGCGTACGATAGGTACCTCATAGTGGGGGAAGGAATATGTGCGTATACATGGGTATAGCTATATATGTTTTGGCTGCCTCCTGACTGAGCTCTCGGGTCTCTCGCTTCTCGGCTCTCGCTGTAGCTCGCAGCTCTCGCATGCATGTATACCTATATATGTTCCCAACGCGCTGTATTCTCTCATAAAATATTTTGATTTGAATGTTGGACAGTTAAGAATGTTATTATGTCCGGTCAAATATTACTTGTTAAATAGGGAAGTATTAGATACTTGTACAGCTAAATACCGCTAAATACTGAATTTTTCCTCGTTTAAAATGACAAATCGAGTAATGATAACGTGAGTCCCTTCATGTAACCTTTCCAATAAATAATTATTAAAATATTCAGAAATATATAAATACTTGAACTTCAAATCAATTAACAATAGAGAAAAAACCAAAACTTAAACTTAAACCTTGGAGCTTTATTATGAACATATGTCACTTTGATTGCATGAAGGGTAAGTGTGCCGGTAGTTGAGGCAGCTAAGTGTTGCTACATTTACTTTTGCACTGATCACTCCAGGGTTCCAATCTCCGTTACGGCATATTTTTTTTTTTTACATTCGGTTTTTTTAGTTTGATATTACTAAGTGTTCAGGATTGAAGTGAATTTAGTCCGCGTTTATACATTAAACCTATTCTTAGAAATTCACCTTGACTTGTACATCTTTATTTCTCTGCAAGCAGTCACACTGCAAATGTAAACAAAGACTTTCACCCATGTTACAGACAATTTTAATTTTTCTTAAGTTCTCTTTCTCTTTCTATTATTTTCCAATATTTTAGTTTCACACGAGCCACTGCTCTGCGTAGCAGTACACATATATGCTAACAAATACATATCTGTTCGCGCACTGCTCTGCGAAGCAGCCTAATGAGTCAGTCTGCTTTCGGCGCGTACAGCTAAAGCAACTCACAGTACTCGCTTGCTATATGTAAGGAGGCTCGAGACTCGACGCCTTGCATATACATAAAGACCGCGTTTTCCAATCTGTAAAATAGTCTGTAAATAAATAGTTCCAACAGTTTTATTACATCTCAGTCTTCCTCCATATTTTTGCTGCTTCTTCGTGTGCTTCCGAGTGCACGAAGAGCATCTATTCACAAACCTTACCCAGATCACTGTAATGAGCTTTTTCAAGCTCAGCCACGCCAACCGCAATACAGTCCACTACAGTCAATATCCAACACTAAGAATAAAATTTTTTCAATAATTTTATTTTATTTTCATGTTTACATTGCGTAAAAAATACTCTTAGTTAATTCATTAGTTGGGGGATTTCTTTAGATTTAAATTAATTTTTGTAACAATACAATGCTAATAACAGGGTACATGTTTATTAATATATCATCCTTGTTACGACGGATATACAACTATTATTGGTATATTTAAAAATTACCCAAAGGTAATAAAATAACTCTAAGTTATTTGACGCCGGTTTAAATATGATTAACACTTTCAAAAAGGATCACACTTTTCATAACATAAATAACGATCTCATAAAATATTACTAAATAATTAATAAGACTATTAAGTATCGGAGACATTAAATAAAAATATTTTCTGGATGATATTTTAATCAACAAATTGATAAAGTCGTGTGTCGCAGCACAAGCTCTCATGAAGAGAAGTGCTTTTTGCTTTCCTTTTTTGGGAAACAATGCACAAAATTTTTATGGCTATCTCTGCTCTCGTAGCTTGCATATCAAATACATGAATTTTTTATGTATTTGTTAGTGTTCGTGATAAAGTAAAAAAAAATATCTGTAATACAGCATTCAGTTTTTATCCCTTACATTATAATGACAAACTAAGTCACGGTGTATGTATAAATTTGTATACAAAAGGAAATATTAACTGATTATTAAAAATATTACACATAGATGATTGGTCAATAATATTTCCCGCTTAGACTCAAATTACATTCTATTTGCAATATCTATATGCTCTTTCACTCTTACGTATGTATAAAAACCTAATCCAGTCTTCACTATTTCGGCAGCCAACCTCGGACCTACCGTTTGCCCCCTCACGTTGCCACCGTCAGCCCACCTTCGATACTTTGGTGTAATATCGGTGTACCCACATACATTTTTTTCCCCTTTCTTCAAAACTTTCCGTGCCGATTTTAGAACACTAAACGCAGGGGCCAATGTGCATCTGCAAAGAGGTGAATCACCTACAAGACTGCTCGTAGCTAAGGTACTACGACCATGTATGACTCACATACATGCACGCTGGCCCATGCTGACCGGAAAAGAAATCGAATGAAATACTTTTTAAAGCGTAAAATAATAAAATAACTTTAAAGAACTAACAGATGCAAAAGTCTAGCTAGGACTAGTTGCGCCGGTAGATAAAAACTAAGACAAGTAGACTAAGATAGAGTTAATGTATAGTTGATAAGCAACCACAGTATAAATAATAATGTTAACTACTGTAAACGTAACAAAGCGACATTATTAGTTTCACTCGTTTTCGATACATGAGTTGCCAAGCCACCCTCTTGTACGATAGAATTTTTATACCAGTCGCAAAAACCTAATTTTTGTAATCCGGACAAATGTTGCTACTTTTCAATATGTAAAGGAAAGCGGGAAAGTTGAGTCAACAGTCAACAATAGTTCCTTCCGCTTTTCCTGACTCAGATATGTCGAGAGAGAGGTTGCACGACCGAGCCAATATAAGTAACGGAGAATTTTCAAATCCCCAGGGCACCACGTGCCGACATCCTCTCCAAAGAGTAAGCATAAAGGGTAATGAGAATTGATCCCACTACTAACATTTCAAAATATATTCGTAGCTAACAATAAATTAAAATGACCGACAAGCTTAGTTAAGTTAACAAACAATAGATCACGACAAACACCTGATTAGTGTTTTGACCACAACTACAGCTGCTTCAGAGATGAATGGTTGGACCGCTGTTAACAATTACTCTTTCCGACTATCAACTTGTTCGATTAATGCATCTGGCAACTCTAACAACTATTATAGTTATTAATCTGTAAAAATTATTATTACTAATCCTATTATTCATATAGCAACGCAGTGAACAATTATTCAGTCAACACCTACATGAAATATTGGGCGATTTTCACCGCTCTTGTTGCAATAAATTTGATTGAATAAGCGAACAATGCTTAGTCTACGTAAATTCTAGTAATATGTTATCCTTAGGTTAATATTAAATTACATGGAAAATCTGTAAAATCTTGATGTAAAAGAGAAAGAAAGGGTGCAAGTGAGTGAATCACCTTCCCCTCTCTTGACGCATGTAGGAAAGCTAGCCAGAGGTGGGAAGTGCCAATTTTGAGTGACTAAACTAGAGCAACTCCAGCCTATTAGATCTTCGGCTATTGTCTTTTCCCCCAAAATTGTCGGCGGCAAGCTTTCCTGCGTCGTTTTCCAGCCAGCGCGTGGTCAAGGTCCGCTACTCCTTATAAAAAGGCCCAGAGGCCCCGAGAAAAGCACTCGACTCGGCTCCACGATAGCCCTTCAAAGTAGACTGAGTAGTAAGAGTCCGCCTCTGCTACAACCCAGTCTACTACGAAGCGAGGCACAGTTACAGTTTAATTTCACCCTCGAACGGTTGACTAGGTAGCTAGAGTCCGCCTCTGCTATCTCACGGTCCTCCACGAGTGCGGTTTTACATCTTCGATCTCGGACACCTCGCGCTGGTTCACTCCGCTGTACGTTGTACATCAAAAATAAAAGTAAGTCGAATTTAAATACTAAAGTGGCAAGCCTTTTTTTTTCCTCTCGGTTTCGAACGTGGACGTGTTTTTGTTAGAGTTCGAAATTCGCTATCGGTAAATACCACGTTACGAAATTAAATAGACAAATTACTCCTCACGTAAAGTCTAGGGCAATCACATTTACTCCGGATGGTACTGGTGGATCCTAGACCGGTCGCGAACTTAAACCCTTTTACCCCCTTTCGCAACCTCTAGAGTGTAGCTACCTTTGCTCGTCACGGTACTGGTAACCTCTAGATCGCGAACGGAATATTATTCAACACACTGTACCAGGTTTTCTCAATAAACCCGAGGCGCGCCGCGAACGAGTGCATCGCATTATTGCTCGACAACCGCGTCGATTTAATCAAAACGGCCGTCCTCGCCCCCTTTTAATTACTCAAACAAGAAATATAACTACCTTTTAGCCCCACGTCCCACCTACGCGCCCAGTGCGAGTCACGAGTTATTAAGAGAAAGCTTAGACTCGAATAATACGTTGCGCCGACGTAACATTAGCAAGCGAATTCGGACCTTCAATCCGCCGAACTAGAATTTCTGATCGGGTGGCATATACATATACCTAACCTTCCTTAGTTTTACGCGATACGCTTTACGCTTTACGCGGTTCCATGTGCCCGCAGCCTTATTTACTTAAGATTAGAATACTCTGGCAAAGTTTGAACTATGTTTGAGTACTCGCTTCTGAAAATAGTTATTTAATCTGTAGAAAAATCATTTTATTGTTATAATTTTTTGCATTTTTTATTAAAAAAAAAAAAAAAAAAAAAAGGTGAGATAAAATTTTTTGTCGGTATTAAATCTTGTGACATTTGTAAGAATATGTGAGTAATCCAACTTACTGACCATTGTCTTTGATGTTTAAAAGTTGTAAATTGTTATTTTACAAATTATGTTACGAACTCAATACATTGTTAAAATGGTTTCATACTAAAATGTCAATGTAATATTTTTTTTCTCAGTTAAAAATATTATTTAGAAACTTTTAAAACCAACGGAAATTCAAACTTTGCTGGAGTCTTCCAATCTTAAATAAATAAGATTGCATGTAAGCGTAGCCTAACAATCAATCTTTTAAGTTAGGATCGAGGGAGTTCACTCGCTAAGAGAATTAACGTCAATATGTCAATATATTGATAATACTTTGAACAGTTTAATTAGTGTATAAGAAACCTTCGATTCGAATTTCAAGTCCCTTTATGGCTTATAAAGTGAGATATTGATACTTTGATTATTAAACTTTTAACGTGCAGTCTTATGAGAATCAGTACTGTTCTGATACATAACCTGCAATATCTGCATAACCGATGTCAAGATTTGATTAGAAATTTTTTTGAGAATAGCTAAAAAATTAGTAATTTTGTCCCAATTGAAGGTGTCTAATAAAAACTGATGAAAATTTTTTTTGTCTGTTTCTAGTCGGTTTTTGCACTTGGAAAACAATATAAAACACTACAACGTTCAAAATTTGACGCTTCTTATATTTATTTCTATACCAGCCCAAGATTAAACATGAGTAAAATGTATTAATAAGTACTACCATCTGGATGTCAGAACCAAAACAGGGGGGTTCAAGTACTTTACATGGAATAAAAAAAAATGAAAAATAAACTTATTATTACAAATCCACGTAAAATACTTGAACCCCCTGTTTTGGTGTTGCCATCCCGATGGTTGGTATTAATTAGTCAATTTTCTTATGTTTAATCTTGTATTGGTAAAAAAATAAATATAAGAAGCGTCAAATTTTGAACGTTTTTGTGTTTTATGTGGTTTTCCAAGTGTAACAACTGACTAGAAACAGACAAAAAAACTTTTATCATTTCTTATTAGACACTTTCAATTGGGGTAGCTATAGTCTTAGACTGACAATTTAGTTTTATCAATAACTGAATATACAGTTAGCAAATTAACGTTCCTTTGTAGCTGCCTCTGTATATTATGTGAAATGTGGCAGCGCTGCACAACTGATTTACTCGATATGTATATATATATATATATATATATATATATACACCGTGTATCAAAAATTAGTGAGGAAAACTATACTACGCGATAAAGTTCGTCAAGACTGATGAAAAAGGTCTTTACAAAACTTTGATTTGATGCGCATTCTCCGAAGTATTAACAAATTAACATTAATAATTTCGGCCAATCACAGAGCGCTTAGCGTCGGGGGGCGGACTCTCAGTGCCGGTAGTGTAATCGACTCTTGATGGAGGGTGCGGTGGTGGGGAGGTGCCTAGGGGGAAAGAAGGTTAATACGCAGAGTGTAGCTTTATCGACTGCAGAGAATCAATGAGTCGTCGAACTGGGGGGTAATGCAAACACTGCCGAAATGAATGAGGATGTAGCAATAATAAAAGGGATGATAAAAGAATGCTCTTGGTAGTAATAATCTGAATAACCAATTCGCTTTTCTCCAAATTTTTAGCACATCTCTGAAAATAAACTCTACAGAAAGAAAAAGGAGTCATAAAAGGACGCTGGCAAAGTGGTATAAACACTTTACTTAAATTGCCAGTCCTTGAGTATGGAGAGCCAAAAGAATAATTTCTCACCTTTGAGCACACTCACTGGTGACAGCTCAGTAAACTCCAAAAATTAAGACTAACTGATCAGTTGGCTTATTGCAAATCTGAAAACCAATCAATGTATGGATTGGAACAAGCGCATAATTTTCAAGTGTCAGATGATGGTTCCACTTAGAGGAGCAGTCCATTTTATTACTTTCCACTTCCTCGCATACTCACTGGTGAAAAATAAGTAAGATTACTCAACTGAGACCAACTGACCAGTCAATCCATACATAAATTCCAAGTCCACAGGATCTTCTTGGTACTGGTGCTCTTAGTCGACGAATCTACTTTCTCTAAATTTACAGAACATTTCTAAAAGTAATCTGTACAGAACGTAAAACATAATTATATGCAGAGAGTCAAGAAAGTCATAAAATGGACTGCTCCTCTTACTTAGTGGAACCATCATCTGACACTTGAAAATTATGCGCTTGTTCCAATCCATACATTGATTGGTTTTCAGATTTGCAATAAGCCAACTGATCAGTTAGTCTTAATTTTTGGAGTTTACTGAGCTGTCACCAGTGAGTGTGCTTAAAGGTGAGAAATTATTCTTTTGGCTCTCCATTACTCAAGGACTGGCAATTTGAGTAAAGTGTTTATACCGCTTTGCCAGCGTCCTTTTATGACTCCTTTTTCTTTCTGTAGAGTTTATTTTTAGATATGTGCTAAAAATTTGGAGAAAAGCGAATTGGTTATTCAGATTATTACTACCAAGAGCATTCTTTTATCATCCCTTTTATTATTGTTACATCCTCATTCATTTTGGCAGTGTTTGCATTACCCCCCAGTTCGACGATTCATTGATTCTCTGCAGTTGATAAAGCTACACTCTGCGTATTAACCTTCTTTCCCCCTAGGAACCTCCCCACCACCGCACCCTCCATCAAGAGTCGATTACACTACCGCCACTGCGAGTCCGCCCCCCGACGCTAAGCGCTCTGTGATTGACCGAAATTATTAATTTTAATTTGTCAATATCTCGGAGAATGCGCATCAAATTAAAATTTTGTAAAGAGCTTTTTTATCAGTCTTGACGAGCTTTATCGCGTAGTATAGTTTTCCTCACTCATTTTCGATACATGGTGTATATATACACACATGATGTATACTGAGAAAAGTGGTGTTAGAAAAAGTGTCACCACTATAATAAAAATTACTATATTTTATAGGAAAGCTGAGACATACTCGCCATATTATAAAAATTGCTATGCTACATAGTAAAACCAGATTATAGTAAAATTTTCTACTCGACATAGTAATTGTCACTTTGCTCAGGAAGAATTTTTATATTATTAAGGAAGAGAAAAAAAAATATGTATACATACATATTGCCCAGAGAACATATATATTGAACAGAAGATATATACATATATATATATATATATATATATATATATATATATATAGATAAATATAGATTATTTTTTCTTATAGTCCATAGATACTGATGAATTTGTAACATATTTTCATTTAAAAAAAGATCTGCAGAGACTGGGATTCAAACCTTTATCCTTGAGCTTCCGAGTCAGGCTCCGCAACCACTAGACCAAGCAACATGATGTCCGCGCGAGTATGGATAAAGTACATGTGGTATCGTGGACTATTTATCATACACACAATAAAGTTAAAAAATCAAAGGATTTTCTGTGGACCACGGTATTAACAAATGATAGTCGATTCAATCTTAATTATCGGCTCGTATCAATTTTTAACCCTGATAAATCAAACAACATGTTTCTCTTAATATTTACATTCATATAATCTCAAATTTGAATCTCAATAGGCGTACATACCTAGAGACATTGTAAGAAATTATTTTCGAACATAGTAATTTTTACTATACTGAAAAGCAATGCAGTGGAATGAGAAATTTTACTATGTCACATAGCAAATTCTACTTTAGAATGTGGTACTTTTTAAAACAATTACAACAAAATTTACCATGTTGTGTAGCAAAAATTGTACTGTCACAATTTTTACTATTTGAGACATAGTAATTTTTATTTTGCCGTAAAATAATTTTTGTAGGGTTACTGCATAATAAAAATTATTAAAAATACAATGAAAATTATATTAAATGTAATAGTTTTGCGTCATCAGGTGAGTATAGCTCAGCTTTGCTAAAAATATAGTAATTTTTAGTACAGTTATAATACTTTTTTTAACACTATTTTTCTCAGTGTATATACACACTTTAATTATATACGAAGCGCAACAACTTTTGGGAAAGCTCACATATGTGTGAATAATGATAATGCTCTAAATTAACTTAATAGCTTATAATAAAGGTACTTAGTATGATTTTTGAGTGAAATACTAGAGAATAGTGCATTTGTTTTTATGATGTACTACTACGTGTTTGTATAAATCGTAATTTCAAACTGATATTAATATAAGAATATATTTTTACTCAATTGCAACAATTTTCAATTTTATTGTTTGTATAATAATACAAAGCAGTCTTGTAAAATTGTAACTAAGTTATTTTTAAATATTTTAAGTCACATACATTTTTACTTTTAGTATAAATTCTTAAATATAATTAATTACAGTATTCCAATGATGACTTTCAAGTATTCTAAAATTACATCTAGCATTGCTTTAGTTTTGATCACAGTAGCTGCGCCAATTACTCTTTGCTGAAGCAAATCTATAACATTTTGTTCTCCTTTGAGGTACTCATTCATTAGCAGTTCATAGGTGATACCAGCATATGCCATCCTTTTTAATATAACATTAGAAACTATTCTATTAAATGGATCCAAACTTTTTAGATGTATTTTACATTGTTTATCCTTTTCCATGGATTAAAAAAATTCATAAAAACTGATACAACAACCCATTAACTCTTCATATGTTAGGTAAGAACAAGCTAATTTTTGTATCAGTACAACATGCATAATAGCATGATGAGCTTTTTTCGTATATACTTAAAGTAAATCTTCAGCAAGGGTTGTCAACTAATAGCTCTTCGTTTTCTGATCAGGAAATCGCTTTTTGAACAGTGTCAGAGTGTCGCTTAATCCTACAACAAGTTTCCTAAACTATTCCACTAAACGGTTTCGTTATAATTTTAGTAATAGCCTTGTTGCATCAAAACTGTTGCAGTTCTGAGCGACTAGAATGCAAGTTTTACCTATATTTTTGAGGAACTGTAAGAATTAACTCAAAACATTTTTTATGGGTAATGCTGTCACTTGTACTCCTTGACAAAAAAAATTACCACCCTCATTTGTCAATCCGTTTACATGTGATGCCCTAGGATTAATGGGTTTTGAAAGTTTCCCTCCTTTCGGATACCAGGTGATTAATCAGGTGATTTTCATGCCAAAATCTCATCAGTCCAGACTAAAAATTTTTCAGGTTTGTTAGTATTTATTTTATGCGTTTTTTCAAAAGTTTTGAACTTAAATTTTTTTTTTTCAATTGGACTTTTTTTTGGAAAAATTTTTTAGGGAAAATGGTAAAAAAAATCCTGTATTAAAAAAAATGACTAAGGATGGTAAAAAAAAAAATGTTTTAAAGAGAAAAAAAAATCACCTGATTTATAACCTGATTTCCGAAAGGAGGGTTGATGTGTTTGTTAAAAATTGATTTTTTATATTTTGCATCAATTGAAGAATATCATCAGTCATACTAAAGCCGTCAGTATGAATGTCAAAAAAAATCATTGCATTACAATTTGTATCATCTTGAGAAAGCATGTGTGTATCAATCTTGATATCCATCACAGGATTTTGAGGTACCTATTGCTATCAATCCCATGTTAGTTTCATAAGTAGTGCCTTCTATTGCTTCATGTTCATCTTTTAACTGTTAAAATTTTTTTTGCAGTTGAATAAGACGCAATTTAAAAGTTGGCATTTTCGCTTTTTTAGTACGTATTTAAAAAGACTTTCCTACTTGCTCAACGTGCCATGATAAATGTGATCCAGGACTAAGATTTAATGTTGTTAGCACGTTCTTTACATACTGCTCCCCAGTGTTTTTTTGTGCAACAGCACATGCAACTCGAAAATCATAGGATTCAGAGCCAGCATAAGATAATGTTTTTGGGGCTTTTCTTGAAATAAAATTGTTCAAGCTCTCATTTTTTTGAGTCGAACATACAGCTACAAATAATTCTGATTTATCAGCTAACTGTGTAAAAATCGAGCGTAATTAATTGATTAGAGTAATATTTTTTAGTTCACCCGGTATACTTTTACATTCATAATTCTTTTTATTTGTGACAGCCACACCATTCGCCACAGTTGTCATGAATGTTGGATACATGATATGGGATATTTTTAATGGCAGTTGCCATCTCAATGGTATCGCCTTTATGTTGCGCCATGGCATATGTAAAGTATTCATGTAAATATTTTATGACTTCTGTTGTCAACTCTTTATCTGGGTACTTACCTTGGGAAGATGCCCTTTGCCAGGCAACAAGCACAACAAGCACCTTTGCCATCTAGGGAAGCTGTTTAAAACATTCCGAGAAAAAGGAAAAATGCTGTTTTTCTAACAGTCTACAATCTAAGGTAACTTTAGATTACCAAGTTTTTAAACATGGATTTCAGTCACCAGCAGCCAAAATTTATGTGATTATAAAGACTTACCCTATGCCTAGCACTACAACGGACTTGCGTTGCCCGCTTGGCATGATAAATTACAACACGTGTTGTGTTCCACATATACAGCAGAAGCCTAAGTTCCACTTAATGACTGGCTCAAAGGCCTTCCAAAAGAAGCTAACTTAACATGGACGTCAGAAGAAACGACGTGCGTTTCTTCGGTGCAAGACCGACATCAATGAAACAACATGCACGTATTTTTGAAGTAATACGCGCCTTACATGGGGAATGAACCCCGGAAACGACCAAGCTAGCAAGCGAGTCAACGTATGTATAGCGTGTAAATATCTGTAGCTATTATCTCCGTACCAGCCAGCGCTGACTGCAGCGCAAAGGATCTATTAGTCCATCTCTCTCTCTCTCTTTCGCATGCGCAAAATGGTGTGCCGCAGTTACTGTATCTATGTATATGATATAACTTCTATCTATACCTACTGCTGCATGGTGCAAGTCGTAACGTGGCTGTAATAAGGGCTAAGCTGGGCCAGTGTTACAGCTAAGGTACTATTAGGTAAATAATGCTTAACACAAAACGTTGCTTAATCCCCTTGAAGTCTTAAAAAATGCATTGTAAAAATCGTTTGCCTTTCCTATTTATCCTTTAATGTGAGTATATGTACGTAAATAAATGTGCATTATGTATTACATAAGTATAATATATATGTACGTAAATAAATGGGCATTATGTATTACATAAGTATAATATGACGATCTAACCTTCGAAAACAAGAAAACCAACGAAATTTGCGCACGTGTGCAACTACGAACAGTAAACAGGTATACAAAAAGAGACAGAGAAAGTAATACACACGAACGTTTGTTAAAGTAGTGTATGAACCTTTGTGTAGGTAGGTAGGATATATACTCTTCGTCGTGTATTGTTGTTCTTTTTAGTTCTTGTTGTTGATATGTTAATTAACATAAAAAAATATAAACATAATTTACTTTTTCCTCATCTATAACATTCACTGATAAAAATACATGTTCATAAACAAACTGTCTTTTTAATATAAAAATATGAAATGAAAATTATTTAGAGTCAAAAAAATAACTACTTTTCCTACCTCGCGCGTTTTTGAGAGGCTGGTGTGCGCTTGGTAGAAAAAATAGGATACGCCACATAAGCGCCATTGCTTCGTGGCTGCCTCACGTCCCTTGGGCCGTAAAATAGCCCCAGAGACGATGGCTTCTTATCTGATGGAAACTACTATTTTTATCATAGACAATTAAATACTACCGAGTTCAATAACATATTCTATAATGTTTCACACAGGATTTTTTATTATTTTTAGTTTGGAAAAAGTTATCCCAAACTTTTTCAATGCAACATTCCCAAACTTCTAGGAAACTAAGCTTTTGCAATTTAAAAATTAAAAAAAAACTTTTGCCACACTTAAAGTAAACTTCAATTTAACTTAAATCATTTTTTTTGAGCTTGTAAACATTGTTTGTCAAGTACAATCATTTTTGAACAAATTCATGTGATGGTCATAAAAAAACGAATTAATGCTTAATAACATAGGTTTTTTTAAATTCAAAGTTAAAACTGAGTTTTTACTGTTCCACTTATAACAAAATAATATATTTACATTTGCTTTGATCAAATTGTTTATTTTATTCGGATTTTTGGCTGTTTAATCTAACTGCAATGTATAATTTTTCGTCCACTTCGCTGTAATTTAATGCATTGATTATTTTGTTGTTGTCAATCACGATAATGTTCCCTGTTATTTAACAACTTAAAATAAGTGGAATGCATGAATTTATTTTTCTACAGTGAAAAATTTTCATTACACTACATTTTTCTTATAACTGCATAGCTCTTACATTCGTTTGTGCATTCTAAGCATGCATAATCACATGGACATTGGTAAATGAGTAGAAAATGGTTTAATTAACCATAAAAAACGTTATTTTCAAAACTAAATTAAATACAAGACGAAAATGTTTTCTTCTTTCCTGCGTATAAATCAGTTTTATAATTGATTTCGTTACTAAATAGTCTGTTAAAAGTGTGATAAAAACACTTATATTGATCGTACTGAATATTTTTTCTAGTTATAAAATTAAATATAGTTTGATTTTCTGCTTTTATTTTTGTAACCATTCCAACAATAAATACATTTTGATTAATAATCTTCAATTGGCGTCTGTGAGTTCCTCGTTCTCCTACTATTTTACAGAAATAAAATGCATTACTTTGTGGTCTTAATAATTTATGTTTTAATTCAGTCAAATTTATGAAACTTATTATTGAGGAACATATCTGTAGCTCTGGACTTTTTGATCCTTTCACGTCTTTTTTAAATACACCATTCAAGTTTTCAAAAGCAAAACAAGTCATCTTCCACAGTGGCCCAAATTTTTTAACCTCATTAGCTTAGTGCAACAAAAGGTAAATATTACAAGTCATGAATTTTTTTCCATAGAGAGTTTCAAAATTCTTGACAAACTCTGTCAATTATTTCCTTGCTTGTTTAATCATTTCTTCACTCACACTTGAATGATTTAAAAGACATACTCCATAAAATAGTAAAATATAGTACTTAAAGTATCCTGACGTTATTATGTCTTTTAAAATCTGTAAACTGTAAGCCAGTAGAAATGTTTTTTGCTCAGAAGCTTTCCAATATGAATATTCGGATACGTTTTTTGGAACTTTTTGAATGTATGATGGCATTCTTAAATTTTTTATTCTCTCATTGATCGTACTTGTGAAGGTAAGTAGAGAAGATGGTCGGATGCGATTACCCTCGTCGAACTAAAACCACATCAGCTTTTTCATGTCATCTTGAAATACACAGTGTATTTCATTTATTGGAGTTAATTGTGTATAGTCTTTCACAAGTAAAGCCAAAGGAGAAGGACTTTTTACCCCACATACCATTGTCTTTGCTTCAATAGCCTGTTTTGCATAATTTGTCTCTTCTGTAGTTGGCATTTCTAAATTTTCTTTAAAAATGTAAGTTTAGACGTTTTTTACTTTTACGCTTTTAATTTTGCAATTTTGACATCCGTTTTTTCCATTGTATTGTGAAATATTCAGAAATAAAGCTTTAGCTGGCAAATCACACGTACCGCTTAAAGTAATACCTTTTAAAAGTACACGACTTTCCAACGATGGTATTTCAATACTAACACCTTTGTATAATTTTTAAGTCTTTTTGAAAGACTGAGAGAAATAATTTTGGAGAAGGTTTTGTTTTACCGATCCAGCCACGATCATATTTTCTTTTTTGATTCTTCATTTGTAGGATAATTCATTTACTATTAAATAAAATGGCGAAATGCTTATTTTAGAAGATTTAAACAAAGGTACTCCGTCTGTGTTCCAAGAAAAAGTTAAATTATTTGGATTTTGTTTGAATTCTGATGATAGTGATTCATAGACAGATCCGTCATGTACGTCTTTATAATTAAATTCATTGATTTTACTTCTAGTAAACCTGTAATTTAAATTTTGACGAAAATTTTCCTGCTTACACATAAACTCTAGCTGGCTTATGATTGGAATTTTTAAAAAATAATTCTTGTTTTCTTTTGCATTAAATTCAGGACAAGTTTCTAAATTCTGTTCAAGTTTAAAGAAAAAATTTGCACAGTAATAATGACGAATGAGAGGATAGTCTATGCTTGAAAAAAATTGTTTCAATTTATAAACACTTTTGATACACTTATTCGGTTGAATACAGTGCATTCCAGCAAGGGAAAATATACTAGCTAAAAGTGAGCCCGTAATGTCAAAACTAATGGCTAAAGTAAAAGTAGATATCAGACTTTCGGCAACGGTAAAAAGAGCTCCAACATAAGCTGGCTCATTGTAAATTTTGAATTCGTCATCGTTACTTTCTAGATCATTTTAACTATCCGTTGAATATTCAGAAGAACTACTATCCCATCATTCTTCCGATGAATCTGTTCCAGGATCATTAATCGATTCATTTAATTCTTGTTGTGGTGGGAAATTCATTTCTAACATTTCTTCAGATGAGAATTTAAAAAAATTTTATTACAGTAAACATATATTTTTTTCGAAAAATTTATTGGCCAGATGCGCATTTATCAGTGACATCTAGAGTGAGCATGGCTTAAAATATGTTGAAAAATGTATAAGTTATATCTGGCCGAAAATGTTCAGCTTTTTCTTGAAAAAAAAAAAAAAATAAAAAAATAAAAAATAATAATAATAATAATAATAATAGGTTGCCTTAATCTGCTGTGTTTTATTACATCAATATTCACATTGTGAAAATCATCATTTTAAAAAAATATCGTCATATTTCACTCATGACACGGTATATGCATTGTTATGTATGCCAACAATAACGTAAATATTTAGTGGTAGTTTTCGTCGGATAAGTGCCATTATCTATGGGACTATTTTGCGGTTGCTTGGCAGGTCCCGAGGAACGTGAGGTAACCACGAAGCGATGGTGCTTATGTGGCGAATCTTACCTTTCCTATCGAGGGCACACCAGCCTGTCCAAAATTCCCGAGGTAGGAAAAATAAATTTTCCGACCTGGTGTTTTTGAGGGTAGGGGTGCCCTCGGTAAGAAAAATATGATCGCCACATAAGCGCCATCGCTCCGTGGCTACGTTACGTCTCTCGGACTCTGCTTCGCAGTTCCCTTGGGCCATAAGATAGCCCCGGAGATGATGGCACTTATCCACTACCAAAGTTAGAATTATAATTTTTAAACAAAAAGGCAGTATGCTGTCAATCAAAATAATTAAAGTAGATCTGACTAATATTATGTAACTTTGATGCTTTTTACTGAGGCAAAATTTGAGATGATATTCTACTGAGTATGATTAATATTTACTTTGATTTTAAACGCTGAAAAAATTCATTAAGTAATTATTTCTTGTTGATGTTGGATTTTAAAATGTTTGGTGACAAGCAATTCGCTCTTCATTACTGTGAAATACTTCAGAGCTATCTGAAAACAATGTAAACAAAATCGACAGGTTAAGAGAAATTTGAATAATAAAATAATTTGTTTTGGAATTATGACGTACCAGTCGAGTGCATTTCCTGAGCTACTCGTCGACGAAGTATTTTCTGCATCTCTCTCCAGTTCTTCTTTCTATCTTTTTAAGAACCGTTACTTTTTACTCCGAGAATACTCATTGAAGGAACGTGTACGTTTCTTCATGTTAAAAGACATTGTTGTGTTGAATAAATCACTGAATCGTCACTCGACAGGCTTGTATCTAATTTTTTGTTTTCACGTGCTTGCTCCTGCCTTGAATGAAATGTTTAAAGAAGCTGAATTTGATTTTTTCATTCTTGTTAAAATAATTTTTTATTTGATGCAACAAAACTTTAGGACATCGATTGAAATTTAAATTTTGATGTTCATTTAAAAATGAATCACATTTTTTTCTTGTATTGATTACACTAAAAAAACTGTTTAATCAGGGCACATTCTAATGTACAAGCACACTTTGTGGTGTCTTTGACTGAATGAGTATCAGTAAAAATATTTGTAACAAGGGTGAAGAGTAAAACATTCACAAATTTTATAGCGACTCCGGGAAGTTAATTCCATTGTTATAGCTTTTAATCGTGCTCCCCGCACACGATGTGTTAAATAATTGTATACACCATAGGTGCAAGGGGAAATTCCTAAAATCCGACTGACACACATGCGTCCCTCGAAGAACTTGCTATAGCATGTACCTAACTATTAAATAAATTTGCGTGAATAATTTTACCATTTTGGGTGTTAAACTTGTATCCTGCAGTGTTATCAGTAGCACTATACCATCAGTGTCAACAATTAACGTTGTTACTCCACTGATGATGTGTGTATGCACAGTTATTCTAAAAGATAATTCGTCAAATAAGCAACACAAATTTTTGAGGTTGTTTCTATAAAAATCGATCCACGCAGGCTTTACTGGAGTTGTAAGGTAAGCAAGGCTGAATAAATTATAGTGTACTAGAGCATGCTTTACTATCTTTAATAATCTTACAATTAAAAATACTCAAGTTTATTTTAACATGTTTGAGAACTATGTCAAAGCCATGAAGTTCTAATAAAGTTTTTAATCACCCCCTTCGCCCTCGCCACCACTCAATTTGTTCTTACGCCTGCTCGCCTTTTTTGTTATTTAACTACGCTTTTCTTAGACCCCTCACCACCCCTTAATTTTTTCTAGCGCCTGCTTGCACCCTCTTATTTTCTCTCCACGCTTTTCTTGGACTCATCCCTTAGCCTCCTCTCATAAGGAGTCAAAATATTTTTTATTTTCATGTAAGATTTACTAAATACAATTTTGGTAAATGGTTCCTCGTAATGTTAATTCAATTTGTTATATTTTTATCTATTTTTTCTACACTTTTCATAAGGCAAATAGACAGGCGAGTTGATCTTTTTTTTTGTTATTATGTAGATGTGTGTATGACATGATATACGTACGTGTATTTATAAAATTTTATACTATAGTAATATCTTAACAACAGTGGAAACCATCGCCATAAAGAAAATGACATTCATTATATAATATATAAATCAAAAGTAATTCATAAAAAATATTGCTACATAAAAAAAAATAGCAATTTGTTAGCATTTTGCCGGTATAATATGATGAAACTATTGAAAAAATTTGTCAGAAAGTAGAATGCTGAATGCAGAAAGTGAAAGTATAATTGGATAGGCTGTTATATCCCAAGTTGATGCAGACGAATCATATTCTAAGTAAATACTCAATTAATCCGTCTAATTCATACAAAACGTGTTGTATATACACAAGCTCAAATGACAAGTGGATATGTGACATACGTCAATTGTGGGTGTTTTTGTGTATTAGCTTTTAGGTGAATGTTTCATAATATGCTGACATATAACACGGCCAGCCTCGTTGTAAAAATGCATGTATGTATTGAAATTGTACGTTACATGTATGAATGCATAAATTGTATTGTATGTATAAATGAATAGTTAACTTGCGCATTCATTGTCCTTTTTTAATAATATTTACCAATTTAAAAACTGTAATTAACACATTATTTCTTTACATTCAAAATTGATTGTAAATCATTGCGAAATTTTGAACTTATTCGTGACACTTTTACTTGTATTTAATGTTTCTTTTTATTGCTGATACGAGCTTTCATTATCACTGATCCAAAAAACTCAATCGCACTTGTCAGAAAAATGCGATTGGTACTGTTGTACTGTTATTTCCTGTTACATTAAATCATAACATGAAAACTTCATCGTGCAAGCCTACTGTTTTGCTGTTAACGCAGTCTGCAAGAACATCGCTCATTGGTTGACCTAATTCAACCAATAGCCTGTTTTACCCACTCTGACGCTATAAAAATGCACCATCAAGAGGAATAATCGCTTACTTTACATCTGTCACCTGTCCTTTAACGTTTTAGTTTACGCTTGACTCCTGCGACTCGTGAGTACCTTATTCACGTAAGGCATAACGTGTTGGCTGAGGCTACTCGGGTGCATTTCGAGAATATCAATAGTATTGACCCAAGTAAAAGTATTGTATACAGTTTGTATATAACTGTTTATAAATAAACTTGATCAAGTTTTTCCCTAAAAATGATTCTATATAAATTGTATATAAACTGTATACAAATTGTGTATAGTATTTTTAAAATACTTGTATTGTATACAATTAGTATATAAAATTTGGAATACAGATTTTATCATTTTATAGATGAAAATGATCATACATATATTTTATATAGTTCATAAATAACACTCAAATAATTTCCAATGGATAAAGTATATGGATTTTTTATTCTTTTACAATACTTTGGTAAGTACACAATTTTAAATACATTTATATGCGTAATCTTTGTAACTTTTAATAAAATAAAATATCAACAATTTTCATAACTCGTATATGTGTAATCATTACAACCTCTAAGAAACTTATTTAACTGAGCTTTTTTATCAATCTCCTTTATTAAGATTAATTTTATTTTTATTTTCAATCATAAATTGAGCCAAGCTCTTTTTTACTGTTTGGTCATCCATGCTTCTCCACTTCTGTTGTGTTGCCCATGCTCTTACAAAAACTATAACCAAAAAAATAAAATAGTTTTAACTTAGTGTTTTAAATTAATATTACTTAGTTTATGTATATCAATATAATATTACCTAATATAGCATAAATTCCATCTTCGTATAGTTCCGGTCTAAAATCTCCTCCACCCGTTTTTTTTCCTTTCAATGAGCATCTTGACAAGGCTTTAGCTTTAAAAACTAACTTCATTTAGCACCTTGCCATATTAGTTTGTTTCGTTTGCGTGCTCGTGACGTTCTTTAATGCGAAACTTCTAACGTAGATTCCTGATTTTTCTACAAGCTCTACAACCTTAGATTAAAATATTTATATAGATTTCATTTAACAACGAGAAGAAAAAAAAAAAAATACTCCTTTTCTTTCATCTGGTCCGGTATAGTTTAAAGTCCATAAGCCCTGCTCGTCCATGACTGATTCAAGGTCAATATTTTGTGGAGTTTTTGATTCGAGAACTTTATTTGTATGATCAAACTCGATGACACCTGATGAATTCTTTGATGAGTTCATCTATTAATGAAGTAAAACATTAGATAATCGTTTAAAATTATATAGTAACAAAATAATTATATAAATAATAGAGCTAGCAGAAATTCAACTTCAAAAATTCTTACTTCATCAAACGATTCGTCATCTGAATACTGAACGAGACCGTAACATTTTTTTTTGTACCCTTAGATTCAGCCACCTTAAAAAAACAATGAAATAATAGTGTATTAAGAAAAAAAATTTGAGTTTTGTACAGATGGCGTCAACAAAAGCGTTTTTTGAAATTCTATGAAATAACTTTTTACATACTTCTTCGAGTTCATCGTCATTTTCTGAGTCTGTAATGTAGATGCTCCTTTTTTTTGATTCGGATTTATCAAGAGAACCAGACTGAAATAAAAAGTAGCCAATAAAATAAATGTTATTTCTCTAAATTTTTTTTTAGTACATTTTGACTTGAAGCAAGTGAAAAACTAACAACTTAAAAAAAGATGTTTGCTTTATATATGTACGCATATGCATAAAAATTCATATAATTACTATATCGAGTCCGTTTTCAAAGTCTAGTTCATCAACTTGGTCATGTTCACTAGTTACATTTGGTTTGTCATTAACTGAGGGCATATTTATGGAGCGTCTTTCTGTCACGATTTTTTTGCTTAAATTATATCTTTTATACTCAGTATGGTTTTGGTCTATACCTCTTGAAGTTGATGGCACTGACGCAACACTTTCATTTTTTCTCTAAAAATTTTTTTTTAATAAGTAACAAGCTTTATTAAATATATTTATAAAAAAACCTCAAAATACCTCAGTTATTGGCATGTTAAGTGAACGACGATGCGCATTAGTTGACATTACCAAATACACATCTTTGTCTTGTCTATCTGATCCCAAGTTGATTGGTGACACTGGGTTTTCAATTTCTTCTTGAGTCTAAAATACTCATGTAATAATTTTAATACTCTTAAATAATGAATATATCGTACACATATAATAAGAGTGTACTGCTTATACTATGCTATAATATATAACGTTAAAGCTCGAGTGCGACGACTGAATGATGATTTGTCTCTCTTGCGTATCAAGAGAATATATTAGGTGCAAGAGAGATTTTGATTTTTTTGATTTGAAAGCTAATTTATTTATGCCAAGGGCATTACACCCGAAAGCGAGAGAGAGAGGCACACACCCTCGTTAGTTGGAAAAAATAAATATGGATATGCATATGTTACATCAAATGTATTTCGTTAAATAGCTCAGTTATTGGCATGTTAAGCGATCAACGTTTCTCATTAGTTGTTTCACAAACGCTGCCAACGCATCTTTCTCTTGGTTGTTTGATTCCAAGTCTATCGGTGTCACTGCACTATCAATTTTCTCAAGAGTCTAAAATTATCATTTAATGCTGGTAATTAATAAAAAAAAATTGTAATTTCCATTAAAAATCATTACCGATGACATTGAATTGAGGTTATCCATCATCATAGTTAATTGTGCAAGAAACGAATCGATGTCAAAACGAAGTTTTTTTATTTTTTCGACTAACCAGCTTGTCAATTCAAGGTTACTAGCATTGCGATCTTCAATTTCTTGAAAAATTTGCTTATGTATTTCATCCAACCGTTTATTTTTTCTTTTTGGAGCCTAATTTTGAAAAAGATTATAAGTTTGCATATATAACAAAAAAATATGTTTAAGTATAAAATTTTTGCTAAGTAGGTGTAGTTTGCAATTTTTTATTACCGCGTGAGATAAACTTTCACTGGAAGCAGAACCATTCTCGTTGACAGCATCATTTTCGCCGACTGCATCTTTTTGATTTTTATTTTTCTATCCCTTCCTATTTTTTTTTTTTCATTTACATCATTTCTTTTAACAATTGCGCCTCATCAGCTATTGAAAAATGCATATGTAAAATTTTGGTGTGTTTACTGACATACTGCCAAAAATATTAATTTCTTAAAAACAAAAAAATTATAGTTATATGTTATTTCATAATCAAGAGAAAAACTATGCAGACAGAAAATTTATATTTTTCATCTAAAAACATTTCAACTGTTAGGAAAAAGTCCTCTCACAGTTACAGATATAAACAGCCCGCAGCGCGAAACTTAGATATAAACCCAGCGAAAGGACAGTGTCACTGTGTGTGTAGACTGTGAGGTAGGGCTTCGTAGCATTTGCAACAGATTCAGCAGAAGACAAAGGTCATCCAGTGCTTTGCAAAGGAGTTTGCAGCGCAACAGACAAGCCAGGGCGCAAAACGATATGGGCGAGCTGCTCCTTACCTTGTCAGACTAGCTTACAATATTAACGTTGAAAATTTCGGCAATCATGGTAAAATTCCCTCGAATAACCGGTTTTTCTGTATAAGGGTTGATGAGCTCTCAACATCGTCACCGACCAACTAAAAATACAGGTGCACTGCCAAAAGCCGACGTGGTGGCGTCGCGCGGCGTATACCGTACCGATTATGCAAAGGCGACAAGCTATGAAAAGACAAGCAACACGCTTTTCTCTTTCTTTTCACGTAATTTTTCTCTTGAGTATTATAAGCTTGACACTATATATTTCTCGAAATTTAGTTTTTTAATTGATTTAGATGAGTACTCACGAGATTTTTTAAGAACGTGGCCTTCGTAGATCTTGGCTTTGGCATCGTCTTCCGGCCATAAAAAACTAATGTTTGCACCGACTGACACACTTTTATTTAAATTGTCAAACAAGATCGAGCGCTTGTATATTATGCAATATGATGAGTCCTTACACTCAACTAGATATTGCATTTCACCCATTTTTTTCACACGACCAAGGAGGAAATTCAAGCGATGATTAGTAGGTTAATGTTTGACAAAAGTAACACTTTTTTTCTTAAACCAAATGAACCGCAATGAAGTTATCTTCAAATATTTCAATTTGTTTGTTATTATCATTACTTAACCGCTTATCTTCACAACAAAAATAGTGCCATATCCAGATTAACTCGAAGACGTAATTTTAGCGTAATAATGCCTAATTACAAAAATTTATAGACTGATGAGGTACCCTTTTTATACTGTGCGTTTAATATCATGCTTTGATTTTAAAAATTATTTCTAAACGAAAATAGCATATAGCGATTCCAGCAGTTACTATTCGACGGTGGCAAAGACTACAAAGATTGCAGGATAGTAAAATATAATCGATATTGAAATAGTCAATACAATGTATATAATTAATGTACAAAGAATTTTAAGATCATGCCTTGACCTTATGCATACTAATCACAGCTAAGGTTTAATGTTTGGAAAACCAGTAATTAAAATTTATAATGAAAATGAAACCGAAACAATAGAACGCTTCTGTGCTACTCAAAATGTTTCAATGGGAAATGTTTTAATTTATGATAAAATAACAATTAGGAAAGAAGTTTTTACGTCAGAAATTTATCATCGTCAAAAAAAAAGAAGCAACTTTTTTATTCAAAGAAATGTAACGTTTTTCGGTAAAACATTATGCTTTTTATTTATAAATAATGAAATGTATGTACTTACCCGTCAATGTGTTAGTTGTAATTATTATGCAAACAGATTTGTAAATTAACAATTAGGAATCGATTTATCTAATTACATTGTACCTGTAAGAGTGACTCACTGTATTCATATTATTCCATTAGAAAATATGAAAAAAATAATCTATGTTAAGGACTACGTATGTTTTCCAACAAACGACAACGAAAAAAAAAAAATGTTAAATGTAAGCAAAATAAAAATTTAATAGATAAAAAATTTTAAATTTTTTTACATTATTTCATTATCCTAAATCACAGCAGTATTCGCATGGAATTAATCAATTTCTTAAAATTATTTATAAAAAGCTATAAAGTATTACGCATGGTAAGTTATTTATTTAATATAATACTATAAAAAAATAAATAATTCATAAATTTATCTGTTGATTTTTTTGGTATTTTAAAAATACTATATACAATTTATATACAATTTATATAGAATCATTTCTAGGGAAAAACTTGATCAAGTTTATTTATAAACATTTATATACAAACTGTATACAATACTTTTACTTGGGTCAATACTATTGATATTCTCGAAATGCACCCGAGTAGCCTCAGCCAACACGTTATGCCTTATGTGAATAAGGTACTCACGAGTCGCAGGAGTCAAGCGTAAACTAAAACGTTAAAGGACAGGTGACAGATGTAAAGTAAGCAATTATTCCTCTTGATGGTGCATTTTTATAGCGTCAGAGTGGGTAAAACAGGCTATTGGTTGAATTAGGTCAACCAATGAGCGATGTTCTTGCAGACTGCGTTAACAGCAAAACAGTAGGCTTGCACGATGAAGTTTTCATGTTATGATTTAATGTAACAGGAAATAACAGTACAACAGTACCAATCGCATTTTTCTGACAAGTGCGATTGAGTTTTTTGGATCAGTGATAATGAAAGCTCGTATCAGCAATAAAAAGAAACATTAAATACAAGTAAAAGTGTCACGAATAAGTTCAAAATTTCGCAATGATTTACAATCAATTTTGAATGTAAAGAAATAATGTGTTAATTACAGTTTTTAAATTGGTAAATATTATTAAAAAAGGACAATTAATGCGCAAGTTAACTATTCATTTATACATACAATACAATTTATGCATTCATACATGTAACGTACAATTTCAATACATACATGCATTTTTACAACGAGGCTGGCCGTGTTATATGTCAGCATATTATGAAACATTCACCTAAAAGCTAATACACAAAAACGCCCACAATTGACGTATGTCACATATCCACTTGTCATTTGAGCTTGTGTATATACAACACGTTTTGTATGAATTATGACCTTTATATACAAACTGTATACAATAGTTTTACTTTTACTCCTACGCTAAGAAGCAAGGTACATCGAAGGAGGCCCGCCGAAAGTGGTTCTGGCGATAGCAGAGAAAGTAGAAACTGCAACATTTTACCGGCCACGAATTTATTCGTGTAGTTTACTGCCGTCCAACAAAAAAAAAGGTATAAGTGACATTTTTGTCGAAAATGAGCTATTTATACCAATTGATTCGTCAGAAAATTCTGCGTCTAATAGTATATCAACAAATTAGTTATCTTATAACGTGATTAATTAATGATTAATTTAGTAATAATTGAACAAAAATTGAAAAAATTGCTAATAATTTTCGTCAGCGAAAAAAAAAAAAGGGTAAGTGACACAAAACGTGGAAATCGTGCTGGGCAGACATCGTAAGTGCACTTACCTTTTTTTTACGTTGTAAAGTCGATGAGTACCGTTTTGGATTCCAAAGTAGAAAAAGGATAAGCCCCATGAAATAAGCTGTATTTTTGCACTTACCTTTTTTTTACGAGGATATTGTGCCGAGTGAGAAGGGTAAGTACAGATTTTTGTAGTTCCCATCGAAAAATAGTTTTTCTTTTGTGGAAAACAGAATAATTATATTATATTTATACAAAAAACAGTTTTTCCACGGTCCAATACTCAAATTATCATTGATTTTTGAAGACACCTAGTTTTCCTTGATTTTCTCAGTTTGTCTCTTATGTCACTTATACCTTTTTTTCCGTTGGGTGGGAGTTCAAATAATCACTGAAAATTACTTCACGAAGCATTAGGAAAGTCCAAAGCAGTAGTAACAACATTTAGTAATAAATGTAAGTTATTTATCAGTAACATAATTAATATCAAACCTTGTTAAAGTGATCTGAGTGAACTGTATTTGAAAGAATAACTATTTTTAATTGTTTTGATAAAAGAATACATTAATTAAAATTATTCATATCTTTTGATATTATTCAAGATTTTTTACCCAACTAAAAGGAACAAATAAAGCCCACAAGCTAAACCCTAAGAGACCCACGAATAATACTGAAATAAAATTGTTAAGACCTTACTTTAAATAAGCCCAGTCATGAAAATTTAGCATTGTTTGTGTGGTCTTCAAGTCTCAGTTTTGTTAAAAAAAAATAAAAACACTATTTAAATAAATTATACAGGAAAAAATAAGAAAAAAAATTAATAAAAATGCCCGTAAATAGTGGAAAAACTCGTCAGTGGACGGCTCTATTACACAACAGTTTTTAAATGTTTGACAAGGCTTAAATGCGACGAATGCATTAATCAATAAATCAAGTGCATAAATTAAGTATCTTAACACATACCCTTTTATGACGGATATTCGACTCCCTTAAAGAGGTTCCCTCGTGTAGAGGTGCCAACCTAAATTGAGATAGACAAAAAACTGGAGTAGTTGGTAAGAATACTAACATAAATATATATGTTATATCTATTTTAAAATGTGAAAATTTGTGCAATTGAATAAAGCTGACAATAATAACTTAAGAATTATATTTCATTTTCGTAGGAATTGAATCTCCTAAATGTTTTCACAATATATCAATACGATAGTTGTAAGGAATGTAAGAATGGAAGAGAAAGAGAGAGTAGCTCGATTTTACAGTACTATGTGTTATCGATTGTTTATATAAACCGCGCCCGCTAATCGTAAAGTTGATGTTTCGAAAAGCCGCGTGCAAGGCTTTCATTTAGAATGTCCGGAGCCGCATTTTCCTCTTTAAAAATGAAAGGAGCACCGGGTTGAAGGGGGGGGGGGTGGCTTTCTTGCGGATAGAAGGCTATAGCGGCAATTGTTTTTATACAGCAAATCACATGGTTACCAGGCAAATTAACAAAGTGACTATATTGTCAAGGAGAAGCAGCTCTCTCTTCACTTCTTTCTGAAGACTCGAACCTCACATACGTTTTCTGTTCCTTCGTTTTTCCGTTCACTTTTGATAATAAAGTATCGAAAACAGAATAAGAGCTTACACGTTCTTATTTTCAGAAATAAGTTTTTATAATGGTGTTAATAAAATTGAAAATGTAGGCCGTCATTCAACTTTCTTCACCATTTGAATTTGAACGCGCCCGCTCCTGCTAAGCAATATGGTGGCTTGACTGATGTTCTCATAGCAGAAAACATACGCTGACCCATGTCTTTTTTTGCAATTATTTCAATTTCTAGTCCGTTTAGCCATATTTCTCACCACGGCATTTGAAAGATGAAGTTAAAATCCACACTATGTATATACTCGTAATACCTGACACTTTCGATTAATGTTACAAATCGTTATTTTTGCTATGTTTGCCATAACCGCTCTTGTTAAAAGAGCGAACTTTAAGCTTTTTTTTCTCCGAATTTTATTCGATAAAGGGTATAAATAAGGAAACCGTTAGATTTGGCGTAATCGAAACTATTTAAGGACATATATCTCATTTGGTGACACAAGGGCAAGGGAGCCTCCTTATAAGACTTGTTACAAGACGAGATAAGCTCGAGAGAGTTTAATAGGTTCTACTTCTGCATCAATTGATCAGTTAAAAAAACATCTAAAACAAAAATTTTTACCAACCAAATCGTATTATGAATACATGGCAGAACTACAATAAAACAAAACGAAACTGTTCGAAATTTTCATCATAGAATAATTTCTCTTACAGAAACTATTTTAACAGCCCTATTGACTGTATTAAGTGATAACAAACTCAAGACAATACATAAACCACAACTGGAAAAATTAGCACTACAAAAGTTTATAAACGGTTGTAGATAAACGGGGACTCGTGGAAGTAAATCATAGCACTTTCGAAACCCAAAGATATTCACAAAACTTCAAAGCTGCTTTACTTACTGAACTACTTGCTCACCAGTATGCAATCAGTTCAAGTACGTTTACAAGGCCGTACCCACGACCTCCACTTCCATGACTCAGAAATGTTCGGTACTGAACAATACTGAAATTTCTGTTCCAGTCTCTACTCAGTTTGACTCAAAAAAAAATATGTCAGTTTTAAAGACCCATTGATTCATAACAAAAATTCTTTCCGACATACCTACGTTAAAAATGATGTCAAGATGACTTAACCAAAATTCGACAAGTATGGTCAAAAAATTTTACACCCCGCACTTAGTTACGTATCTCAACGTCGATCAAGCACTCTGCCACCAAGCCTTACACCACCACTACTCTGGAGTAATCAACCTAATCACTATAACTACGCTCCAAACTTCCAAAAATCTCCATATTTTCAACCACCACCTTTTTATCCACCTTACTACCTACAAGTGTAGTATCCGTATCCTCATACTGAAGGCTATTCTTACCATCTACAAGCCCCATTTCAATACCACAACCAAAAATAATATCAAAGTTATTATCAAGAACGATACCGAGACTCTCGCCCTAACTCTCCGAAAAACGGGACGAGACTTGCCGTTTAGACGCGACTGCGAGTTTGAACCCAATCACGTGTCCAAAATTAATAATGACAATAAAATCTACAGAGCCTTCTAAGCAAGAACAATAGGAACTTTGCCAGCAGTTAAGTTACGTTGCGAAACATTTCGGAAAGGTTCGGAAATTTTTATATTAGATTCAGGTGCAGAAGTAAACGTCATTATTTATAACACATTAAAGAATGGCACAGAAATTAATTGTGATAATATAACTTAATTAAAAGAAATAGCTTCACAGCGAATATACATTCTAGGTACTGTTACAGTAAATTTATTTGATACTGATCACGAATTTCACGTTGTGAGTCCAGAATCGCCAATAAACAAAGTATATGTTTTAGGAGATACGTTTTGTACGCAAGAAAATGCTAGAATCGACTACGGATTAACTGCATTAATAGTAGGAAGCAGACCAATTGAACCCATACCGTGTCTGCACCTAAACAATTAAATCAACTCTATAAAAATAATTAGAAAACACGAAAAACTCTAAGATTGAAAACCAAACGAAATTTCGAAACAACTTTTGAAAAATTTATTTTTCCAATTTATGACGGAGATCAAATAATCACACCCCCCTGTCATACTATTCATTAAAATTTTCAAGGAATTCTAGTCAATAAAAACAAAAGTTACGACCACCCAGAACAAGAGAAGCTATTAAATTACTGAGTAAAAACAAGATCACCGGCCATGCTTAACTTTGTAGAATTATTACCAAACCCGGAGTCTATTTAGGTGAGGTGGTAGAAGATTGCAAAGAAGGTCTTTGTTATGCAGTAGCTGTAAACTGTGACGTGACGAGTCACCGTCACAGTCAAAATACCGGTTTTGTGATAGCAGACAGGAGGAGAGGCGGTACAGTGCGCACTATCCCAAACCCATACATAGGTATCCATCCCTACTATGGGCAACACAACCGATTCCCGACTGTGGGTAACACCTGGTGTGTGTGTGTGTGTAACAACGCAACACACACCTGTGTAAGTGGCTGAGGTGCCAAGGCAGCACGGATCAGCGGGCCGGGAGGAGAGACACTCTCACTCTTGTCTGCTTGCCGTAGAGTCGTACTTTTATATACGTCGGTTGCGTTTTGAATAAGCGAGTGAGGCGAGCTCCGTATCAGGCGACAACAGGAGAC
This sequence comes from Copidosoma floridanum, assembly GCF_036245765.1. NCBI lineage: Eukaryota > Metazoa > Arthropoda > Insecta > Hymenoptera > Encyrtidae > Copidosoma > Copidosoma floridanum. The sequence goes on along the minus strand of NW_028321901.1, from coordinate 11,958,718 downwards.
GCAGCCACGGCTACCTGTTGCTGACCCGACCGGTTGCTGGCGTATACACGCGGCTTCTGCTGGGACTCGTGCCATCCAAGTGCTGACGCCTGCCAGACGGATCTCCCAGTGCCCGTGGTCAAGTTGCGGTGTACCTCGCCATGGGAGTGTTAACGGTAGGCCTGTGTCCCTTAATCCTGTCCCTACCGCGAAAGCACTGTGCCGAACAGCAACTGCCGGACCCACAGGGCCGAGTTGTTAGTTGATAGGTCTTGTCGGATGGCTAGACGTTGACATTCTTTTGTACGTCATGCATAGTCATTGTCAGAATAAACACATTATCTTTATATATAAATAGATGTGTTTTCCTTAATTGTATGTGTTTGAATGCCAGCTATCCACCTCTCCTAATGGCCCTTAAGAATAATTGTTAATAAATATTAGATGTACCGTGTCTTGCTGCTGACGGCTAGGCGAGCAAGGCACAACCCATCATAAAACACAAGAGACAAGCTGACAAAAATAGAAATGCCTGTACAAGAACTTAAGCCTTTTGATGTCATGGAATCTAAAAACTTTTTTGACACTTACTTTGAAGAAAACGATTTAAATGGCATAAAACATCATTAAATTTATAATGGATAGGATGAAAATACCTCATTACTCAAAAGCTAGTCCATCAGGAATTAGAAAAATTGTAGGAAATAAGCCTCATTTATTTTCCATTCCAGGCGATCTGACTCCTCGTACATCTTTTATGATACAAAAATACCCACGACAGACGAACATCCTGTTTGTGTCAAACAATACCGCCACCCCTTATCGCTACACCAAGAAATTAAAATTCAGATTGAAAAATTATTAGCTAACGGTAAAATTATAAAATCAAACAGCCCTTACAGTAGTCCTCTCAGTATAGTACCCAAAAAAAAGACATGATGGAACAAAAAGATACAGATTAGTAATAGATTACCGTAAACTTCACGAGAAAACCATCCCTGATGCTTATCCATTACCAAAAATTACTGAAAGATTAGAGCAAATCAAAGGCTCAAATTACTTTTCCGTTTTTGATCTAGCCAGTGGATTCCATCAAATAAACGTTGACCCTGACATAAAACTGCTTTTAGCACACCTAATGGTCATTATGGATATTTAGGAATGCCATTTTGACTATGCAATGCACCTGCATCATTTCACATATTGATGGGCTTAATTTTGTCAGGACTGCAAGGCATTAAGTTATTTATATTTCTTGATGACATCATTTTATGTTAAAGAACTTTAAATGATTATGTGACAAAAATCACTCATATGTGCAATCGAAATCAAATTTAAAATTTCAACTCGACAAATCTGAATTGTTGATAGCCGAAGTAATTTATTTAGGACATAAAATAGGTAATTATGGAGTCAAATCAGATTAAAAAAAGTTAGAGGCTGTTGGAAGAATCTCGAAACCATAGAGTGAAATGAGTGTTAGACAATTTTAAGGACTAGCAAACTATTACCGTTGTTTTGTCAACATTTTTGCAGAAATTTCAGAACCTTTAATGTCTTTGTTAAAAAAACGAAAGAAGTTTGAGTGGACAGATACTCAGCAAAAAAGCTTTAAAGAGTTGAGGAGAATATTATGCGAAGCACCTGTGTTAGCTTGCGTTGATTTAAATAAGCCATTCATATAAATAATAGACGCATCTAATGTAGCTGTTGAAGCCGTATTAAGCCAACGAAAACCAGGAAGATCACCAGAAACGGAGATCATGAGCCACTATTTTGGATTGAATTTATCAAAGATCTTATGAGTAGGCTAAATAGATGGAAAGCAAGATTTCGAGGTTATAGCGATACTTATAAATACTAACCTGGTAGACTAAATACCAATGCAGACGCCTCATCAAGAAATATAATAAAATTAAATGAAGACGAAAGTGGTAAAGATAATTCTTTGGACAGAGAAACATCAATAAAAGCTCGCTTGTTACCTATAAAACCTAATCAAACTAAAACTTCAATAGCTGACTGAAATATATAGAAAATCAATCGATTTCATTCCAATATAATTGAAAGCATACAGTCAGCACCTAGAGTGAGAAAAAATAAACTTAAAGATAAACTACCCAAGAACTACTTCAAGGTATAGGAGGCGACCAAGGTGAATTCAATGCACCTATAATATCGGAAAGATCAAAAGCGAGACAAAAAAAAGTAACACCAAGAACTCAAATAAAAGTCATCAAAACCCGACTCCGCGTCTACTTCATAGTTTAGTGGTCCTCAATTCGACGCACAATATCATCACAAGAACGATTATTTATGTCAAGTTTAATAACTTTAATTGCAGAAGAGACCCCTCAGATTGTAATGGAAAACTCAAGTGATGGAAATTAAAAAATCAGTGAAATTAAAGAAATAATCGACCACAATGTAGAAATTTCACCAAGACTAACTAATATTTCAGTCAAACCCAGTACGTCCCGATCCAATGACGTTAATTAAAAATCTGTAATATTTCAACCAGATGAAGACTCTACTTCTTCCGATGATGAAACTTGAAATTTAACTACTATAAAACCAAAATTTCAATCTACTTTTCGACGCTCTGTACAAGATCAGGTAAACTTTAAAAATAAAAATAAAGAGCAGTTATCGGATTCGAAAAATAATACTTAAAGTAATAAAAATTGTGACAAAGAAAGATGTATTGAAGAATGGAATCAAAACTTATTATGGTGGGATTGTTACGATAAGAAAAATGAAATACCAAGTAACAGCTTTCTTGAAGAAATATAATCTTTACCTACATCCCCTACCGAACGTCATGACGGCATTTACTTAAATCAAGAACAAATGAATTCACTTCCATCGTCGCCTTAAAATTCAATCTCTCCTACTATAGTTAATGAATGGTTTGATGAAACAATGAACGAATTTATTGCAAACGGAAATCCCATAAGAGCAAAATCTCCAATTAAATCACACAGAAATGATCCTAATAAAAAAAGATTACTAAACTCTAATGATGAACTGTGCAGAAGAACTTTATCACCTATAGAACAAAATAGTAATGTAGAAAGAGACGACAATCCTTCTTAATCAGAAAATATAGAAAATGAAACTGATTACGAGACCAAGAAAACTTCCAATCAAAACATTTTACTGCAGCCAAGCCATACAGCAGCGTTCGAACCCATACAGCAAAATTCGAACTCGGCTCGTAGCGAAAAGGTAACAAGAAATATGAGACTTTTGGAAATTTATCCAATTAAACTTACAAAGAAAACAAATTAATATTCTTAAGTACTCTCGAAAATTTAATTCATAGCACGATGTTGGAGTTAAAATTATTTGAATTGTGCACTCGCCCTGTTTCTACTTATTGTAGGTGGCGTTGCCTTACGTCGCCAGCTGCTTCATCAGCTCTATGGCTACGACAACTAGTGTTTAACGATTTGTATTGAGCATACGTCTTTCTAATGAATTTTCTTTTTGTAAATCCTTCGTACTAGGATCTATCACCTTCCTGCCTATAAATAAATCTTTTATCAGGTTATGGGCGCAGGCAAGTTTCTACTGCGCAAACTGTAGTTATTTAAGTACGAACAAGTTTTTTTACGCGTGAGACCATGCCAGTGTGACTGATGAGACCGCGACTGCACGTGGTGCAAGAAATTAAAGTCATGAGCGAGATGGCTGATGACGAAGAAAGTCTAAGCGACCTGGAGATGGACGTCATGAGCACTCAGGCTGGAGATACGCAGAGTGGCGAGGACGTTGAGGCAGACAGGGCGCCATTAGATGTCATCTAGGAAGCTGACACTGGAGGAGGCGTTTGGTGAAGAGGCCAAGGGTAAGTCTCGATTGTTTTACTTGTCTCTCTATCTTTCGTGATGACACGTGTTAAGTTCGTGGAATTCGTCGAGGCTTGGCGGGAGCAGTTGAGGACATGGTCCAGGGGGGAGGACAGAGGAAGTGATTTTGCCTAGGTTTGGCGCTCTAGTTGCCTACGTTGGGCGCCGGTGTATGAAGCTAAATCTAGCTACTTCTCCCAGACACGTGACAGTCTCAATACCGCACATTTATCAAAGTAGTTTGAAGCCAACTGAAAGCTGTTCAATTTATCAATACAGTACTGAGTCATATAATCAACGTAAAAATAACGCAAAATTGCTATTTTGCAATAAACGTTACTTATTCTGCAAAAAAGGCTAGTTTCGTAGAATTTATCATAATTAGCATTCAAAGATACCAAAATCATATTACTGCGACAAAAAAACATATACTATCATAATTAGATGTACCTAATGTTGTCCAACAATTTTTGCACTGAGACACCCCTCCATTTAGCAGTAAATAGTTAGCTTATCAGCATCCATAGTAGATTTTCGTAAAATTTATCAAGTTCTTAACATTTCCTAGATTGGAAACCATATAACTGCCAAAAAAATACACAGAATTATAATTAAATGTATCTCATGTTGTCCAACAACTGTTGCAACGGTACATTCCTCTATTATGAAATGCATAATTAGTTTATCAGCATCCATCGTCGAATATCGTAAAATTTATTAAGTTTCTTACGTTTCCAAGATTAGAAACTAGATACCTGTACCAAAAAAAATTGATATAATTATAATGAGATGAACATAGAGTTCTCCAACAACTTTTGCGAGAGTAGATCCCTCTATTTTTTATTAAATAATTAGTTTATCACTATCCATTGCAGGTTTTCGTAAAATTCATCAAGTTTCTTACGTTTTTAAGATTGACAACCAGATACTTGTACCAAAACAAAATTGATACGATTATAATTAGATGTACCTCATGTTGTTTAACAAGTTTTGCGAGTAGACACTCCTCCATTTTGTATTAAGTAATTAGTTTATCAGCATCTATTGACGATTGTCGTGAAATTCATCAAGTTTTTAACGTTTCCGAGATTGAAAACCATATACCTGTAACATCGGTGTATCCACATTAATTTTTTTTTCCTCTTGCTTCGAATCTTTCCGTGCCGATTTTAAAATACAAAATGCAGGGGCCAATGTGCATCTGCAAAGAGGTGAATCACCTACAAGAATGCTCGTAGCTAAGGTACTACGACCATGCATGACTCACTTACATGCACGCTGGCCCACGCTGACCGGAAATGCAAAATAAAATATTTTTCTACAACCATAGATACAAAAGTTTAACTGGGAACAGTTAAACTGAAATATTAAATGCTGATATAGTGTTAGATAAACATAAGGTTAAACATTAGGATAGCTTAGAATTAATGCATAGAAATAAGCGAAAATATTATTACAAGCCAGAATCGTCACAAACAACCAGTACGTACTACACCACTAGCAAACAACTACATTACATATTAATTATAACAAATTTGGTACACAATTTTAGTAACCTTCAAAAAACTATCCGATTTTTACCATTCAAGTTAGCAAACTCATAATTTACAGAGTAACCATTTTTTCATCGAATTAATAATTTCATAAACATACTGCAATAGTCTAATTTGTAATCTAGTTGATTGCTAACACTTTTTCCCGAATGTAAAGGAAAAACGGAAAATAACCCTTCCCTTTTTTTTGACTCGGGAAGAGAGTCCGTATGCCTGCCTCCAATAGGGGTAACAGAGTTCTGATTCCCCAGGGTACCACAAGACGACTCTCTCTCCAACTACTAGCAGCAGAAAAACATGTTTACCAAAATTATACCAAAATTCCGCATTATTTTCGTAACATTATAAACATTCAAACTACCGGTAAAACAAATTATGTTAACTTACAACAAGCAAAGCACTAGTATTCTAACAACTGCTATTCTTATTATCATTATTATGATTATAATTATTATTATTATTATTATTATTATTATTATTATTATTATTGTTATTACTATTATTATAAATACCACCGCTAATTATAAGTTAGTACGGCTGCAGCCACCGTTTTGGCGCTTAAGTAGTAGTATTTACTAACAACTCACCGATCGTTTGTTCACCCTAGCATCAACCGAATTGTTAAGCGATTTTCACCGCTCTTTTTGCAATGAACTTAGCTGAACGAACAACCAATGTGTAGCATTAGTAAATATTAACAATACCTGGTCGTAATGTTTGGATTAAAATATATTGAAATTCTGTCAACTTTTGATGTAAAAGAGAAAGGAAGGGCATGAGTAAGTGAATCACCTTCCCTCCTCTTGACGCACAGAGGAGAACAAGCCGGATGTGGGATGTGCCGATTTCTGAGTGGCTAAACCAGAGCAGTTCTAGCCAATTAGATTTTCGGCTATTGTCTTTTCTTCAAAATTTTCCCCCGGCAAGTTTTCCTGCGTTTTTCGAGCCAGTGCGTGACCGAGGTCCGCTTCTCGCAATAAAGAGGCCCGTAGGCCCAGAGGAAAATCAGTTTTTCAGTTCGTAGTTCAGAGTTTGACTCGACTCGACTCGGCTCGACGATAGCCCTTCAAAGTGGACTGAGTAGTAAGAGCCCGCCTCTGCTACAATCCAGTCTACTGCGAAGCGAGGTAAAGCAATTCAGTTCGGCACGCGAAATTCGACGATACCCTTCGAAGTAGACTGAGTAGTGAGAGCCTGACTCTGCTACAACCCAGTCTTCTGCGAAGCGAGGACACAGTCGAATTTTGCTACCACCCTCGAACGATCAACTGGTTGCCAGAGTCCGTCTCTACTGCCACTTGATCTTCCTCGAGAGCGACTTACATCCACGCTGGTTCAACGTCTGTAGCAACTTTCACGTTTAAATAAAAGTAAATGACCAAATATCATATTCTTTCTTTTGATCAAGTGTTTCCTTTTGCGCGAATATCATTACTTGCCATAGTATTGGTACCCGTGGATCACCGGAAAGTGTAAAGTGTTTTTGTTTGCGCGAACGCCATATTAATACCCGCGGATCACCGGGAAGTATAAAGTGTTTTTGTTTGCGCGAACGCCATTACTCGCTATAGTATTGGCACCCGTGGATCACCGGGAAGTATAAAGTGTTTTGTTTGCGCGAATTCCATATTAATACCCGCGGATCACCGAGAAGTATAAAGTGTTTTGTTTGCGCGAATGCCATATTAATACCCGCGGATCACCGGGAAGTATAAAGTGTTTTGTTTGCGCGAATGCCATATTAATACCCGCGGATCACTGGGAAGTATAAAGTGTTTTTCGCGAACGCCACTACTCGCCACAGTATTGGCACCCTTCGGTCACCGGTAATAGCAAATTAATCTCCAGTATAGAATGTTTTTCGTGAATGCTATTACTCGCCACAGTATTGGCACCCTTTGGTCACCGGTAATAGCAAATTAGCCACGGACAATCCGTTGCCCTCCATGGTAATAATACTATCAGAATAACAACGAACGATCGGGTTAAGGCAAATGCCTACCGTGAAATTAGTGTGTCAAGGTCAAATTACATACGATATCCTTACTCGTGACGGTGTTAACAGTTTTTAGATCGTGAACGAGGTATACACCGCTCTTGACAAAAGAAAGCCGCGAGCAAGTGCATCGGAATATTGCACAGCAGTCAGTCTTAGTCGCGTGAAAGCAATTGTACCCCTTTTTGAGTAACGCGTCTTAAAGCTGAATTACCCTTTTAACCCTGCGTCCCACCTACACTGAGAAATGTTTGGAGGGGACTCGCCTTTGGGAGTAAGAGAGTCGCCCCACCATAGCCCTAGTACAGCAAACTTGCTACTTTAGCGCAGCGGCTGCTCAAGAAAACCAAAGAAGATCTCTCCTAGTTGACTGGAGGGAAATAGCCCTCAGTAGTGGAAGCCTCGTGCCTCGATTCTGTAGTCCAAATGATAGGTAAACAAACCAACTGAACTGTACGTAAAAGTGTACGTATTACTATAGTATGGTTTGTCCATATTTGAACGGACTATATATTTGTGCAATTTCGCGTACGCACACACACACACACACACACACACAAACACAATGTCCAAATTTTCTGATGAAAAGCCTGAACAATTGCAGTAAGTGCTAACTAGAACGAATTTGAATGTACCATTGATGTATGTGGCTATACAATTTTATTTGAGATATGGTTTTTGGTTTATTTTTGGTGCATTAAATTTTCTTTTAATACGTACGCTGGCCTTCTTAAAAAAACATTTAACTCTACTTGGTATGCTCCTTTACACTATATCTTATATATATGTAAATACTATAAATATGACATTAGGTATGAGAAAAAAAAGTTTCTCTATTCCAAATATTGTAACTTGCTATGCAAACACTACCCAGACTATTTTTTACCAAAATGTAGGTATGCATATTTACGTGAGTATTTAGCTAAATAATATAATTGAAATTTTTTCGCTTACAGCTGCTTTTTTCGTAAAAAAAATTGTTTTTGTAGGTATAAAATTTCTTCTTTGGTTGAAGTGTCTCAAAAAAATACTACCTTCTACTAAAAACATTATTCGGACGAAAAAAAAAATTACGAAACTATAATAAAACGGCAGGCTCAATAAAACATCAAATTTTTTTGAAAATATACATTGGTATTTGCATTTATTGAATATAATTATTTACATTTATAGGAAACTCATTGAACTTTACAGAATCATAATCCATACTTAAACGCGACGTACATATAATTTTTTCTACTTATACATATACCTAATTCAATTTTCGGGAGAAGAACATTGTTCACAGTAACATCTTCACTGATTTGCTTGACAATGTACGCATGATAATGTGAATCAAACGTTATTTCCTCATACATACAAAGAGAGAAAAAAAATTTTTTTTTAATTGAAATAATTCGATTTATTTTTCCAATTAAAATTTCTCCTTAAGACATATCAGTGATAACAAACGCACCCACTGTGTATTTCATACCATTCAGTTCAACGTACTTATAATTTATATGATCATTCGTATTATTATCAAGAGGACCAAAAGAACACAATTTTTCAAATCCAATGCTATGTGCCACTTCGATAAATCTTAATTTTTCTTAGACTGTAATGGTATGCAGAAGATTAACAGTGCTGCTGGATGACACAGCCGTTGCTTTAATAGAACGATGTCGTCATTCAAATCGTGATGTCGAGTAGCACGTACAAGGTCCATACTCTATTAAAAGTTTGGCATAGTGAAGAAGATGGTGAAATTTGGGTTTCAGATAATCAAAGAATTTTAGATAAGATTGGTTAAATTCCGTGACACAGTATTCTAATAACGTTGCCTCTTCTTTAGTGATTCGGTTGCTCGTAACAATATCGATTATCTTTCGCAAAAGCTTTAACAAAGCCCAATGCTCATCATCTTTACTTATTAAATCTCCGATCATCAATTAAATAAATCGAGCTAAATAAAGACTTTCTGATGCAGACATTTTTAGAGTGGAGTATGTTCTTAAACGTTTTGCTGTTATTGGTGGAGGCTTATTTGAATTATAAATGCTCCCAAAATCAAAATTTTGAATCCTAGAGTTAAGCGTTTCTAATGTTGAAATTTTTTTTTTCATAAACATAGACATTTAATACATCACGTAACGTATAAGAACATACTCCCTCTAAAATGTCGTGCATCATATCAAACGAAAAATTATCAATAATGTGAAAGTTAGACACTTTATTAAAGACACAATCTTCCTTGATACCTGTGCTTTTAAAATCATTTTTTTTTTTTACATCGTTGTTGTAATTTTGTTTTGTTAAATGCCACACATAATTTTTTCGAATCTTCAGCTGAACACTTACACATCCTACAAAAATAATTTGTGTTAAAACTCTCGACGCCACAAATTGAATTTAAACCAAGATTGTCCCCTATGATCATGATTAATTGAAATTTTATAACACGTTTGATTTGACCAATACACACTGAAATTCCTTCACTTGATAAAAAATTTAGTTTATTTATAAGCTTCTTAAAGACCGACTGATTATTGGATTCTTTTTTATCAGCTGTGTGAAAGAGAGAACAAAACAAAATTGTATCTCGACGCGATGCTATTTGAGGTGGAAGACATGCAATGGAAGCATATACGACTCCAAATTTATTATTTCCAGCATGGCTACCGAGTGCATTACCAATCTCTAGATCATCAAAGTATAAATATAATGGTATAACTAATACTCCCGCAAATATTGGTTCATATTTTTTTTTCCAAAGATTAGCCTGTACTATGTTCGTTATGATTGTTTTCTCTTCTTTTAGCTGATTTAAATAAGTAATAATATTGTCTAACATTTGAGGGATTTGTAAAAAAATTTTTAATGTTGTACGTAAAGGCACCCAAGAAGCGTACAGACGATCTAAAATAAATTTTGACTCTAATGGAACTTTTTTAAAATAACTTCCAATTTCGACTAATTTGGTATTTCTTACATTAAAATCATACATTATTTCTATGAGTCCAAATCATTTATTCTCAATAATCACGTTGTTAAATACTATACTGTGTTGCTGAAAAGTTTTGTCAAGCATTACAAAAGTCTCATTTGAAGTATGTTTTTCTTTCTTTAGAATATTTAAAATATCATTTTTTGATGAGGGTAGAAAAATTTTACAAATAAAACTTTGAAAATACTGAAAAATTTCGTCAACTATATTTCTTGTTAAGCCAGCTTTCCCATACAAATGCAAAATAAAAATTAGAAGTTGATTACACATCAAGAGCAAATCCATATTTAATATTAAATCTTACTAATTAATGAAAGCATATAATCAAATATCTAAATAAAGAAACAAAATATGAACAATAAATTTTACAGTTCTAGTATCTAGGCTTCGCCTTACAAAGGAATAATTGGAAACTTTATAAACAGAAAGTAGCTTAAATAAAAAAGTAGATTTATTTTGTGCTATCCAATGTGTCCATAAATTTAGTGACTACTTGATAGGATTTATTAACAAGCAGGGGAGAAATATCGTTTGGTATTTTATAAACGTATATTGTTGTATGAAACTCCATACGTAATCACTATATGGATACCAGGCTCGCATTGCTGTCAAGCATTTAAAATAAATATCAAATGCTCTGAGGGGATCAGTATACACAATTATATTTCCATGAATAATAAAAAAAACTTTTTCAACTTCGTCCAATTTTCCACACAGGCATATAAAAGGGTAAACAACTTGGTTATAAGATTTCATACGATCTTTAAGACGTTGAACAAGCTCGCTAAGTTCATTTTCATTCTACAATTAAAAAATACCCATTGGATAAAAGCTCATTCAAATAAAAATATAACAAAATTTAACGACCAACCTCAATATGGGAACAAAATGCTTCGTTGATGTCACTTTTGCTTATAGCAGTTTCTTTTCCGTTGATAGAGATTTTTTTTGGCACAGTCATGCAGAGTGGGAGTAAAAAAAAAGCAATAATATTTCTCACTTTTCTTTTCTCAAGATTCTTAAAATATAAATTTAGAATATAAAAACTATAAAAAAGTTAAATGGCATCAAATAAGTATAATAAAAACGTACCAGTAGAAAGTAAATCTTTGTGCTTGATTTTAAAGTGCAGTAACTCTTTGATTTTGCTTTGTTTACAAAGTTTTACAATTTTTGCAGCTATAGCTGGCCAAGTATTTTCTAAGAAATTTTTTTCACGACTATCTGACGCACACGGTAGAACTTTATTATCTATCAAGTTTTTTATGATCCTGTCATAATCTTCCGTTAGCTAAAAAACAAAGTTAGTTTCATTATATAAAAATGACAAATACACTTGAATTGCATATTAATAAGTATTTACCAAAGATGTCACTACAGAGTCGGTCAAGCATGGAAACGTTTGTAAGTATGCTTAATAAGAAACAGATGTATTTTCTCCTTTTTTTTTATTACTTACAGTTAATAAATTAAATCTTTTCGGGAAATATTCATTCCATGTGTTTCCGACTAGTATAGCATTGTAATCACGTTTTTGATCACATAAACAGTCTATGTGCTCAAACAAACTTACTGTAAGTAACACGGGAAACATGTTAGAATATTAAATTAAATTGTAGTCGAATTCACTTGTTTAAATTGGTGTACGTATAACGGGATTATAGGCACACTATAACAGTTGACTGCATAATCTTAGAAATAAAACAATCAACTTGTCTGAATTAAAAAATTGTTCCTTACCTTCCGAAGATTGACTGCTGTGTTTATCGTTCTTATTATGACTAATTCTTGCAGCCTCTACGTACTCTAATCTTAATTCCTTATAATAATTGTAAAGCAATCCTTTAGCGTTCGTACTTTCATGATTGACAGCTTCTTTATATGGAATGTAGTAGAGTTCTGCTTTATTTTCACTTGGAAATAACTCGAGGATTTGTTTCGTAATTTTCTTAAACGTATCACTACTTATCCTACAAAAAAAAATTTAATTTTCAAATTTAGATTTTATGAGATAAAACGCGTTCAAAACAATGCATCAATAAAACGGTTAAATGAAATGCATTATTATATCACCACGTAACTTAATTATAGTTAATAGCATCTTCATTCATGTAGTGCATAAGTACTACATCTTTCAATCGTGATCTATCTAATATTTTAGTATTTTTATATTTGTCTAATACAAGTGATCCACTATTCTTATCGTTCTTTAGTATAAAATACAACTCATTTTCAACAAACATGAAATCTGCAATTTTTTATAACAATGAAACTAACGAAAATTAATCAAAATATTTTGAGTTTTGCTTGAAACTTATAACAATAATGAAAAAAAATATGATCTCTATAGATGCACAACTGCATGTTTTTTCATCAGAATAGTAAATAAACCTGCACTTTCTTCTCCAATGACTTCATTAATATCACTTATTTCACTTATTTCCATGCTGGATTCTAACAATGGAGTGGAATTATTGACTGTTATTTGCAATGGAATTGCATCATGTGGAATTGATTGAAGGTGGGCATAAAAGGGATTTTCTGGATTCTCATTCATACTCTTGTATTGTTAGAAAACTTTTCATAAAAAATCGATTTTTTTCATGAACTCAAATTTTGAGAGAAACTCAAACAGATGGTTACTATTAAATGAAAGAGTTTTTATCAACTTCAGATCCTAATTAAAAAATATTAATTGATAAAAACATGAAATACTAAGTTCTCCAATAATGTCAACAAACATACCTAACCTGTACTAAGTGTGAATGGGAAAAGGATATCACGCGCATGCATACACAAGTGGAATGTTCAAAAGCATGTTACTTTTTAACTTTTTATACCAAGGCGATGTCATTAATGAGTGGCTTAGTCAGATGACAAATGCATCAGCCAATAATGTAATCAACATTTACACACAAACGTTTTTTTCTTTTTCAAACGATACCCTTTTTTCATACACATGCATACTCAAAACCATAAATTATTACCTTTTAGCTGTAAACAATAACTTTGATAAGTAATCAGTACGCAGTTAAGTAGAAAAACTGATCCAATAATCTTTCTTCAAACAATAAACTACATGCACGATGAAATAGCAACTAAAAGTGGCAGAGTGGCCCTCCCAGTCCTCTGGAGATTCCTTTCTTTGGAAGCAGTAGCTCAGCGCTCCTGACTGGAGGAAAATAGCTTCCAGTCCGGCAGAGAAGCAGTCCTGCTATACAGACAGTAGCGCCACCTGTAACAGTGGCATGGCATCTCCAGACAGTAGAGAGGCTTCCCCAAACATTTCTCAGTGTACGCGCCCAGTGTGAATCCCGAGTTATTGAGCGAAAGCTTAGGCTCAAATAATACGTTGCGCCGACGTAACATACCTAACAAAAAAAGGTTTATACAGTTATAATTACATGTACTTTATATTATTCAACAATTTTTTCTAGGGTTCACCTCTTCTCTTTGCAATAAATAATTAGTTTATCAGCATCTGTCGTAGATTTTCGTAAAATTTGATTGGAAACCACATAATTGCCGAAAAAAATGTACAGAATTGTAATAAGATGTTCGCTATAATGTCCAATAACTTTTACAATGATAAGTGTCTCTATTATGCAACAAAAAGTAATAAATATATACAATTATAATTAGATTTATCTGATGTTGTTAAACAGCTTTTGCGGGGGTATAACCCTCCATTTTGCACTAAATATTCAGTTTATCAGCATCTATCGTCGATTATCTTACAATTTATCAAGTTTTTTACGTTTTTAAGGTTGGAAACAAAAATTTATAAAATTATAAATAAATATACTTTATGTTATCCAATTATTTTTGCGAGGTTTACCTTTTCTATTTTGCAATTAATGTTAAGTTTATTATAATCTTTTGTCAATTATCGTGAAATTTATCAAGTTTTCCACATTTGCAAGATTGTGGATACATTTGCAACCTTTTTGTGTCACAAGAGCTCTAAAAAAAGTTATTAATTTTTTTCCGTTTTTTTGTATACACGTGTATACGTATCGATGGAAAACTCAGTATTTTGCATGCCTGGCTGGCTTTCCAGGATTAGAAAACTCAGGAATCATGTGTTGGACTGAAAGAAATGTTTTCTATTTAGTTTTCAAAGTGGCTCAATAGAATTAAAGAAAATTACAAATTTTGGTTTTAATTCTATTGTTTACATGTGATACATAGTGACGGAAAACTAAGTATTTTTTAAGTCTGACAGCCTTTTACGGCTTGCAAATCACATAGAAGTTGTACGTGGGAAAATGGCATGTGTCATTTTTGGCTTATACAAGCAAAAACAAAAATTTTAAGCCCTAGGGCCCCTCAGGCTTGATTCGTCCCGGTGTTCTTTGTAGACCAGACGACAGGGACGACATAATATGAAAACGTGTATTTTCCGGGCGGTAGCAATGTTTCGATTGATTCTTATGTATTTTTTGCCGTAGAATACGATTATCGTTACCCGTACTTTGTAAAAGTTGTGCTTCATTTTTTAATTTAACAATTTGTGAAAAAAAATGATTTTTTTTACATTTTCCTTTATATCTCCTTTCCTGTGCATTTTTAGCATCATGCATGTGTATAGTTTCTTGTTCCTTACTTAATTATCTACAAAATGAGATCCAGTGTGATATCCCAAATGCCATTGTTAACCTGCAAATTGCGTTGTAAGTTGAAAAAGTGCGTTTTTTTAAACATTCAATATCTCAACAATTAAAATACCTAGGAGCTTGAAATTCTCAGAAAATGTTGCTATCACTAATATAAACAACTGCAACAAATTCCAAAACGATCCCTGTTTAACTTTTAGAGTTATTAACGATCAAAATTTTTTTCGAAGCTTAATTGCATAATGCGCCAAAGTTGCTGTGATCGTCTAATTTTGATCTAACTGGTCTCAAAAATTCAAAAAACTATTCAAATTTAAAATCCCGTTTGAATTTTTACAAAAAGTTAATTAGAACCTATTTTATAGCGATTTGTTTAACACTAGTAGTTTTAAACACACGTATAAAACTATATAACTTTTGCAAAAATCAATATTGATGATTCTCGTTTGCACAACTTTGAAGCTGGTATTTTTTTATAAATTAAAAAAAAAGAAAAGTTATCCTAGCATGCACGGGAGCCGAGATAATTTTTTTTTTTGAAAAATTCGTGTGGACGTATTATACGTCGTACAGCGGTCAGGTTTGGAGGGATTTAAATTCAATACTTGTACTTTCAATAAAAAAATATATTGTACCTGCAGCGCATCAAATAGTATAAAATAACAATTGTTGAAGTTGACCGTGCGAGAGCCGAGCGTGCCGGCCGACGTGTGCTGCAGATATGGGGGGAGCGACTGCGGCGGTGGCGGCTCTCCGAGCGCAGCTTGGCGACAAGAGAGCAAGTGGTTTCAAATCATTCATTCTCGTTAAAATATCATTTTCACAGCTTCCTCTGCACGTACAAAAA
Organism: Copidosoma floridanum; assembly: GCF_036245765.1. NCBI lineage: Eukaryota > Metazoa > Arthropoda > Insecta > Hymenoptera > Encyrtidae > Copidosoma > Copidosoma floridanum. The sequence goes on along the minus strand of NW_028321901.1, from coordinate 11,942,890 downwards.
TTCTTTTGGAATCGATTTGGGGTAGCTTGACGATATATGCAGGTACAATATATTTTTCTATTGAAATTACAAGTATTAAACTTAAATCCTTCCAAACCTGACCGCTGTACGACGTATAATACGTCTACACGAATTTTTCGAAAAAAAAAAATTATCTCGGCCCCCATGCATGCTAGGACAACTTTTTTTTTTTTTTAATTTATAAAAAAATACCAGCTTTAAAGTTGTGCAAACGAGAATCATCAATATTGATTTTTGCAAAAGTTATATAGTTTTATACGTGTGTTTAAAACTACTAGTGTTAAACAAATCGCTATAAAATAGGTTTTAATTAACTTTTTTTAAAAATTCAAACGGGATATTAAATTTGAATAGTTTTTTGAATTTTTGAGACCAGTTGGATAAAAATTAGACGATCGCAGCAACTTTGGCGCATTATGCAATTAAGCTTCGAAAAAAATTTTGATCGTTAATAACTCTAAAAGTTAAAAAAGGATCGTTTTGGAATTTGGTGCAGTTGTTTATATTAGTAATAGCAACATTTTCTGAGAATTTCAAGCTCCTAGGTATTTTAATTGTTGAGATATTGAATGTTTAAAAAAACGCACTTTTTCAACTTACAACGCAATTTGCAGGTCAACAATGGCACTTGGGATATCACACTAGATCTCATTTTGTAGATAATTAAGTAAGGAACAAGAAACTATACACATGCATGATGCTAAAAATGCACAGGAAAGGAGATATAAAGGAAAATGTAAAAAAAAATCATTTTTTTTCACAAATTGTTAAATTAAAAAATGAAGCACAACTTTTACAAAGTACGGGTAACGATAATTATATTCTACGGTAAAAAATACATGAGAATCAATCGAAACATTGCTACCGCCCGGAAAATACAGGCAAAAATCTCCGCCAACTGGTCTAACATGCGAGATCCATCAGTGGCATACACGAAAACACGAGCAGTAGCTAGAAGCACCTTGGGTGAGACGATTTTATTACTACTACAAGACTGTACATTCACACTAGATTCTGAAGAAATCTGAGCTTGGTTTTGTACAGTAAAAGAGTTTGTCAAGTAATTTACAGATTTTGTTTGCTTATTTTTAGCAGAGACAGATGTAGAGCTGGACTTATCCCCTCTGTGCATAATGGTGTGATGCTTTTGGTTGCAGTGTGAACACTTGTTATTAACAGAGCACTCCTGGCTAGGGTGAGGACCAAAACAATTAACACAGAGACGATGGGACTTCAGAAATTTCCATTTATCGCTCCAATCCTGTGATTTAAATAAATCACAAGAAACAAGATGATGTTTTTGATTACAGAATTGGCAAACAATGGAATCTGAATCAACTGTCTGATGTGCAGTAACACCAGATATAGGCTTACCACTAGAAGATCCCATATTTTTAAAAGGATTAGTTGCGCGAATATTTACAATCTTATTTACAGGTTTACAAGGAAACGATTCCATTGTAATGATTTGTGCCTAAATGAAGTCTCGTAGTTGACCTAAAGTAGGAGGATCAATGCTACTACCTAACATCTTTTGCCAATCCTTGTTCGTTTGAAAATCAAATCTACTAACTACAAGAGCGATAAATATGTCAGCATCTCCTACTGCTCTCTCTAAAGATATCAAGGAATCAACAGAACTTATCATCTCCTTAGATATGCGCTTCATTTCAGAGCAAGAACTGCCTCTCATAGCTAGACAACTGAGAATAGTTGTTGTATACGTATTAATGAGACGACGTTTATTATCATAATACCTTCAGAGGCAGGCAGCAGCACACGCTGAAGATGAAAGGACCCGTAGAGCCAGCAGCAGCAGCGGTGTTGTCTCAATAGCCTCTAAAGGCAGGCATCAGCACACGCTGACGACGACCAAAGTACGAGCAGCAGTGAGTCCCCTATATAAACAATGGACTCACTCGCACCCGACGACAAACGAATAAAGAAAAGAGAGAAAGAAATATGGCTACATGTGTGTGTGTGTGTGCGTACGGACTACGCGCCGGCACGCTGACCGCATCAGCCTCGTCGCCCGAGAAGAACGCAAATAGAAGCCAAGATGGCCGATAAAACGACCACGTGTCTTACACAAAAGGAAAATATCCTACACCTATACTTCACCTCCCCACATCCGGCTCGAAGGACCATGTTCGAAATTGAACTCAGTAAGATAGTGGACTGTATAATGTATGTCGCACGCCGGGTTTAGGAGAGCATGAAAAGGATGTAAAAAAAAGGACACAATAATAAATACACAACACACTTTTAAACACTTTAGCCGTTTATTATAAAAAAAACAATCTCTCTGTTTAATTTTACTTTAACATGTCGTAATGCTTGCTTACTTGCAAGATAAAAAAAAGGAAGAACTAATTTATGAGTCAGACGGAGAAATTACGTGTCAATCGAAAATGTGAATCGTTTTTCGTTACAGAAATCTTATACAAAAACGATACACGTGAAAAATATAAACACGAGCGCAAAGCGACTTACCGAAACGGGCGTACGAGGCTGACTGACGATAACTGCAGCAGCAGCAAGCTGCTCGACAAAGGTAAGTATAAACAGAGTCTATTGGCGTATTAATAGACGCGCGCACGCTTATGATTGGCCGTTATAGGTAAGAGAATATCCTAAAGCGCGAGATTTCAAATCTCATAAACTAAATTTTCTATTTACATCAGTATAATGTTACTGATGTTGCACAAACAGATTCCAACAATATAATAAGAGTTAGTCTTAGCCACATAATAATGAGACAAGCACCACTAGAATTCGTGGGGTGGATTTCGAAAAAATTATTCAAATCTATGAATGGGGATGATCGAGACAAAATTAATACGGATATGAATAATCTCTACAACTTATATTGTATGCTTCAATCTCGAAAAAATACATATAGAATTAGAAAAAAAAGAAATACATAATGAAAAAGTAATTAAAAAATTGGAAAGTGTAATTAAAATAGCATGCTGATTGGATAATGATAATAAAAAAATTGAATATAACGTATAAGTATTAAAATGGACTAACTCTTTCGAATAAAATGCTTATCAGTGTACTGGAAAGCACATCACAAGGACACCTACATTCGCTAATGATACAAAACAAACAACTATCAAAAATTTGTAATGAAATTAATTTATACAAAAAATAGCATACGCTACCTTGGGACGCAGTGGTAATAGAAGGTAAACTAGCAGTTAAACTTAGTTTCCCGCTAATAGGTAGAGATCAATTCAGTAATCATGCCATGTACTCGATTCCAGTTCCGAGAAATTTACATTCAGATTTAAAAGGATATGTCAGTATTGAGTCCCGATATAGTAACCTAATCGTAAGCAACAATCTTCGAAATTATTTCCTTACTGACGAAAATTTTGAAATGATTGCATTAAAGACAAGAAGATTTCATATTGCCGACCAGAAATGTCTATTTTTTAAGGTAATTTAAATAATTCTTGCAGATTCTCTTTATTTATAAGCCCATCAACAGAAGCATTGAAAATTTGTCAAATAGTATTATACAAGTCAACAGAAATTGATTGGATAAGATTAAAAACCACTGAAAATTGGTTATACTCCGCACAAAATATTATCACAATACAAGTATTGTGCGAAAATGACCCTTCAACCACACAATCAACTAAAATTAAATTACAAGATATGGCAATACTAACGATCAACAGTAATGGTATTGCTCATGCTCCTGGAGAAGAACACTGGAATTGACAGAGACTTACTACTATAGATCAGAACTTCCCTGCAGTTTAGCAAATTTGTTGAACCTCCTTGATATCAAAACAATCAAAATCGTCAATAATAACTTTACTCTTGATCTACAAGAGGAAAAAAAAAACCGAAATCGATTAATGGGCAGAATCAAATGACGCATAACCGTTAACTAGAATGGAGGTAACCTTAGAGGATATAGCAATAAAAAAACAAGTAAACTATCGAAATACAGCAATAATTTTTGGAAGCACAATATTTAATTCAATTGTTGCATTAGTCATTGCCTCAATTTCATTAAGATGCATTTTAAAATTAAAAAAGAAATCCACTAACTTACCACAATTTGTATATAGAGCTCAAGCGAGTAGATCAAATGAGCCTCAAATTCTTTTAACGGAACATAACACTCTGAAAAGAGTACAAAAAATTGTGAAAAATATAGCCCCATCAATTCCCGATGGATCAACAGATGACTACTTTCCGGTACAAGGTCACTATTCATTCATCAAATATCTGACAAAAAACAATACCCTCGTCAAGAGTATAACAAAAAAAAAAAAAAATTCGTAAAAAAAAAAAAAAAAATTTTACTCACACATTCTGTACTTACATATACTAATAATACTTCATTAAATTTCCAGAACTATTTCAAAAGTTTGATCCCAAGCCAAGAAAATCTACAAGGAAATTGGTGATAAAAAACTTAATTATATCACTCCTCTTCTCTTCCTTTACCTTCTCTTTAGTAGTGCATAAACCACAATCCTGCAGTATTAGCAAAAGTTATCACCTTTGAACTCATTGCATGTCACTGTAAAAGATTTTAACTGCACCATAAATTTGAAACTTTAATCATTAAACTAACAAAAATGTATATATAGAAACATACAACGTAATTAATACCTAATGCACGCATTTTTATTTAACAACTTGATACCTACACTGTTTTACGATGGCAGCAGGAGTGTAAAATGGTTGATCAATCATTTTTTCACAAAAAAAGGGGGGGGGAATTCATATCTAAAACGATATTGTGATAATTCGTCTTATCAACTCGCGCGAATTCTCGGTCGATCTATAATTGCCGAGGGTGACAAAAATCAGGGGGTGTTACATCCTGAGTTGATACAGACGAATCATATTATAAATGAAAATGCAATTCTTCCGTGAAATTAATGCAAGACGTATTGTGTATATATACAAACTCTATGATGGGGTCATTTTTCATTTTGAGCCGAAAAACACCAAAACTCGACCCGATGTAAAATTTTATGTTTTAGGCTCGTTTTAATGCTATGTGTACGTATGTTTGTTTTTCGTTATGTTTCATGCGAGGTAAGAGGAGAGGACGACGGAGATATATAACCGATGAGACGAGCAAAGAGGAGTGCTAGCGGAAAAAGTGAGAATAATAAGAAGAAATGTGTAATTAAAGGACGACAAGTGATGTTAACGTTTATACTGTGTGCGCGGGACTTTATATATATATGGGTTCCTTGCACGTAAGAAATTTTTTTTTTACCATACTACAGTACCAAAATAATTTTATAACTAATCAATGATTTAAAAATAGTGCTCCTAATTACCGTACAGCTGATCCTATTACTGTATTCCATCTATCGTACGTGTTCCTATTACCGTACACCAATTACCGCTTGATGATAAATACGAGCATAACCTCAATTCCAGCGTATAACGGCATTTATACTTGACCGTTTCTGTTGTTGTATCTATCACTATGAAAGAATCAAAGAAAGTGGAGAATAAAAAATCCAAGGCTAAACAAAAATCGTAGACGCAAGTGTGTGATTCTCAAGTGACGAAGAAAAAAACCAGAATGAATTACAGTAAAGAATCTGTCTCAAAAGCTTTAGATGAGATCAAGTGAGGAGCAGGGACTATTAACACAGTTTCAGCAAAATTTGGCATTCCATCAACGACTCTTTGAGACAAAATAAAGAATACGTATTTAGACAATAAGCCCGGAGTTTTTACTGTTCTCACTCAATAACAAGAAAATGATTTGAAAGACTGGATTTTTGATGCAGTCAAGAAAAGTTTTTCTGTTAATAAGTTTGAGTTGATTGAAACTGTCAAAAACATTTGTGTAAATCTTGGTAAAAAAATTCATTTCCTAATGATACACCTGGTAGAAACAAAAATAATTGAAACTAAAACAAAATAAAAATTCTTCATAAAAAAATTGTGATTCTAAATTAATTGTATTAATCATTTTTGTCGAGTGATATTTCAAAGTATTACGAAATTTTATTGTTTACATTATTTTTTGTATAGTCTGAAGTTTAAACCTTCTTTGCATGTTGCGTTAAATAACTTCTTCGGGTTAGTTATTTCCAAGTTTTGTGCTTTCATAGGTTTCATTAAAGGCCTTTAATAATGTATGAATGTTAAATATTTTTTATCATTAATACAGAAACAACAGTTAAGTGAAATAGCTTTTTACTTTAGTAATAATAAATAAATCTGTTAAATAAGAATAAATAAGATCAAATATACACGTAAAAAAAACTAGAATTGAGGTTATACTCGTATTTGTCATCAAGCGGTAATTAGTGTACAGTAATAGGAACACGTACGGTAGATGGGATGCTGTAATAGGATCAGCTGTACGGTAATTAGGAGCACGATTTTTAAATGATTGATTAGTTATACAATTATTTTGGTACGGTAGTATGGTAAATAAAAATTTTCTTACGTGCAAAGAACCCAAAACACCAATTTAAAACATTTTGAATGAATATTTGACAGTAAACAATGATGTAGTAAAATAAACAAAAAAAAGTAAGTGCAGAACTGTACGGTAATGGGTAAGTTCACCCCTACAACGAAGGAGGTCTACTGAAAGTGGCTCTGGCAATAGCAAAGAAAGTAGAAACTGCAATATTCTACCGTCCACGAATTTATTCGTGTAGTTTCAGGAATCACTGAAAATTATTGCACAAAGAATTAAGGAACTCTGAAGCAGCAGTAACAACAACCAGTGATAGATATAAGTTATTTATCAGTAATATAATAAATAACAAACCTTGTTAAAGTGATCCGAGTAAACTGTATTTGAAATAATTACTATTTTACATTGTTTAAATAAAAGAATACAATAACTAAAATTATTCATATCTTTTAAATAAAAGATTTTTACCCAACCGAAAGGAACAAATAGAGATCACTAGGTGGGCCCTAAGAGACCCACGAATGACGCTAAAATAAAACAGCTAAGACCATACTCTAAACAAGTTCGGTCATAACAACGGAAACTTTTCTATGGTTCCGTAAAAAGCTAATCAGCCCTATGAATATCGGAGGGTCAGAGCTGCAGAAAATTAAAACAATTAACAATTAAGTCACTGTATTTATAATTAAAAAATTCCGTTCCCTACAATATTTTTAACCTCAGCATCATTTTAATTTTAATTTTGCACGAAAATATCATCTTCAGTTGTTTATTTTAATTAGGTTTCATTTAGTTCACATGTGAAAACAATGGTTTTTTAAAAATATGGTCACACCATACCGAAAGTTTGACCTTGTTATTAAAATGAATCGTAATAAAGTTGTTTATCTAGTATTTAAAGTGATTTTTATTATAAAAACTCTTTGTTTAACTTTATTACCCGTTGTATCAATATGAGTAAAAGTTGTTGAATATGTTTTTTATTATCGTTATTGCAACGTTTTTTCAGGTATGTTTCCTGACCTCATCAGGCTGAAAAGGAGTTAACAATTTGAGTAAAAACTATATGTATTACATCAAATATCACACCTCACGATAACACAAGAGAAGCATAAAATTATTTACCTGTTTTCTGAGCGAGAGCGAATCGTCGAATACAGTTCACGTTGAACGTATATATTTTGATTCATGAGTAAAAGGTACATACACAATATACATACATAACTACGCACAGTCAAATAAATATAACTAGAAACGATTTAAAGTTTGACTAAGCGAATTACACAATACTTAAATGTGCGGTAGAAGAGAGCTGGGTGATAACAACTTATAAAATATTTACATACGATCAAAACAACAGGACTGGAGTTACAGCTTAGAATTAGATAGTAAACCTTTATACATACAATTAAAGCCTACAGTGCCCTCCCTTTTATTTTCAGTATTCTTAAACTTATTAATATACATAATATATAAATATACAACATTTCTACGATCAGTCTTTTTTACCAGTTACTTTCTTTATGTAAAATTTTTGAATTGTCAAATTCAAATTTATGATTACATTCAGTCGTGTGTTGATTTATTACAGATTCTTTAATTTTGTTTTTGTGTTCGTTCATGCGTGTATACACTGATTTTTTTGTTTCTCCCACATAGGAAGCGTTGTTCATTTGTCTAAATAGATCGACAAGTGAATTCTTGTACTCATGTCTATACTACAATTAAAGTTGACAACATCGTGAACACGATGAACTATTGTATAGAATTTATTACCCGTTATTATTTCTGTCTTAATGCCTTCCTGTCCGATACACTGAAATTTTTTACTAACATAACGACTGCTTCAACTTTTTTAATTAAGTTTATGCGGTGGTTGATCTTCACCAAGATTAATTAGTATTTTCATCGGAAAATTGATATGGATATTATCGTTGGATTTGTTAACTCCTTTAAATGTTGTTTTATCAATATTGTAAAATATCTTCTTTTTACCTTCCATCTTATTTAAAACTAAATTGTTTAAAAAATAATAATAAATGTTTGCCCCCCCCCCCTCATTCTCTTGCCACGCTTTTCTTGGCCCCCTATCACCCTCTCTTCGCTGCCTCTCAATTTGTTTATACGCCTGCTCTCCTCCTTATTCTTTTTCTACGCCTTCCTCGAGCTATTTAAACATTTTTCTACGAAAACCAGTTTTCTCTATGTTATGTATTTTTTTGTACACAATCAATTTTTTTTATGTGTACGTAAACTAAGCGATTCAGAAGACTTGTCTTTCATGACAAAAATTTTATTCATGTGCAAAATAGCTAGAGTTTCTTGATTAAAAATTAAATCTTCTGTAAAATGGGTTTTATATCCATTCAAAATATTTTCACCAAAATCATTTTCTGAAAGTAAAAATCATGCAAAAAATTGTCTCAACCAATAAGGCAATATGATAGTAGTAGCTCCTTTAAATATATCATCATTTTAAGTGCCATATTTCATCAATCCTGTTGATATAGTAATATGTTTCAACTTTTTATGAATAATTTCATTACGTGTTCTTAAATCTTTAACTGATGTCAGTTCTTTTACTTTATGATATTAGTTTTGAACAAAAACGTTTATTATCTTTGGAGAAACAATATTTTACCCTCTAATAGCGGTTTTTAATAAATTTAATTAGTTTGATGTCATTTCCAAAATAAATCAAAGTCTTCTGGAGGCACGCAAAGCGCTCAGGAGGTGAAGCCCACTAGTTTCTATATATACACATACAAATTAGAAATAATTTATTAGTGGGATCGAATTAGCTGAAAGGTAGATAATTTTTCATTAAGTTCGGACTAGCTCGAAAAAAACATGTTGTAGAGAATTAAATAATGCAAATCGATTGTAATAAAATTGAATAAAAAATATTTTCCGCTAAGGCTCCAAAAAAAATGGTAAAACACGGTTTTTAGCGTCGGAAATGAACAACAAGCCTTTAAATGCAAAATAAAAAATATACGAGGATGCGTGGCAAAAAAACGAACAAAATGAGCTCTGGTCGATCCCAATTGGTCCAGCGGTTTTCCTGCCAAATGCAAAAAATCTCATTTTTGAGCCAATATCAAAAATTCATAACTCTTTTGCATGAACATTGAAAGCTAAAATTTGGCAAAGTTGTAGCTTTAGCAATCTTCAACAACAAAACCAAATTTTAGCAAAATCGGATTGATAGTTTTTGCAAACCGCAGCTCAATGCAAAAAAGGTACTTTTGCAAAAGGGCCTAAAAAAAAGTTGTGTACAACGTTAGATGCAATTTTTTGCGGGATTGTATTGTTTAATACTTAATCAAAAATTTACAAAAATATCAAGTTTTTTTACAGTGTGAAAGTTGGTTATATCGTTCCCCAGATATCATTTTTAAGAGCACTTACAGTTTAACCATACTTGGTCGATAACACTGGAGTCGAGCTTGAGAAAGTAGACATGATTTATGCATCGGTGGCTACGGCGGCTCATTACCCCTCACTCGCCGTACCGCCGTGCGCAAAAAATACCCATTAGGTTTATCATTTTTTAAGCAACTTCCACATAGAAAAAAAATTTGATACTTTTGTAAATTGTAGAGTAAGTATTCAAGAATACCATACCGCAAAAAAATTGCATCTAACGTTGTAAACAACCTTTTTTAGGCCCTTTTGCCAAAGTACCTTTTTTTCATTTAGCTATGGTTTGCAAAAACTATCGATCCGATTGTGCTACAATTTGGTGTGATTGTTAAAGACTACTAAAGCTACAATTTTGTAAAATTTCAGTTCTTAATTTTATGCGAAAGAGAGTTATTAATTTTTTATAACTGGCTCAAAAATCGAGTTTTTTGCAATTAGCGAAATAATCACTGGACCAATTGAAGCTCATTTTGTTCGTCTTTTTGCCACGTATACTCCTATATTTTTTATTTCTTATTTTCGGGCTTGTTGTTCATTTCCGACGCTAAAAACCGTGTTTTACCATTTTTGCCATTTTTTTGGAAGCCGTAGCAGAAAATGTTTTTTGTTCGATTTTATAACAATCGGTTGGCTTTGTTCAATTCCCTACAATATATTTTTTTCGAGCAAGTACTTTTGAAAAAACTGTCAGACATTTATTTAAAACAGCGTAAATTAAGATTTTTCGGTACTAAGAACAAAATTTGTATAAGTAATGTTTTATTTTCGTATCAAAGCACACTAAATGACAAAAAAAAAGTTTTCCTCTGCAGTTTATAAAGTTGTTAAAAATTCGTTTAAACAATTTTCAATAAAATTTTTTAAAATTATTTTTATCGTCGTTGTTAGATATCTCTTATTTTGCTATTCCCATTTGGAAAAAAAGACGAAAAAAGGTGATAAGAAAATTAAAAAAAAATTTTTTTTTATTTCATATTATAATAAGAGTCTTGGACTAAATAAAAAAAAGAGCTAATATTGGATTAAATTTATAGCGCTGGCATTAAACTAAATTTTTTAAATGTCCTTACTTGCTCGTTACTACATGCAAAAACTACCATACCGATTGTAACGATATTTGAAGTACTTATTCTACATACCTTATACTATAATATTTTAGATTTATGATACTAATAAATAATTTATTATTTTTACTGTAGTATAATCGTACTTTAAAGTCAAAGTATGTTTTTAAATAGTATGTGATTTGCAAAAAGACAATTAAAACTTTTTTGACACAAAAACTTTATGAAATACATCTGACTAGCTATTTAAAGCGCAATTTCAACGCAAAAGCTGCAATAGAACGCTGAATTATAAAATGAAGAGCCAGTAATGCAAGGATGCTAAGATTTGTGTGGTACTTTTGAGTTACTTTTAAATAATGTAGGAATAAAAAAATAACATAAATTTTCTAGTAATGCAATAATGAATACATACGGTGTTTGGTTGTGTAAATACATCAAAAAATCATGCAAGGATGAAAACGAACGTTGTTTTAGAGCTAGAGAGTTGACAAGCTCCACTCAGAGGGGGCTAGAGAAGAGCCTCCCGTTTGCAATAGAATATATATATTAGTGGGGCTAACGCCTCCCTGCGTACTCCGCGCGCCAATCCCCCACTAACAGATTGAGTAGACAAAATAACGACATTACTCGTGTATTTATCAATGCAGGCTGAAAATTATTTCACAACAGCAGAACACTTAACTTACAAAGGAGTTGATAAAATATATGATTAACTTAACATAATTAAATTACCATGAATATTAATTTTCCAATAGTATTTTGAAATAATATTAGAAAGGGTCTTCCACCACACGAATTAAAATTAAAAATAAATGCTATAGTAATGTAAATAAGAACTTTAAGAATAACAGACGGTCTCTGTAGAGGCACAAGATTAAAAATAACAAAATTATTTAAGTATAGTACAGAAGCAGGAATAATTCTGGGAGAGAAAAAAAAGCAAAGTTTATATTCCTAGAATAACATTCAATTCTGGCACCTTATTATCATTACCTTTTGTCTTCGATAGAAAACAGTTTCCCTTTGTATTAGCATGTTCTATATTTATTAACAAATCAGAATAACAGAGTTTTGATTCTTCAGGATTAAAAAACCTTTATTCTCTTACGGACAATTATACGTTGCTTCCTTAAGATGTAAGAATCCAAAAAGAATTTTTGTTCAAATTGCATCCGAGAATAATTCAGAAATTAAAAATATTGTTTAGCTAGAAATTTTTCAGTAATTCAAAAATACGTAACTTTGAAGATCTTCACATTTAAACAGACGTATGTTAATTCATAAGAACCATGAAAAAGAAATATGTAAAAAATGTTAACAGGGTTTTAAAAGAACAGATGGGTTAAAACGACATATAAAATGTCACAAGATTAAGCTAACAGAATAAATTATTGTTTCAAAAGCTTAATTGTGTTTGTCTATGTAATTATACCTCCTCCTGAATTCTGTTTTTTTGTTAATAAATTCCTCAGGTAATTAAGAATTTTATATTTAGATAAAGTAGACATGGACCAGAAAGCGATTTGAAATGTAAAAGTTTAATTAAGTTAAACAAATAATGGTCTTTCAGAGACGTAAAGTGAGTAAGGGGAGAGAATAGACAGAGGGGGACCTATGATCAGTGACTTGAAAAACCCTAAAAACGAGGTATGACTTGGGTACTAAATTACATATATTTTTAAATATTTTAGATGATAAAATATTCTATAAATAAGTATTTTTTGGGGGGCGCTAAGGAGGAGTGTGGGCAGCGGGGGGGGGAGGTTACTCAAATTTAGTTTGATCAAAAATGACATAAAAATAAGCAGAAAACTATGTGAATCGAGGGGAAGCTGAGGGGGAGCGTGGGGCAGGGATTCACTTTCGTCAATAGAACTATATAATATAGGGATATATATACATATATATAATTCTCCTAAGTATTGCGCTGCATACACAGATATACTTTTTGTTCTCATGCTATAATCCCATTAGTTGAAGGCTCCTATCTTTAGCACCCTTTGACTTGAGCTCGCTAAGTTGCCTAAATTGCCAACTTGTTAGCTTTATAGGAATGGTCAAGAGTACGTGGCAAAATATCTGAACTAAAAGCTAGTACTTGAATCTAGACTCGATTCAAGCAAAGGGGCACAAATACTTCTGAGCGGGGGATCAACTTTCAACCGTTGGGAGTGGCTGCTATAGTGACCAGCACTGCACACTTAATAATTGTGTTTAACTATTCGCGATTTGGCTAGAAGTATTTACTACTACCTTCAGTGTATCTCTACTAGAAAGCAGAGGGTGCGTCGTTTTACGATCTAGAGGCTACCTCTACCATCCCCAGTAGTGGTGCATGCCCTGGAGTTTACGCAGACAACAAAGTGTATTTTAACTTGCGACTGATCTAGAGGCTACCACTATCGTCTCGAGTAGTGGTGCATGCCCTAGAGTATTCGCAGAAACCCACTTGTTATTAATTTCCAAGATGTCTAGAAGCTACCAATACCGTCATGAGTAGTGGTTCAAGCCCTAGAACATATATCCGCGTTGGAAAGGAAAAAAGTTAGAAACCTAATAATTCTTAAATAAACTTACTTTTATTTTGAATATTAAAGTCGTACACGCGAAGAACCTGCTCGAGGTATCCGAAGCAAAAGTTGGATTGCACTTGTGGAGCACCGAATGGTAGCAGAAGCGGACTCCAACTACCCAGTTGACCATTCAAGGATAAAAGTAAAAACTGTAAACTTATCTCGAGGTGGACTGTGAGGTAGCAGAGGCGGACTCTAACTACCTAGTCGACCGTTCGAAGAGTGATTGGTAACTGTTTGTTTTCAGGGCCTCTGGGCCCTTTTATTAGGAGTAGTAGACCTTGGTTACGCGCTGGCTTGAAAATGATGCAGGAAAGCTTGCGGAGGAAAAATCTTGGAGAACAGACAATAACCGAACATATAATTGGCTTGAGCTGCTGTTGTCTAGCCACTTAGAAATTGGCACTTACCATGTTCAGCTTGATCTCCTACATGCGTCAAGGAAAGGGAAGGTGATTTAGTTACTCATGCTCTTCTTTTCTCTTTAACAACTGAATTTTACAAACATGAAGATAAAATATTACTAATATTTATTAATGCAAGACACTCTTCGTTTATTCAATCAAACTGATTACAAAAAGTTGGCGAAACTCACTTAACATTTCGATTGAGTACTTAGGTAAATAAACGGTTGGTGGGTTATAGTATAACAATTAGCATTAATAAATTATTAGCCAGTAGCAACAGTAGCCGATCTGTTACTGTGTAAGTATTTCAACACGTCATCACCATTATTAGTTTTTTGTAGCCTATATATTTAAATCGATGGATAATTGTATAGTTTACTATTCAAAATCACGTTAGTGAAGACTTATGTGATAGAAACACGTTATTACTTTTAGAACTACGTAGTAATGATTAAACTATATATATTAAACTATGAAATTCTAACTGATGATCAAACATTAGCGATTGCATTTCTCAATAGAATCGCATTATACTTCAAAAAACTGACTATCATTTTGGATTTAAAAGAAAATAGTTTTTAATCAATTTTCATAATGGTAAGAAATAAAACGCAAGAGCAGACTTTTTACAAAATTCCTGTCAACAAGGGCGCTTTATAAATGATAAAAGGTTTCTACCTTGCCGACAGATTTACCTCTATGAACTTTTATTACTCAATAACTCTTTAGCTAATTTTATGCAAAAAGATAAGGAAAGGAAGAATGTGAGTACTGTAAGGAATGTTATTCAAGCTTACATTTATCAGAATTCAATGGGAACTGAAGCTGAAAAATTGCAGCACGTGATTGTTTAAGTTACATCTTACCCTATCTAAAGTAAATATGTATTAAAATATGTCCTTAATGAAGTCTTCTGAGGCACTCTGAGCTCAAACTATAACATCTAATAAAGATTAGTGAAGAGACTGCTGAATTGCTGATACGAGAAGAGTAGTGGATACACGTGGAAATGTCCATATAGGCGTACAATTTGAAAACACGTGGAAGGAGTACACTAAATTTACGCCTATAAGGAGAGGAGAAATATGTAAATGTATCGACTATAACTATAGCTCAGCATGTGGTAAAGCGAAAGAAAGTGACGACTGACGAGTCTTTTCCGCTCAACGTTTTGTATTGTACATGGATACCTTATTTAGTTAACTCGCTTCAGTCTTACTTAAGTTTGTGTACTTGTACTCGTAGTACAAATTTTCAGTTATAGGTTAAGCTCCGAAGGTTTCCATCAAACATATGTTACCTTCATAGGATGTAGGGTACGCTCACAATAGTCGAGTTGGCTACTCTTGCTTTTTTGCCGTTCTAGATCCAAATCAGCACTTAAATAATTTTTTTTTTTTTAATGCAATTAATAGGTTCATCAAATTTTTTTTATTGACAAGTGAAAAACTGTAGTAACTATAATTTCTATTATGACCATTTTTTATTTTATTTTTCTTTATTATTGTTATTATTAATGTTCTTTTTATTTTTATTACAACTTATTTTTTTTTTTTTTTTCTGAGGTTGTCCAGAATGCTTTAAAGCACGATAAAAAGGGGCACAAACCCCATCTCTTTGTGGGACTTGCAGTAAGCCTATGAATACTTTTTTCTTGCTACGGTGTCCTTCGCAATGATGACTAAATACCCACTAAACTTGCAAGACCTATCTCCTGCGACACCTGGCTTGGAATTCGCTTTCGCATTAATACGTCCGAGCCAGAGTCACAAAGTATTGACCATTGACGTGGCCTTCCATCGGAGTTTCGTAACCGTCGTAATGTTGCTTTCTTTTTATTCCCGCTAGTCGTCGGCTGTTTTGTGAAAAAATCGATTTTCATTGCTTTCCCTTGCTGATGGCTCGGGTAAGTCAGCGTAGCTTGAGTCTGTAATGGTCATCTAGCTTTCGTCCTATTAAACTCTATCTGCGTCTAGTAGGCACCTTGCTTTTGGCATCTTCTATAAATGCTGGGCAGCTGCTGCAACCTGCTTCGTGTTTGGTACCTTCTTTTCTGCAAGTGAAACATTAGGCCTCCTTCTTGAAATCTTTCTTACGATGATAGCAGCTGCCACATCGAAAGTATAGCTTTGACCGGTCCTCTTTGTTGCAGTTCCGCGCTGTGTCCATACCCCAGACTCCGGTAGCATCTAAGGACTTCAACCTATCTTACTTGGCAGCTTGTAAAGCCTATTAACAAAGTCTTCGTTTCTTCTATATATCTACCACGAATCTCTCCAGCACTAACCAAAGCCACCTTCTGCCCTCTTTTATTCGCTCCTATCAGTATCACTGATTTTATCTGTAGCGAGCAACCAGGAATTCTACTCATTGCACATTTAACGTCGGCCTTTTCTGTAATCGGATCCAGATCCCAGATTTCGAGCGTTACTCTTTTGTCGTCTGTTTTAACGAATCCTAGCCCTTTGTCGGTCTTAGCTATACTATTAACTAGGGCCACTCTGTCTTTAACTCCCATATCTTGAAGAAGAAGATCTTTTTTTTTAGTCGTCATGACTCCTTCAATTGTAATCTCCTCCTTTTTCAGCTTAAAATCAATCCTTATGTCTTTTAGGACCTCGGTGGAACTCTACACTTAGGCGATTTTCACGAGAATTTTCGCCTCCTTTTATCAGGCACTATCACGTTTGCAGCTATCACTACCATTTATTCTTATTTTGGGAATAAGCTTTTAATTTTCCTGTGTTTCATTTCATTTCTTAAGAAGGGAATTTAAGGTCTCCTTTTAGGCTTTCAGACTTCTGTTCTGCTTGCCTGTCAACACGGTTTTATCGAATCTAGATTTTATAAAGCGTGCGATTTCTTTTTTTTTTTTGATCTGTTCATCTTAAGCATCAGATTATAATCGGCTTGTTCTAGAAAGTTTTCCATCTTCTTCCTAGTCTCTTCACCGCTATCATTAAACTTATGCAAAAGTATTAACGCCACTGTAGTACCTCCTTTTATCGGGATTGCTGTTTTTGTGTATGTCGTTGATTCTGCTTCCATCATATTGATGATTATTTGCTCGAGTTGTGTAAATGTAGTGTCCTTCTTTGTCTGCTTCATAGTAAATTCTGACCTTAAGTTCCTAGAATATTCAGATCCATCTCGGCGTTATTGCTAAAGAAGCTGGCAGCACTGACGTCACTCGCTTCGCTTTCAGTGCTAATAGTCTGTCTCGTCCATGGCTAAGAAGGAATATGAAGCCCTTCTGTTAGTGTTATTTATCAGAGGTTGTCTCCTCACTTTCGTTCGTGACGTCTTTCTGGCCTTTCCTAGAATCCGTAAAGTCAACACCAGTCACCCAGGCTTTTGCTAGGCCAGAACTGGCGGCTGTCTCCCTCGGAGAGGTTACCACCTGGGTTCTTAGTTTTCATTAGCGTCGCCCATTGTAGGTTTATTCGGTAACTTACCATAGAATTTTTTCCTAGGTGTCTTCCTTGGCGTTTTGGTCTATTGTTAACTATTTTATTTCGTCTCAGCCACCTGCAAAAATAAGCTCTGACCGCCGAAGCGTTTTAAAATCATCCGCAAAAAGCCGGCCTCCATCTGCCACCCGGACAGCATGCGCACCACAGGCTGACTGCCTACAACCGGGGTATCGTTATCTTTTTTATTATTATTATTATTATTATTATTATTATTATAATTATTATTATAATTATCATTATTATAATTATTATTATAATTGTTATTATTATTATAATTATTATTATAATTATCATTATTATAATTATTATTATTATTGTTATTATTATTATTATTATTATTATTATTATCATCATACTAATAATGACGACAATGATCATAATAATAGAAAAAATAATACTAATTTCATTTTCCCGTATCTCGGCCCCGTACAAAATAATAGACTGGGACGTAGACATAAGGAGCCTGCGCTTTGCAGGTTTTGGACCTCTAACGTTCGGTATGATATAGCTTAGTACCGCTACTCTTGCCGCTGCCTTGTCTGCTGCTTGCCTAAGGTGGCTCCAAAACGTGAGCTTTCTATCCAGCGTCACCCCTAGGTATTTAACGACATCCTTCGTCATTACTTCTTCTTCTTGTACCTTGAGGGGGGTGATGGTATCCATCTCTTTTCTCGTCAATAGTACCATCTCCGTCTTCCCTGCTGCAACTTGAAGTCCGTGATTCTCCATCCATGGAGCCACTCTCTGCATAAACTGGTTAAGTCGTATCTGGACAAGTTCCATCGTGCGTTTGACGATCACTACAGCAGCATTGTCCGCGTATCCTACCAAGAACGTCCCCTCTAGCATTTCCTGGTGGAGTAGCCGTCGTATGACACGTTCCAGAGATCGGGTCCAAGTATGGAACCCTGGAATGCCCCTGCAGTTATTTTCTTCTTTGTTTCACCTTCTGTTGTCATAAAGGTCAAGAAGCGGTCCTTGAGATTATCTCTCAATACTTTTAAGAGATAGTCTGGTGTTCTGAAAGTGTATTTCAGAGCGTGAAGCATGTCCTTTTATCTTGCTGAGTTAAAAGCGTTCTTCACATCCAAGGTCACCAAAAGAACGAGGGGCCTTGCTCCATGGCATACGTCTCGAGTGTTCTGAACTGCTTTTACTACTTCTTCTACTGCTCCTATGGTAGACCTTCCTTCTCTGAATCCGTACTGCCTGTCGGATAAGTCTCCCGCGTTTTGTATGGCCTGTAGAAGATGGGCCTAAAGCAGCTTTTTGTATAACTTTCCAGGCGTATCCAGCATGCACAACGGCCTGAAAGGTGATGGAGATTTAGGCTCCCCCTTGCCTTTATCGATCAGTACTAGCTGTGCGTTTTCCCAGGGGTTTGGGAACAACCCCTTCCACAAACATGCATCGTATAGGTTTAAGAGCAGCTGTGGGTGTTTTTCCACCACTGTCTTAATGACTTCTGCCGGTATACCATCTGGTCCAGGAGCTTTCCCGTTCCTAAGCGATCCGGCTGCTAGCTCCAGTTCCTTCTAGGTAAATAAAGGTACATTTTCTGTGAGCTCCAAGTCTGCTTGACCCTCGAATTCTGGATGCGTCGGGAACAGCGTATCCACGATATGTCTCATGGTATCCGCGTCTTTGTTTGCAGTTGTTGCAAGTCTTTCAGTTTTCCCATCACTATTTGGTATGCTCTGCCCCAAGGATCGTTATTTACTTCCTGGGACAGAATCTGCCAGCACTGCTTTTTGATGTTCTTAATAGCAGCTCGCATCGTCTTTCTTGTAGGCTAATACTCAGACTACCTTTGTCCGGCCTCTGATCTGTGTCTGGCCCTTTGATAGAGGCGTCTGTGTTTAAGACAATGACGGCTCAATTCCGCAATTTCCTTGTTTCACCAGTAAGTTGAGTGTTTGCCGTTCCATCTTTTTTTCCTGGGCATGGAGGCCTCGCATGCGATTTTTAGGAGTTGCATGGTGGCCTTGGTGAGCTTTTGTACTCCTTCTGCTGTGTTCAGATTTCGTTCATTGCTTTGGATAGCAGAGATGCTATTCTCAACTTTTTTCATTAGTCGTTCTGTGTCCAATTTTTTAACATTCCATCCTGTTTTGCGTGCTATGCCTTTTCTGTCGATTATATCGGTGATTTGGAAGACAATATATTAGTGATTGCTACCATTTTTGTTCTCGATTACCTGCCATTCCTTCACTCTCGGCGCAAGGCTCTCCAAAGCCAGTGTAATGTCTGGTATTGATTCGCCAAATCCCGGCCTTCAGAAAGTGGTGGTCCTTCCTTCATTTACAACGACCAGTCCTAGCCTTGCCGCCATATCTAGGAATGCCTGGCCCTTAAATATCGTTGTGAGCATTCCCCATTCTACTGCTTTTGCATTGAAGTCTCTAGCCACCAATAGGTTGCCTTCCATGCCATCCCTAATGCTATCTTCGAGGTAATTTATTCTTCTCCGGTATTCCTCGATACTAGTGTTTAGTAAAAAGTAGCAGCTGACATACGTAATGCCTCCACTTTTCAACCTATTGGATAGCAGCTTAAACTTCTTTTTAATCGGTGACTGCCTTGTAGTCTAGTACCTCCAGTGTTACTCTAGGTTTCCTTGATTGTACCTTTCCTGCGGTACCGATAGCCAGTGAGATGGCCTGCATCAACTTCTCTTTATTTTTGGTGCTTTTGGCAAGCTCCACCAGAAAACAACCAGCCTTTGTGCTGCGTATTCTGGTAACTTCCGCGCCGCAGTCTCTCGGGTTGACTGCGTTACGGAATGCTCCCAATACTTCCACGTGTGACTTTCCTTCTGCTAGTTTCACGAGGATGGCCACGTTTCTTTTCTTTGCCTTCTCCGCTTCTTTATTTCCTTTCCTGGCTTACCTTTTTTTAGAGTCGGTGTGCTACCTACCGGCTTCTTTCTAGCAGCCACTTGCTGCTTGCGGTTCGCAAGTGTCTGCATTATTTTGTTTACGACTTCCCTCCACAGTTCGTCGTCGTCGTAGTCGTCGTTCTTGCTTTTTTTTCATATGCTCCAATCCTCAGTAGCGCCATCGTCTCTACCTCTCTTTTTCGAAGGCTGTATAATCACACGAGCTAGCAGAGATGTCCTCAACACTAATATCTCCCCCACAGTCTTCTGGCGGCGGCCTTTAAGGTCCTTTAAGATCCCACAGATTTCCTCCAGGTGAACTCTGGCTTCCTTGAGTATGCTGCTGACGTTTGGCTGCCTGTCAATTGCTTTTTTAATACTTTGTAAGACGTCTGTCATCCTACCTAGTACTTTTTCCTCCTCCTTTTTAATGACGTTCAAGGTTTTCTGTAGATAAGTGACTACCGTTGATTCAGCCAGTGTCAGCTGATGTTCATTCTGGCCTATATCCTGTGGTTCGTTGGTCCGATTGTTTAACCAACCACCAGTTGTCATTTGCTTTTAGATGCTAGAAAGCATAGCACTTTCGTGCTGGACGCCTTTGTGGCCTCTCCCAGAATTCGTGAGACCAACACCAGTCACCCGGACTTTCACCAGGTCTGAACTGATGGCGGATTTCCTCTGAGAGGTTACTGCCTGGGGTACGTTGTTTTCATTAGCGTCACCCATGTTTGGTTTTATTCGGGAACCAACCCTAGATTTTTTTACGAGGTATTCTCCACAGCGTTTTGGTCCATGAGAACTATTTTATTTCGTTCTAATTACCCGCGGGTACAAGCTCCAACCGCCGTAGCGCCTCGAAGCCATACGCCCGCGGAAAGCTTGCCTTCATCCGCCACCCAGAAAGCACGTGCCCCATAGGCTGACTGCCTCAGCCCGGGGAATATTATTATTATTATTTTTATTATTATTATTATTATTATTATTATTATAACTATTAAAATTATTGTGATTACCAACATTATTATTATTATCATAATCATTTTTATTATCATTATTACTATTAGTATTATTTTCTCTATTATTATTATCATTATCGTCATCTTGAGCATGATAATAATAATAATAATAATAATAATAATAATAAAAATAACAATAATATTAATCACAGAAAACTCGAGACATATGCCATGAAGCGAGACCCCTCGTTCTTCTGGTGACCGTGGATGTAAAGAACGCTTTTAACTCAGCAAGATAGAAAAACGTGCTTCACGCTCTAAAATACACATTCAGAACACCAGACTATCTCTTAAAAGTATTGAGAGATTATCTCAAGGACCGCTTCTTGACCTATATGACAACAGAAGGCGAAACAAAGAAGAAAATAACTGCAGGGGCATTTCAGGGTTCCATACTTGGATCCGATCTCTGGAACATGTCATACGACGGCTACTCCACCAGGAAATGCTAGAGGGGACGTTCTTGGTAGGATACGTGGACAATGCTGCTGTAGTGATCGTTGAATGCACGATGGAACATGTCTAGATACAATTTGACCAGGTTATGTGGAGAGTGGCTCCATGGATGGAGAACCACAGACTCTAAGTTGCAGCAGGGAAGACGGAGATAGTACTATTGACGAGAAAAGATATAGATACCATCATCCCTCTTAAGGTACAAGAAGAAGAAGTAATGACAAACGACGCCGTTAAATTCCTAGGGGTGACGCTGGATAGAATGCTTACGTTTTGGAGCCACCTTAGGCAAGCAGCAGACAAGGCGGCGGCAAGAGTAGTGGTATTAATACGAATCATGCTAAACGTTGGACGACTAAAGCATAAAACGCAGGCTCCTGATGTGTACGGCCCAGTCTATTATTCTGTACCGAGCTGAGATATGGGGAGATGAGATGAACGTCGAAAAGAAGTGAGTGAATATTGGTCAAGTTCAAAGAATATGAGCGTTGAGGAGAGCCTGCGCCTATTGCACAGTCTCAGAGTCTGCGATAATGGTGATAGCGGATGTAATCTCCATCGACCTCATTGCGAGGGAAAGATGATTAAAGCACCTTACGGAGCAGGACCTAGGAAGAATAGAGGCCAAGAAAAATGCCTGGGAAATCACCTGGGAACGCTGGCAACAAAGATGGCAAGAGGAATCTAGAGGTAGATGGACGGCACGCCTGATAAAAGGTGTCAAGGAATGGACAGAGTGGAAACACGAGGAAGTACATTACTACTTTACCCAATTCCTCTTAAATCATGGGTATTTCCGCTCGTACTGCAACAAGATGCAAAAAACACATACGGCTGCTTCCAAGTACTGCGGCTGCGACAAAGATGACGCAGAACATTCGTTCTTTGACTGCATCAAATGGCAATATGAACGAAACGTGCTGCAGGAAAGGATCGGGACTTTTAATCCCGTCAACATCATAGATAAAATGCTTCTCAACGAAGAGAGGTAGACTGCAGTAGCCCATTACATACATACAGTTCTCCGATCCAAAAAGAAGGATGGTTTTCTGGACGACTAAGCGGAGGTTGTGTGAGTGTGGATCCAGTGCCATCGGGGTTGCGTGGGGTTGCGTTTTTTCTGCGGCACCCGGGGGGTTCAGGGAGTGGCTGGTAGTGGAGTCTTAAGGGTGGGGCCGCTGGTTTGACCTGACATTTCCTGGCGGAGCAGTCCGTCATATGACATGTTCCAGAGATTGGATCCAAGTATGGAACCCTGGAATGCCTCTGCAGTTATTTTCTTCTTTGTTTCGCCTTCTGTTGTCATATAGGTCAAGAAGCGGTCCTTGAGATAATCTCTCAATACTTTTAAGAGATAGTCTGGTGTTCTGAATGTGTATTTTAGAGCGTGAAGCACAATTTTCTATCTTGCTGAGTTAAAAGCGTTCTTTACATCCACAGTCACCAGAAGAACGAGGGGTCTCGCTCCATGGCATATGTCTCGAGTTTTCTGTAATTGATATTATTATTATTATTATTATTATTTATTGTTATTGTGATTATTATTTTTACTATTATAATTATTATTATTATTATTATAATCATACTAAAGATGACGATAATGATAATAATAATAGAAAAAATAATACTAAAGTAATAATGATAATAAGAATGATTATGATAATAATAATTATATTGATAATTATAATAATATTAATAGTAATAATAATAAAAATAGTAATAATTATAATAATAATAATGATAATAATAATAATAATAATAATAATAATAATAGTCCCCGGGCTGAGGCAGTCAGCCTATGGGTTACGTGCTTTCCAGGTGGCGGATGGGGACAAGCTTTCCGCGGGCGTATAGCTTCGAGGCGCTATGGCGGTTGGAGCTTGTACCCGCGGGTAATTAGAACGAAATAAAATAGTTCTCATGGACCAAAACGCTGTAGAGAATACCTCGTAAAAAAATCTAGGGTTGGTTCCCGAATGAAACCAAACATGAGTGACGCTAATGAAAACAACGTACCCCAGGCAGTAACCTCTCAGAGGAAATCCGCCATCAGTTCAGACCTGGTGAAAGTCCGGGTGACTGGTGTTGGCCTCACGAATTCTGGGAGAGGCCACTAAGGCGTCCAGCACAAAAGTGCTATGCTTTCTAGCATCTAAAAGCAAATGACAACTGGTGGTTGGTTAAACAATCGGACCAACGAACCACAGGATATAGGCCAGAATGAACATCAGCTGACACTGGCTGAATCAACGGTAGTCACTTATCTACAGAAAACCTTGAACGTCATTAAAAAGGAGGAGGAAAAAGTACTAGGTAGGATGACAGACGTCTTACAAAGTATTAAAAAAGCAATTGACAGGCAGCCAAACGTCAGCAGCATACTCAAGGAAGCCAGAGTTCACCTGGAGGAAATCTGTGGGATCTTAAAGGACCTTAAAGGCCGCCGCCAGAAGACTGTGGGGGAGATATTAGTGTTGAGGACATCTCTGCTAGCTCGTGTGATTATACAGCCTTTGAAAAAGAGAGGTAGAGACGATGGCGCTACCAAGGATTGGAGCGTATTAAAAAAAAGCAAGAACGACGACGACGACGACGACAAACTGTGGAGGGAAGTCGTAAACAAAATAATGCAGGCACTTGCGAACCGCAAGCAGCAAGTGGCTGCTAGAAAGAAGCCGGTAGGTAGCACACTGACTCTAAACAAAGGTAAGTCAGGAGTCCAAGTATGGATCCCTTAAATGCCCCTGCAGTTATTTTCTTCTTTGTTTCGCCTTCTGTTGTCGTATAGGTCAAGAATCGGTCCTTAAGATAATCTCTCAATTCTCTCAAAAGATAGTCTGTTGTTCTGAACGTTTGTTTTAGAGCGTGAAACATGTTTTTCCACCTTGCTGAGTTGAAAGGGTTCTGTAGATCCAAAGTCACCATCAACAAAATCGTCCATCTACTTCTAATTTTTTTTTGCCATCTATGCTGCCAGCGTTTCCAGGTTTATTTCCGGGCGTTTTTCTTGGCCTCCATTCTTTCTAAGTCCTGCTGTGTGAGGTGCTTGCACCATTATTGCAGACTCTGAGACTGTGAGATTGTGCAGGCTATCCTCAATGCTTCTATTCTTTGAACTTGGGTGATTTTTACTCTCTTTTTTTGACGTTCATTTTATCTCCCCATATCTTAGCCCCGTACAAAATAATGGACTGGGCCGTAGACATGAGGAGCCTGCGCTTTGCAGGTTTTGGACCCCTAACGTTTGGCATGATTCGGCTTAATGCCGCTACTCTTACCGCTGCCTCGTCTGCTGCTTGCCTAAGGTGACTCTAAAACGTGAACTTTCTGTCCAGCGTCACCCCTAGGTATTTTACGTTACTCTTCGTCATTACTTTTTCTTGTACCTTTATTATTATTATTATAACTATTATTACTATGATCATTTTTATCGTCAGCATTATTATTATAATTATTATTATTATTATTTTTGTTTGCAAGTTTTTAAATAATATTATACATTTATTATCATTATTATTATTATTTTTATTATTATTATTTCTACTATTATTGTTTTTATTACTATTATTCTCTAGAACTAAGTTAGCAACTGGGAAATAGTATACGTAAAATGCCGTGACAATTTCCATGAGTTCTCCGTTATTGGCTATCAACGTTTAATTAAGTAATTAGTGGCCTGCTGTCTTGGTTTTGCTTGAGATCTACTCAGTAAAGCACCATAGTATGTTGTCACGTAATTTCAAATTCGAAAAATTCTGTTTAGAATCCAGGCAGTTGTGGTCAAATAATAAGCTGTGAGAAAGTTAAAAAAAATAAGACAATGCTAAAAAGTACCATTTGTTTCTTGCCTCATGAAATAGTTGTCAGCCCTTAAGGACCTTTGATTTGCACATTTTTTTCAATGATTAATTAACAGGGCTTTTTGCTTACACTTAAAATGTTTAAAACTAACAGAAATGTATAATTAAAAATTTTTTTTTCGATCTTAAAACTTTATTACCACAGAAACAAAGTCCTCTATTATCTCTCTATTTTCAGCGCCACAATGAATACAAATATATATTTTTCAACCCATTAAAAAAGCTTTAAGATTTAAATGTTTACTGTTATGGATGTAATAAAAAGATGAATTCTCACTTAAAAGATTTTGTATTCGTCAATTTTGACGCTGCTGTTTCAATCGTCATATATGTTCTGCGCCTGAAGTTGTATACTTTTTGGGTATTTGAAGTTTTTTTTTTTTCGAATTTACCCTTTCGCGATGGTAGGCATTGTTAAAACTTTTTGTTATCCCTACGGGCTTTGTTTTCTTGTTTAGTTGTAATATATTTGTTATCAAGAAAAATCGAGTTTCGACGGCTCTAAAAAGCACTGGTGAGCTAAACTCCTCATTTGACTGAAGTTTTCTGCAAACGTTACAGCCGGGATACCTCAGGATGGTTCTCTTTTGCCTGGTTTTGTAGCACAACAGTGATTGGAAGGAAAATTATAATACTTTAAAGCGTTGGAGATAGTTGTAGTACACTTTTCTAACGTCTCTTGGTGTGACGCTGAAGATGATGGTGTCCAAAACACCTTTTTCTTCAGAATTCAGTCGTTTTAGTGATCCTCGGTGAGGAGATTGATTTATGGCGCTTGTCTGTTGGCAACTATCCTGTTTGCTCAAGTTAATTTCTCTTTCATAGTTTCACTGTTAGGTTTTCCCAACGCAGATCTCGGAGAGGAACGGTAATTCCTGATTAATTGCTTAGATCCGAGAGAGTAATGCAGGGTTGTTAGTGGCTGAGGTTCCCAGCCTTGCAATGAACAACTCCGCTCTGGATGTGTGCCAGTGAATGACTGACTTGATTTAATAAAGGCTGGATTCATATAGTCTTTTAGTGGATGAATCGTTTTAGAAATAGTTGTAAAAATATATTTGTTTGCAAAATAGTTTATTGTTAAATAGCCCTGTAAAGAACTGATGAGATTGATGGAGATTGAGTGAACGTAAAGACTTATGATGATCCTGAAAAAAGCCAATGGTGATACGCTTAGTTATTTTTTATTATTATTTTATTAAGTTATTCCTTAATCACTAAGAGATTACATTAATTACCGACAGAATCCAATTTTTTTTGCTTCAATTACTGAACACACTAAGGCATTAACATGGCATTTTGAGTTAAAAAATATTAAACTTGTACTTAATATTAGAATTACTATGCTTTTGAGATTATTGGTTTACTTTTCGGGCACTTTTAACTTTTTCTTTCTTTCTTGATCTGTTTTTGCCATTTTTGTATCTACTGTGCCTGATCCTTTTTCTACCTTTCTTCTTTTTTCTTGCTAACTCTCTTATTTTTTCTCTCTTTTCTACTAAGGTACAAAAGTCTAGATAGATTTTTCTTCGTACAACTCCTTGATCTCAATTTTCAGCACTTCTATGCTTTTCTCTAATACTTCTATTTTTTTCATTTTTTTTTTCACTTCTTTATTCTTTTTCTTTTTCATTGTCAATTTTCATACTAGCACCTGTTTTATCTACTGTATCTTTCATTTCTATCCTTTTCTCTTCTCTTCTCATGTCTTTAGCCTTTAATTCATCCAAGCATGTTTGCATTTCTACCACTTTTTTTATTTACAGTGCAAGTGACAAGTACTTCACCCTGCGAGTCTTTTATATAGAAAATCTTCTTATGCTTATCTAACATCCTCTCCGACACCTCTTTCAGCCACCTCTCGTTTAAACTTTTACTCCCCATTGTTTTTACTTTACCTCTGACCTTGCTTACTCACTATTCAATCTCGCTTTTCTTCTGGCTCTTCCTGGTTCGCTTACACCCTCTTTGCTTCACCTGCAAGTGCTGTACGATAGCTATTTTTCTAACCTCCCAGTGGTGTTCTTCTTTCCTTTGGAACCGATGTACTCTTTCGATCATTGAGCTACCCTTGACTCTCTCATCTTGTCGTCTGTCTGCTTATCGATGTTCTTCCTGTTCCTTCCACACTAACGTAACTCATTCCGTAGCTTTGGAATTTCTTTTCATTGTATGAGTCTAACTCTGCTGTTTTTGTTTCTTCTTTATGCTCGTGAGATTCTTTACTTTTTTGCAATTCTCATCCATCTTTTCCAGTATCTGGCAGCTTTTACCCGCAAGTTTGCAGTATTTTAATACATATTCTAGCGTTTTTTACTCCATGTAGCACAGTTTGCATGCTTTCTCTTCTTTCTTCTTCCAGTATTATTTGCCTGTTGTCATGTTGCCACATCTCGATTTTGCAAGTGTTGACCTTTCAACTTCCAATGTCAGATCTTTCAGATAACTTGGCTTTTTCTGATCCATATCTCTTTGTTAATTAGATTGTATTTAGATTCCACTATCTTTTTCTTGGTCTTCTCAATTTCCTTAAATTGCACTTTTCTAGCATCTTCGTCAACATTTGTTTGTCACTTTTTTAACTTAATACCAGATCTCTATCTACTTTAACTCCTATTGCTTCATTTCTGTTGCTCTTTTAAAATTCTCCTTATCTTTCTACTAATGCTCTAATTCTCTCTCCCAGACAGTCCTTTACTAACACCTTCATAGACTACATTACTTTCCCTTTATAGATGACTGCCTTCTCTAGGGCCTTTCTTTGTATTTCTGCTATTTTTTTCCTCCAGTAGTATACAGTTTGGAGTATTCTTGACCAGTTTTAGGATCCACTTCACATACCTTCTCTTTATACTGTTCCAGCCCTCTTCAAGTTTTCATCCTCATACTTCTGCTCCGTTTAGCACTATACTCACCAAGGGACTTAACATTAACTTTCTTCTTCTATAGTAAAATCTACATAACCTCTTCCCACTGCTCCACGTGCTCTTTATTGCAATGGTTTTCTTTCTTTTTCCCTCCCTTATGCGGGCTTTGGCTCTTCTATTTTTTTATAAGATGTATCCTAAATATTTAATCTCCTTGACCTTTTCTGTCTTTTCCCTATCCCAGTACCATTTTCTTCTATTTGAGCCTTTCTTGCATCTTTTAAATACTTATGTTTTTGTCTTATCTACAATCAATTTAATTTTTTTCTTCTGTAGGAAACTTTTCAGTCTTTTAAGCAACTCTTTCAGGTCTTTCCCGTGCTCCGCGATTATAATTATATTGTCTGCATATACTAGTGACCAAATTTTGTCTTTCCCGACTTTTACTTCTTCTGTCACGTTTTTTCTTAAGTGTTTTTCTAGACCTCTTACGTATATATAGAATATTGTGGGACTAAGTGGGCATCCTTGTCTCAGCCCTTTGGTTGTTCAAAAGGGCTGTGACTTCCTTTCACCTACTTGAATTTTGCTTCTTGTTTTACTGTATGTTTTCATTGTACTCGCTCTTAGGTTCACACTCACTTGTGCTCTTTGTAACTCTTCTACTGTAAAATGAAAACTGATCTTAAATTTGTTTTTTTTTTTTTTAATCATTGGCCTGCGAGTCTTATAAACCGTCAAAATGATCAAATTCAGATTTACGCTGGAAGTGATGACAGTAGCTATAACCTAGTAGCACATGGTAAGTTTTAAGAAGCAGACTTTTGCACTTCTTACACAGGTGCATTTTGTGTAATAAGTGCACGGGTCTGCTTCTTACAACTTACGATGTGCTACTGGAAAGAAAATGTTGATGCAATATTTTACAGACAAGTTGACTGAGGATTTAAAATTACTTAATTAACTTGGGGTATCTAGACAGCTATATACAGTGGGTTTTGTATGCTGCCAATATATTTTATCAAGACCATCCATTACCTAACAAACCACCGAGTAAGTCAGTTTTGGGTACATGCATTGCATTATCATCTACTGAATTCTTATATAGCACTAATGTTTTCTAGCATTATCTTTTAGAATCCTGTGTTAGTGCATACTTAAAGGATAGCAGAATTGCCATTTAATCAAAGAAGCTAAATAAGCTGCTGGTGCAACCAGTTTAATGCTATACGAGGATTCAGTAGATAATTATGCAATGCAAATACTAAAAACTGACTAAATTGGTGATTTTTAAGGTTGTGAATGGTCTTGAAAAAATTTCTTGGCAACATATAAAGTTCACTGTGCATTGTTTCCTAGATACCACAAGTTGGTGAAACAATTTTAAACCCTGAGTCAACTTGTCTGTAAAATATTACATCAATACTGTCTATAGCTGCTATCATCACTCCCAGTATAAACCTAAATTTCATTGTTATAATAGTTTGCAAGACATACAGAGCAATGATTTAAAAAAAACTAAAATTTAAGACCAGTATTATGTTATGGTTTAGAGATGCTTGTAAGAAAATATGCGATAACAGATTTGGAATATTGCTTTTAAATCAGTTTGTAATGAAAACTGAAAAAAAGTTTGAATGACACTGCATGAAAAAACTTAAAATATCGTAATGGCTAGCTTCTGCACAATAAGTAACAGCTACGAGGGCGTTTTTTGCGTTACATATGCACATACTTAGACAAAGAATGCGCTTCTATCAGTTCAATGTACTACCACCTATTAATTTAAAACTTAACTTACTTGAAATGTTGAGACTAGTTTGAATTTGTTATATAACAGGTCAAAATGGTACTTAATATATTTGTAATTAAAATCAGATTATTGTTCCTACAAAATATTGTGAACTGCATTCAAAACTAGTGTATGCCGATGTATTTTAACAAAAGGGTATTAAGCACTTGACTTAATAGTTTCTCTTTCGTTTTGAGGAACATGCAATGTGCAACATTTTAAGGCCCAAAGGTCTTATTTGCTTTTACTTACCGTATACTTTTCTTTTAAATCGTCGACCGGCGTTGTGGTGTTAGGTTTCACCGAGAGATATGTATGGATTGGTGTATGCTGAGCTGGTGTGGATCTAATAATTAAGTTTATGTCTTATGTCATACGGTAGTAGTGTATCTTATTCGTCTTTTTATCTCACGTCTTTGTAAAGGTCTTTGTCATACGTTGTCTATTTAATTTTTCCTCGATATTCAATTAATTAATCAAGGTAAAAATTATGTGTCAATCAATTAGATTATAAAATCTTGAAATGTTTCATATAATTTAGATATTGCAATATTTTTGAATTAAAAAAGTAATTCAATCAACAACCAAGCTATGTCTTATCTGATAATTTAATAAATTTACAAAAGCCGGAAATAGTTGATTTTACAAATATTATAAATAATAAGGTTTCAGATTCGCATTTACAATGATTATACAATTTATAGTTTTTCTTTATTTAACTTACTTCTATGATCGTTGGTTATCCGCTGTTTGCGCGCACGAAGTCGCAAGATCTTACAAGGTTGACCTCAATGATGATTCTAATCCTCCACGAGAGTACTCGTGGCGATGACAATAATTAGGCTGCTGCTTTTAACGTCGGAACACAAGTCGACGGTCCTTACTTTCTTGTTCCTCCTTGATTCACTTTTTAGGCGAGTCTACAGTGGTCTGGTTTGGTCGAGCTAAAATTATACAGTTTAGTCACCAAACTAAGTCTAACATTTGCTTGAAATGCACGCTTCTAACACGTAGCTTAATCACCGAACTAAGCCTTACATCCTCTTAAAAGATGCAACAGAACTCACTCTCCAACCTCTATATTTACTTTGGAGCACTTGATGAAAAAAAAAAGGCGAATATTGTTATGTGCGAGGAGTTTTTATACTCTTTCATCGAAAGAGGACGCATGAAGTTGGGGATCCGAACGACCCATCAGAGCCCAACCTAATTACCTTTGACTGACACGAGCACAGTCGTGGTGCAATAATTTCTCAGTAATTGATAGTTAAACTGCTTATTTCTCAGATTTTATCTTAATCTTATGGATATGCGCAGTAAAGAATGTTGAATTTGTTTATTATTCCCATTCTTGGATGTACCACTGCGATATGATGTTATAAGATGAGCGCTTTTGTTAGAGGTTGCACGCTTAGTTCGAGTTTTTCGATGGTAGCTTGTTTCAAAAGAAGTAAGTTATATGTCACGCGATTGTAGAAGCAGGTATGCTGCTCGATTGTTCGAGATCGCTGAGCTTTTGCTTTTTATAATTTAAAAACGAATTTCGTGTGTTTCGAAGTAATATATATCAAGTATATGACATGGGATGTCACAACACGATAGACTATGGAAATTAATATTTTAATTAATGTTATGGAAACAACGTAAGTACAAAATCTTTTATAGCAATACAAAATTTGAACGTTTTTCACGATCAGCATCTTACGGTTATAAGTTTTGATTTTTTTATACCTTTTGCTTTTCATTTTTCATTATATCTCTATGAGTTTTCAATACTTTCCATCTCAAGAGAATTTTTAAAGCTTCGACCCGATGTTTATAATATCCATTGTTTCCATCAAACCATTCATAAAAATATTTACTCATAGTTTTTTCTACTACATCAGTGAAACAAACAATTTGTTCTCTTCAATGCCAAATACTCGTGTGATGATGTTGAAATGCTTGTAACTGACAAAAAATTTTTTTGATGAAAATTCTATTTGCCTTTATAAATACGTTACATTTGATACTGCTTCTGTTACTAAAGTAAGTATTGCTTAAAAATGTTAATAAATTTGACGTATGATGAGTATTATCCACTTGATAAGTTTTTAAAAAGTCACCGTAAGACATTATAACTTTGTTATGTACAGAAATATATCTGTGAATCCTTAACTGATAAAGAAAGCGTTTGATGAGATGAGGCCAATCAAAAGCAGCTGAAATTCTTTTTTCTTTCACGCTTAAAAAACGAATTGTTGATACTTACTTTAAAAAGTTTATTAAAGAGTGTTTGATTATTAGGTCTTTGGTCACAAACAATAATTTTAATAATAGCCCTTACTTTAAACAACCCTGTAAATATTTTACGTATAAGTTAATGCCATTGTTCTGCACCAGCTACATTTTCGTTAAATCCAAAATAAAAAGTTGACGCCCGGGATTTTAGGCATAAATATTATCTAAATAGAATAAAAAGGCATATTTTTCAATACTTGAATTTTTGGAATTACCACGCATATCTTCAAGACCTTTGATTCCATCATATTTTATAAAATATTCTTCCACACATTTGATATTTATCTCATCAAATTTTAGTATCCACATACGCTTGTTCATAGGTAGTTTACTTAGATTTCGTTCAATTTTTAAAAAAACATCATTATTTAATTCTTGCTTGATATCTAATTGGAATACCCAACTTCTAATCGTAGATTTCTCAGCAAATCTAATCTTTAATTTGATTGATTTTATTCAGCAGCAGAATGGTAGTACATAATTGTATACAAATTTTACTCGTCAAGTGTGAACTTTTGTCTATTCTTTGGTTTTCATTGCATTAATATCAAAGTTTTCCACAGCTCACTGAAACTCGTGTCTTTTATCAAATTTGTAACAGTCTCTATTCACTTGGGCTCTTTGGAATAAATACTTTATTCTAATCCAAAACTTTTCTGTCTCAAATTTTTTCTAGTTTTTTTGAAAGATGCTAATTCTTTTAAAGTTATTTTAGCCAGCGCTCCAGAGATCTCGTACACTGTTCACATGGAACTAAACGAAATTTTCTGTTCGAAACTTTTTTTTTTATACTTGTACATTTTTACTAGGATTGTATGCATACATTTCCGTTTGCTTAACTTGATGGGTCATTATCTCTCTCATGTTATTATTTTGATTCTAATCCATTTGATAATCTAAATCAACTTCATTAGTTTCAACTTCATGAATATGAAAAAAAAATTCTCTTCCAGAAGAATATTGGCAGGTATTTGCAGACTCTAATGCCTGAAAACATCTACCCGCTGCATTACTAAAAGTTAAGTTATGTGTAACTACTAAAAAATTTAATTGGTAAATGGACAAACGTTTTTTTCAGAGAATAAGTACATCTTAAAAATCTTAAACTTCTTTACATTATAAACAAAGAATTAAAATTTATTTATAATTGATGTATGAAAAACCATTTGATATATTACTGTCTAATTAACTGTTATTTTTATTTAACATTTTATTTTGTCGGTCCATATTACTAGCTTACATAAGAGTGCTAGTACGAAGACTTGACATAGCCTACATTCATGACTTTTTGTTTCACTTAATTTCAGTTATTTTGTTAAAATTCCTACAGAATTTAATGTAACTAAAAAAGTGACTATGAAATACAAAACAAAAATAACAGTTACCAAGAAAAAGCCAGGAGTTTGCCAAGTGCATTGGACCCTGCAATTCGTTCAATGGAGGCATGTACACGCAACTCTCAGTGCGAGGAGTCAATTGTTTTTGTGTAGGCATTCCTCTACACATCCTATAACCTTATAATTAAATGCTTACACCGTACCTAAGTGTGTAATTAATACATCCTGACGCCCTATTTATTTTTTGATGTGAAACATCTATCGGGGCGGTTGGGGGTTCGACCGACCCGATGAAGCGACCGTGTCGATGGCTCGATCTCTGGTATAACTCGAGTTGGCTCGGCTCGGCTCGGCTCTCTGTCTCTTTCTCCACGTGCGCTTACTGCTGCCCCTCTCTTGTTTGTAAAGTACAATAACCGTATGTATAATAGCTATATAGAAGAGTATGAAATATAATATATATATATATATGATGTATATATATGGTATTCTTTTACATTTATACGTAACGTATGTGTGTGCAATATACATATGTAGCATACACATGTGTCTACGTATATATCGTAAATAATGTGTGTAAATAAAATTTTTAAATTTTACTAACTCTGAGAATCGAACCCACATCCTTCGAATTGGTAGTCAGGAACCTTACTCATTGTGCTACGCAGCACGCCAATCAGATTATTGTTCTTATTACATATAGATACCAACCGAGAAACTTCTGAATTAGAAAATTGATCGATAATTGGGTGTTTTTTATGTTGTATATTCTACCAATTTTAAAAGAAATATTTGTAATTATTTTTAAGTGGCCTATTAATGACAAAATTGTTCAAGATTGTGTTTTGAAGTTCGTTTTTCTTATATCTTTTAACGGTTTGATATACAGAAAAATTAAAAATACCAGCTTGTAGGGAAAGAAACTTTCAAATAATAAGCACTTTTTTATTTTGTTTCGACAAGCGCAAAATAATGAGGAAAAAAATGACGAAGGCATTTTGGCAGTCCCCCTGTAAGAGTAAGTGAAATAGAGAGAGCCAATGATCGTCTGCTGCCGCACTTGCCGCTCTCTTTTTCTCCCTCTCTCTCTCTGTATTGAACTCTTACAGGTAGGCTTTTTTTATTACTTCTTTCTATATTTTATTGATTGCAGAATTTGATTAATTAATAACAGAATTAGTAACGTTTTTCTTTATTTGAAAAAAACTATTTCTTTGTTCACAGGATTATTTTACAATATAAATATTTGACTATAATTCAAAGTTTTCCTGGCGTCCTTTAATTGTGTTAATTTAAACTTCATCTTAACCTGTCTTTATTAAATAGCCAACGAAATTCGCGAACGTGCAAAACTGTCCTCGGTTACCTGGTATCTGAAATGAGAGAGAGAATGTAATACACCACGAACGTTTGTTAAACTAATGTATAAGCCTATGTGTAGGTAGGTAGTAGTATATATACTCTTATATACGAGTATATTTACTTTTCGCCGTGTATTATTGTTCTTTCTCGTTCTCGTTGTGTATATGTTAATGAACAAAAAATATAAACATGATTTGCTTTTTCCTAATCTCTAATATTCACTGATAAAAATAAAATCTAATATTCATAAATAAACTGTCTTTTTAATAAATAAATATAAAATCAAAATTATTTAGGGTAAAAAAAAAAAAAAAATACTTTTTCTACCTCACGCGTTTTTAAGAGACTAGTGTGCGCTTGGTAGAAAAAATAGGATTCGCCACATATGCACCATTGCTCCGTGGCTGTTTTATGTCCCTCAGATTCTGTTTCGCAGGTCCCTCGGGCCGCAAAATGGTCCTGAAGACGATGGCTCTTGTCTGACGAAAACTACTATTTTTACCATAGACCATTGAACACTACTAAGTTCAATAACATATTCTTTTATGTTTCACATCTGCCGGGGGTACCGAGATCCACACCTTTTTTTCCATACGGAAATTGGAAGAGCTGAGCAATAGAAAGCTTTGATTCTGTACAGTCTCAGTACTGACAGAAGTTATAAGTCCTTGTTGCCACCATTCCGATTTTTAGGTATAAGAAAATCATGTACATGCGTAGCATGTTGTACGATAAAATTCGACTGTACCGAAAACGAAAACAAGCCTAACTTGCCAGATTTTTACGAACATTATCTGAACTGACCACTTTCAGACAATTATTATTTTTTTTCTGAACATGAACTACCTAGTACAAGTAATTAAAAACCATGCTCTCTTCCTCACACACCATTATTATGTTTAAAATAATATCTTTTGGTGACGCAATTTGGTAATTTTACACGTATCTCTGATAATAATTATCAAACTGTTAATTAATAATAGACGCATGTTTTACTAAAGTATCCAGTGAACTTACTTTCAAATTTATTGATAGTAAAATAATACAAAAATGAACATCGTTAAATATTTTACTTGTCTTGTGATATATTAATTAAAGAGTAAATATGAACAAAAGTGCCTGAACAAGGTAATCTTGTGCACTTATTTGCTATTTTTTTAGTAATAAAAAAATTGATGAATAGTAGTTATATACAATATAACTAAATGTCAACTTTAATGGTGTATTTTTTCTCGCAAAATCTAAATCTAAATTTTGTTTCTTCCAGAAAATTATCCAAAAAATGTTTATAGATGATATGAACTTTTTTATAAAAAAAATTTTTATTCATTATGCTGAATTACCTTAAGTTATTTTGATAATTTCATTTAGTATCTTATGCAATCAATATTTCTAATTATCGCGTAATTACTTAGAATTATCAAATGTATGCAAAAATTTATTTAAATATTAAGTTTGTATACATTTTTTAGTATACTGTTACACTTTGTATCATTTTATATATTTGTGCAAAGGCACTTATTTTCCGTAAATAAATAAAATAAATAGAATAGTCATTTAAGTGTATGTATATATAAATTTTTTTTTTCAAATGAATATTATTATCTATGACATTAAGTAATTTCACTTTTTTAATTACCGAAATAACGGTATCTTAATAAATAATGGAAGAAATTATCAGCTTTGTGCCTCGGCCGAGGCATAAATGATTTTTCAGTGAACCTGACGTATTTTTTCGTTCTTTGTGTAAATTGTCTATAAGTCGTAAAAACAATGCATTAAATGTAATATAATATACGTAACTTTAAGTTAAAATTTTATGTTTGCAGTGTGGAAAAATATTTGTTCAAATATGTATTTATACTTATAAATCGAGATTAGAATAAAATGTTTTGAAAGGATAAAAAAATGTCCGTATTACAGTAACATAGAGCTCATCACAATCTTCATTTTCATTATTAGTTTCTATATTTTTCATTGATTCTTATCCTTATCTTATCTTTTTCATATCCTCCGGATCAATGTGGTCTTGTATTAGTTGAATTTCAGAGTTGCAATAATTACTACATAAAATAGAGCATTTTATTCCATAGTTTCGACAACCATATCTCGTACTGTCGCAACTAGTTTCTCCGCTGCAGCTGATAGATTTGAATAGATTTTCAAGAATGAATTTCTTTTCGGTATATTTAGGTAGAACTTCGCACGTATAAGTTTTGGAATATGGTAAAAAAGCCTTTTTTATTCTGCCAGAACTCAGTAGGATTTCGAACATGCGCTCTGATTAGATTGGGAGGTGAAGAATTATAATCACATGTATCATAGTCAAAAGAAATGAACGAAAAATAAGTGCGTGGTTACTCAATGGGAGTCAGTAGAATACCCCGCCATAATTTAATTTTCAAAGTACACATTAAAGAATGTTTTAATATTAATTAAATAGGTTTTCAACTGCATATGAATGTAAGGCGCTAATACTATGAAAAACTAGAAATATCTTCTGCAGTAAAAAACAAAAAAGAACTATAGCTCGATAGAAGTTACCATGGGGTAACTACTACACGTGTAAAAACATATCAACTTCACTATCATTCGTTAATTGCACATACTTAGACATGCGTGGCACATGTTCAAATTATGTAAGAGTAGCTTAATTGATAGTGTCCAATAAGAACTTATGTACATTTTTTTTGGTTTCTAGTTAGTTTTTGCATTGGGAAAACCACATAAAATACAATAGTGTTAAAAAGGTAATTTTTCTGTTATCTGTTTTTATACCTATTCAGTTTTAGTGTTCCCACTCAAATGGTAGGACTTAATATATCAGATTTACTTATGTTTAGTCTTCTGATGGTAAAAATTCATACATGAAAAAAAAAACTTTGAAACGTTACGATGTTTTATGTTGTTTTCCAAGTGCAAAAACCGACGAGAAAACGACAAAAAATTTTCAAAAAGTTTTTATTAGATACTAACAATAGGATAAAGATAGTGTACGGTGACGATGTGGCTCCACTAGTAAAGTGTACGATATGCCCCGCGTCAAACAACAAAATCATGGCTACTGCTATGGATCATAGTTTTTTTACTGCAGTGATAAATAATTTTATTTTTCGCGTGGATTTCCTTTGCGTTAGCTCTCTGGAGTCACTCACAGTTTTGTAAGCAGTATATGAAAATTCAAAAGAAACTGGTTGGTCGTTCGAACCGCTGCCATGCCATTTCGCTAGCTCTCCATAAATGCTTGTGGTCACGGAAGTGGTTCGCTTGTTGCCGAAATAGACCGATCAGTCAGGTGACCCACTGTTACATCCCGAGTTGATACAGACGAATCATATTATAAGTAAAAACGCAATTCATCCGTAAAATTCATACAAGACGTATTGTGCACATACAGTAAGCTCATATGACAAGTAGAGCTTATACGTCACTTATATGCGTGTGTGTGTGTGTATTAGCTTTGAGGTAAATGTTTCATAATATGCTGACATATAATACGGCCAGCCTCGTTGTAAGAATACATGTATGTATTGAAATTGTACGTTATGCATAAATCGTATTGTGTGTATAAATAAATAGCTTACTTGTGCATTGATTGTCCATTTTTAATAATGTATACCAATTTAAAAATTGTAATTACACATTATTTCATCATCAAAATTGATTGTAAAATCCCCAAAAGGATTAATTTTAAAATTTGTAAACTTACTGTCACACATGAACTTGTATTTTACGTTTTTTTATTGCTGATGCGAGCTTTCATCATCACTGATCCAAAAAACTCAATCGCACTTATCAGAAAAATGCGATTAGCACTGTTATATTGTTACTTCCTAATATATGAAATCATAACATGTAACATCATCGTGCAAGCCTACTGTTTTGCTGTCAACGCAGTCTGCAAGAACATCACTCATTTGTTGACCTAATTTGACCAAAGGCCTCTTTTACTCGCTCTGACGCTATAAAAACTCACCATCAAGAGTAAAAATTGCTCTTTTTACGTTTATCACCTGTCCTGTAAAGTTTTAGTCTTCTCTTGACTCCAGTGACTCGTGAGTACCTTATACACGTAAGGCATAACGTGTTGGCTGAGGCAACTCGGGTGCATTTCGAGAACATCAATAGTATCGAACCACGCTAAGGAGCGAAATCAAATGAAGGAGGCCCGCTGAAAGTGGTTCCGATGATAGCAGAGAAAGCAGAAACCGCAACATCTTACTGGCCACGAATTCACTTGTGTAGTTTAAGGAACCACTGGAAATTAGTACACAAAGCAATAGGGAACTCTGAAGCAGCAGTTATAACAATCAGTGATAGATGTTAGTTATTTATCAGTAATATAATTAACATCCAACTTTGTTAAAGTGACCCGAGTAAATTGTATTTAAAAGAACAAATTATTTTTAAGTATTTTAATAAACGGGTGTACTAAATAAAAGTATTTATATTATTTAAATAAAGATTTCTACACAATTAAAGAAAACAAATAAAGCTCACGAGCTGAATCCTACAAGACCCGCAAATGACACTAAAATGAAACAGTTAAGACCATACTCTAAACAAGTCCGGTCATAACACCACCTCTCCGTACTAGCTCGCCAAAAGCACGCAGACTTCACTACCAACGTTTACTTTTAATCACAGATTTACTTATGTCAGCCTATTCTTAAAAGCGTTACAACAAATGTTTTAAATTTAGCACCATCATAAATATGACTATAGTTATTGTTCCTGCTATCCACTTAATCATCCTGGTAGGGATTTAAGCTGACGGTATGAGCTAATTGGTCGTTCTAGCCATCTTTAAGTCGTTGTCGGTAATACACTTACAGTTAGTGGTGTTCTATTCGATAAAAATTAGCTTTTGAAATTTGCTTGAATAAGAATTTTAATCACCCTGGTGACA
The DNA here is from genome assembly GCF_036245765.1 of Copidosoma floridanum. NCBI lineage: Eukaryota > Metazoa > Arthropoda > Insecta > Hymenoptera > Encyrtidae > Copidosoma > Copidosoma floridanum. The sequence continues at coordinate 11,902,736 of NW_028321901.1, read as the reverse complement.
ATCATCGCTCACCATTTTTTATTTTTTATTTCTTGATACATAGAAATCCCAAATTTTGTAACTTATAGTATCATAAACTACTAGACCTTAGCATATTAAAATTGTTTATAAACATTGGGTCCGCATAAGGTTTGGAAGTTCAAATAACAATAAATTTTGTGACTTTCTTTTGTACAAGAACGTACCAAAAAGACGAGTTAACACTTTTCTTAAAAAAGTAGAGAATAATTTAAACAAGAAATCAGGTGTGGGTCTCAGGACCCCCGGCATAAGTTAAACTTCTAACTCAAATATTAATAAACTTGGTATAACAGAAACTCAGAAAATTAGAGTACACCTACTTTCAAAAGGTCTTAAAGAATCCGGTATTAAAATAGTAAAAAATTTATTATTATTACGTATTCAAGCACGCGCGTGCATTAAATACATATACTTATAAATACAACTTATTTTACAAATGATTTGCACATTCTAAGTACCTACTTCAATGTTTGCCATGACAAAGGTATTAATACAAGTACGAACTGTTGGTTATGTAATGCAGAACGAAAAAAAATTTTCACCAGACGTACTTCGCTGAAAGAAGGTATTTTTGTTCCGTTACGTGTTAGTTGAAGATTTTATTAACGTCCGTATTCATTTTTCAAACATGCCCTACTTAATAAAAAATTTTTTTACTCGTTCTTTTCAAGATAATATCGAAAAAAAAAATTAAGGTTATGTTTGTGCATGCTACACATCCTCTCTATTTGTGCAAGTTGATCATGTAGTTTCTCTTTAGAAAATCCGTAAAAATAGTTATTTTGGGTCTATCTAGCTTCCTTTCGAGATATGACTGTTTTTTGAATTTTCAGATGTTATGTTGTGACAAACATTTTTCGAAGATTTTGTAAATGTCCATATTAATTTTTCTAACATGGCATACAAAAAAAAATTTGTTTACTTGTTTTTTGCAAGATACATTCAAAAAAAGAAATAATTAAGATTATGTTCGTGCATAGTCCAATCCTTCTACATTTGTACGCCACGATCATGTAGTTTTCCTGTAGGAAACCCGTAAATATTATTTTTAGCCAATTATTTTCCCCTTTTGAGATACAGCGTTTTTTCTTGTTTTCAAAGGTTAGGTTCTCGTATTATACATATTCAATACTTTATGCACGTTTTTTTACGTAAATGTATACACATAAAAGGATAAATAGGAAAGGACAACGATTTTTACTATGTTTTTTTTAAGACTTCGAAGAGATTAAACGACGTTTTATGTCAGACATCATTTGCCTGATAGTACCTTAGCTATAACAAAGGCCTAGCTTAGCCCGTATTAAAGTCACGTTACGATTTTTACCATGCAGCAGTAAGTATTCGCTCGGTGCAGGTGATTGGAGGAGATTGACGAAACGATCTAAGCGCCTATGGTGAGAATTGAGAGCAACTTGGGAGCTGAAGTATGCAGACGATGCCATTAACGTGAGTATACATATATTTGTCAAGTAACATCGAAACTGTTCTCACCGGCAAGCTCTTCCTCTCAGCTGTAGTCTGTCATCTGCACATTTTGGCACCCAAGCTTCACTTTTTCAACGATGTATTGGAAGCGCTGTTTGCTATGCACCCAGAAAATTGACTACTACAGAGAGAGGCTGTATTATATACATAGATAGAGTATTAACTGCGGCTTATTATTGTGCGCATGCGAAAGGGAGTGAGTGGGAGAAAGAGAGACAGAAAAACAGATCCTCTGCGTTTCAGTTAGCGCTGGCTAGTGCATATAGACAATATATATAGATATGTGCACAGCAGCGTTCGTACTCTTGCTCGTTTCACGGGTTAACTCTTTATTAAGGCGTGCCTAAAGAAGTTTCACGTCAAAAATTTAAAAATCATTAGTACGCCTATAAGTTATTTAAAAAAGCAGGTGCAGTAAAGCTTAATATAAATTAACTATAGAAACTAAATAGTTATGACTGATATAAGTATACAATTTTCTAATATAGCTGTACGTCAAAAAGTTTTTAACTTCGTTGTAATTAAATTGTACTTCTTATTTTTATAATTGTATGAGATTAAAAAAAGGATTTTAATTACTTTGCACATAACAACATTTTACACCAGACACTTAAATAACCACCGCACCTGTAGTTAACCATTATTGCTAGCATAACTATTACTCTTACCGCATGCTGTTATGTCGACTCAACTCAAATTTTCGTACAAACTTTGAGCATAAAACTCTACCATTACCGCTATCATTGCTGTCATCAATACGACTGTTGTTGGTTCGACTGTAATCACTTTTCATCGTTAGTACTGCCATCACAGTTATGCATGTAACTTGAATCTATAGCGACAGCGAATGCATTGAACTTTTACTGATGATTGCTGTACTATAGCTGCAACATTCATGTCATTTACAACTTTTACCTTTACTGCTATCAGAAGAAATTTTAAGCTTGATGCATGACGACGTTGCGGTTCATATTTTTCAGCTAAATGCTAAGTTGATGCTGATGAAAACCCGTCGTTGATGATAGTTTTGCGAGAGCTCATGCAGTTAACTAACTGTAAAGATTATACATGACGAAAGTATTATCTCCATCGGTAAAAGGAACTTTTATCAAGAAGACTGCATTCATACATAAAATGGCGAAATTTAACAAGTGAAACTATATAGTTATAGTCGAAAGGATACTTTTAACACTGTCAATGAACTTATAACAATGCAGGCCACCAAAATAAGGCTCTCAAAAACTGCAACTGTACGAAATATTTTTACGATTTAGTAACACCAAGCAAAATTAAAGTTGTAAAGGTATTAAAGAAATAAGAATATTCATAACTAATAACATAAGTTATCCTTATGGATATAAACAAACTAATGTACAAGAAAGTTAAATTTTCGCCATACCCCCACCGAGAGTTCGTTTTTTTTCCCTGGGTTCTGTGACGAACACAACCTACCTTTTCATAAGACGCCATGTACGACAAAGAAGGAAAACACGGACATTGGATTAAAATATTTTTAGTATAAGACACAAGAATCCTCTCATTTTTTGACAGGACCCGTATTGTTACTCAAATTATAACACAATAAATTTTTAATAAGATTTTTCAAATTTTTTTTTTCATAACCTATGTAACTGATTTTTTCCGTTAAGGTACCTTCTTCACTATTCAATCGGCAATAAATGATTTAAAATTATGAAAAACTGTCTTACACCACCTAGTTTTAGTATGTCAGATTTGTGAATAGAATGTTTTACACAAAAATTGTAATTATATTTTATAAATACACTTTTTCACATAGGTCGATTTCATCGGCAGTGTTGTTTTAATACAGTTATTAATAGAAGACGGTTTAAAATGGCTGAAACGTTTTGTAGCATGTAACTTTAGTATCAAGTGGCGCGATAGTGCCACGCTAGCAAGTAGAATAACATACGAATGGGATAACTATTGGAAATGTACCTGTACCACGTGACACGGTGATGTATATACTAGAGAAAAAATACTACAGGCCTCATGGGAGAAACTGAGTTTTCATTTTTTTTCGTGGTAGGAAAGTTGTTAAACACAAGTTGGTAGAGTACGTATTTTCTTTTTTCTTTTTTTTTTTTTTTTTTTTTTTTTTTTATATCATAGTGCTTTACGTCCGGCTCCTATAAAGGGTGTTACTGAGGGCACTTAGCACTTGGGAGAAGGAAGGGAAGAGGGATGGGAGGCCTCTCATTACTGGGAGGGGGTAGGGGGAAATTAGGCAATTATTCTGCGAGGAGGTCGCCTAAACCCTCTTCAAGAAGCATTGCGTGGTGAAAAAGCACATGTGAACAATCACAGAGGTACTTGCCCGAAACAGTCGCACTGGCCAGGAATCGAACCACGGTCTCCCGCGTGCCAATCCACGACCTAGCCGACTGAGCCACCGCGCGCTCAGTAGGTATTTTCATTATCATGAGAGTCAAGTTCTAGTTTTATTTATGTGATAAAATCGCTTACTCAGGCCAAAAACAGCGTTTTGAAGGTACTAAGTACAGTTATTCCTACATTTAACTACTTTTTTCTGCTGCTGCTGCTGCTGCTGCTGTTGCACCTATTCAGAGGTAAACAACAAGCTCAATGTTAGGTCAAACTTCGTACCTTTGGAAATATGATATTGGCCTTAATAAATAAGTTCATTGAATGAAAAAAATTACAACCTGGCTCTGATGGTATTAAAAATATGTACTCTAATAACTTTTTGTGTTCAACACCTTTTTCACCACAAAAAAAAATAGAAACTTAATTCCTTTCATAAGGCCTGTACTGCTTTTCCTCTAGTAGTCATATATAATCAGCTGAGTCACATGGTACTGGTACATTCCCAATACGAACCAGTGAGGAGCCGTGGCACTGTTATACGCTGATTTGGACTATTCAAATTTTCAATATTGCTTCATTTATTCAATTGCTCGAATTAGCACTTGGTTTTGTGTACACAACTTAGTTGAGACCCACAGTTTTGAATGAAAATATCTAATCAAAAACGGTTACGTTTCAACGAAATACGATCATTCGCAATTGCAAAGGATCTGATGCTGCTTCGATTTTTCATCGTCAGTGTCAGACCTTCGCAACTGTCCTAAGTTGCACCTCGTATTGAAAAACATATGTAATTTAGTACTTACGTTGCACCTCGTTTCTATGGTTTTTCGAGTAGCTGATCATAGGTCCCCCTCTGTCTATCCTCCCCCGCTCACTCACTAAATATCGCAAATTACGTGATTTAACTATATTTCTTTCTGATCCATGTCTACTTTTTCCAAAGATAAAATTTTTGGTTTACTGAGGACTTTACTTACAAAAGAACAAAATTTAAAAAAAGGGATACTGTAACGGACAAACACAATCAAGCTTTTGGAACAATAATTTATTCTGTTAATTTAATGTTCTGACATTTCATGTATCGTTTTAACTCATCTATTCTTTTAAAACCCTTTCCATGATTTTTTTCACGGTTTTTATGAATAAATATATGTCTGTTTAAATGTGACGATCTTTGAACGTTTGTTCCCATTCTGTACAATGAAATAATCTTTCGTCTCTATGTTCTTTTTTATGCCTTACTAAATTTTTTTCTTTTGTAAAAACAATTTCACAAACTTCATAAAAATACTTTAACTTTCTATGTTTCAGTTTATGAATTTTTAACTTTTCAGGTGTTAAGACTTTCATGTTGCAGAAGTTGCAAGGGTGTAAATCATCATTGCTATATAATATATGTTTACGTATTATTACAAATTATACATATTATTAACTTGATTGTAATTATTTTCTTTACCTTAATTCCATCTGTAATTAAAATATGGGCCACTGTAAAAACAGACTCATTTTTATCCCACACGAAATTAGTCTTATCATCATTTTTTTTCGCTCTATCATGATTAGTAAGGTAAGAACTAAGAGAAAAAAGTAGTGGCACCTCCTACATACGTAAGCATCTCTAAATACGTATGGATTTAGATTTTTGGTGGTTACGGTAATAACACAATCTTTCAGAATTGAGATAATTTTAATGTTTTTCAGAATTTTTTTCAAGCTCATAACGTTATTTTTTTACTTCGTCTTTATTTTTGGCTAATTTAACATTTTTTCTGTGGAACTTTTTTTATTTATTTACTCTATTAGTTGAATGTTTCACTTTTTTTATTTTTGCTTTTATTTCTTCATTAACTTTGAAATTTTTCAAATTTTACGGAATTTCGTATAATCTTTCTCAAAACTTTAGCCATTCTTAATCCCTGAATCTGTACTACACTAAAAAATGTATCTGTTCAAATAGTAGTTATTAGTAGAATTAATTTCTTAGGGTTTCGGTAATGACAGTTACGATAGTGACGAATCGTCTTAAAAAATGGATTTCTACATTAAGAAATTATTTTAAAAATGTTTTCCTCACATTTGTAACTTGTACTTACTATCTAATTCGATTTCTCACCACTTAAAATATGTACATATACCTTGACGACAAGATAGCACCGGTAACGGTAATGACAGATTTCATCATTTTTTCAACCGCACGAAAAAAAAGACGATCGCAAAAAAGAGTTTCTCAATTTTTTAACCACCTTCCTGGTTTATAAACATAGTACATACAAATAAAGGTAGATAACGTCATCGGCGACTTTACTGAAGTAGAAAAAGCGATTGTAGTGCAAGAATTTGAGCGAAAATTTTGAAATTAACAAAACAGAGAGACACAAATCAAGAGACAATCTGTACGGCATAAAATTTTTTAAGAATTTTTTTTCCCATGCCGTTAAGTACGTATTACTGAATTTCATACTTCGATACGAAAAATTAAAATTTTCAAAATTTTTTTTTTAATAAAGGTAGACAATGTCAAATTCTTATCCGAGATAGGTTACGGTAATGACATTTTAACATTATATTCTTTATTCAAGCTTGCAAATCATACCTGATTATTATAATTGATATATTATATAGTAATTTTAGAGGGTCATTCCACACAACCCCTTCCACCCCTCTTCAACCCCCTTCGCCCCGCTCGATTTTTATGAGCCCCCCTTAGCCACTCCTCCACCCCCTCTAAATAAGGTAAATATAAATCAGTTTCAACTATATTCTTAAAGGGTTTTAATTTTTGTTAAGCCCCTTTATCAGTAATCATCTCATTTTTAGTTTAATTACTTTTATTTGCACCTCCACTCTCAGCAATTCCTGACACTTTTCAAAAAAATCGCTCCGCCTTTCTACAATTTCGAAATAGACACTTTTCTACACTCCTTAGCTCTACGTTACTATTTCTTATTTGAATGAAATAATTATTTAAGCTGTGTGTTATTCGTGAGCACATTTCCATACTGTCAGTTTTCACCTATTTTCATTGGGTTGAATTAATTTTGAATTTCTTTCCACCCCCTCTTATAACTTTGTAAACCAATAACCAGATAATCCAACCTAATTTTGACTAACTCCCTCCAGTCACCCTTCAGCCGCATCTCTTAACAAGGTAAAATTACATCAGTTTTTATGTCATTTCTAGTTACATAACTATTTGCACCTTCTGTCTCAGCTCTCCTTACAGTTTTAAGAAAGCTCCGAATCTCCAGTACCTAAGCACATTTCCACACAACCGTTAAGGTAGTGCTATGGAGCGCTCGTTTTTTTTTTTAATTTTCTAAAAGCTTATTAATTGTATTATTGAATAAGTATAAGAACAAGTCATCATATTTTGATACTCAATCAATAACAACGAATAAACTTACAGAATATTTAAACCATGGACCAAGTTCGTAGCCCTATTCACCAAAAAAAAATAGAAATCATACATATTGAAGTATGTCAAATAATGCACATCGTCATGGAACAATATTTAAATAATAATTTTATTGATTCAATACATTAATTTATTATTTAAATAAACTGTGCAAGAATATTTTGCACAATTCCATACTTTTGCTAATGTAAAAAGATTTAGTTTTTTTATCTACTTAAGATTAGTTAACGTCAAAAATTTCTTTCCAAACAATATTTTCTATTTCTAAATTATTATACGTTCTGTTTAATGCGACGTCTAATTCACCACGTAAAAACAGTGGTTTTTCCAAATATAATCCAATACTACTGAAATTTTGACCTTGAGATTTATTGATTGTCACGGAAAACGCTAAAAATAAAGGAAATTTTTTTCTGTGTAAAATAAAAGGTAATGATGATGAATTTCCTGTACTAAAAATTATTTTTGGTATAAAAACCTTCTTTCCAATTTTTTCTTCAGTTACAATTTCTGCTTTAATATTCTATTTAAGTCATTTTGTAATTTATAATCTTGGATCGTTACATAAGCCATTAATAACAATTGCTCCAATTTTTAAATTAAGCTCATGCAGTGGTCAGCCTTCACGAATATTGTTTAGAAATTCCATTGTAAAATTTATATAATAATTATTATCAGATTTTTCAATACTTGTAAGTAGCATGATCTATGCTGTTATATGTTTTCATTTCTTTTTGTACATAATTTAGAATTTTATTATTCGAAAAGTTAGTACATTGGTCTTGAGAAGTAAGTATAACGCTATTTATTGTAAAGTTAATATCTTTACCAAAAACATCGGGACACACATCAGTTGTTTTCATTAATTCGGTACTTAAAACGAGTTAACTTTTCCTTCTCCAATATCTAATAATAATTTTGAAAATGCTTTGTAAATCGAATGCATATAAATAATATTTAGTTTTAGAATACGAAACGACCAAGAATACGATGATTTAATACTTTCTTGTATAATCATGCTTCTATTACTATTTTTTAATACTAGCAAAATCTGTCCAAAATTCCCTCCTAAAACCATTAATTTATTACTAAAATAAATATTTGTATTACATAAATCACGTAATGTTCTTTCAATTATTACTTTATTTTTTTTTTTTATATATTATAGTGCTCTACGTCCGGCTCCTTTAATAAGGGCACTACTATGGGCACTTAGCACTTGGGAAAGGGACAAGGAAAGGAATGGGAGGCCTCCCATTACTGGGAGGGGGGTAGGAGGAAAATAATCAATTTTTGCTGCCAAAAGGTTGCCTAGACCCTCCTCGAGGAGCATTGCGTGGTGAAAAAGCACATGTGAGACTCACAGAGGTACTTGTCCGAAAGTCGCACTAGCCAGGAATCGAACCACAGTCTCCCGCGTACCAATCCACGACCTAGCTGACCGAGCCACCGCGCGCTCTTTTCAATTATTACTAAGGCTTTTTAGGAATCATAGAAGCCTCATCCCATATAATTAAATCTACAACTTACAATTTTTTTTTCCAGATTCAAATTCCAAGAACGAACTTTCTACATGTTTAAGTCTAATGGTAAACGAAATGTTCTAAGACTGGTCATTTCTTTTAGAAATAAAATTAAAGCTATACCAGTCTATGCTATGGATAAAATTTTTTTTCCACGAGAAATAAAGTGATAAATTAAAATTTCATGCAGAAATGTTTTTCCTGAACCTACTCGGCCGCTAATATAAAAAATTTTACCTAATTGTTCACATATAATTTTGAAAATCGTGATTTACGATCAGCGAGATTCATTACGGCCAGAGAGTATAAACATTATTTTTTTATTTTTATTACTTCTTTAAATATTCTTATCTGTACTTAATATTAGGCGAATTTAGAATCCTATATGAGGATATTAAAGTGAAGTAAAAAAAAAAAACCTATCAGACCTTTTTTCCAGAAACACTATGTAATCAATAAAATTATTCAAAATGTTTTTTAAACTTTATCTCCTTGGATATTGTCTGCAATTGGAATAGAGGCGAAAATTTGTCTCATAACCTGTTGTCTTACATAGAAAACAGTTGCCCGTCGTATTAGCTTTTTTTATGACCATCAACAAATCACAAGGACAGAGATTTGATTCCTATTCATTGTATATTAAAAAACCTTCATTCTCTCATGGATAATTCTACGTTGCTTGAACAAGATGTAAGAATCCAAAAAGAATTTTTATTCCAATTGAATCCGAGAATAAATCAGAAATTGAAAATATTGTTTAGAAAGAAATTTTTCAGTAATTCAAAAATATGTTACTTCAAAGATCGTCACATTTAAACAGACATATGTTAATTCATAAAAACCATGAAAAAAAATATGCAAAATGTGTGGAAAGGGTTTTAAAAGGACAGATGGGTTAAAACGACATATGAAATGTCACAACATTAAATTAACAGAATGAATTATTGTTTCAAAAGCTTGATTATGTTTGTCCATTTAATTATACCTGCTCCTGAATTCTGTCTTTTTGTAAATAAAGTCCTCAGTTAATCAAGAATTTCATACTTGGATAAAGTACACATGGACCAGAAAGAGATTCAGATGTAAAAGTTCAATCAAGTTGAGCAAATAATGGTCCTTCAGAGACATATAGTGAGCAAGTGGGAGAGAATAGACAGAGGGGGACCTATGATCAGTGATTTGAAAAACCGTAAAAGTGAGGTATGACTTGGGTACTAAATTACATATATTTTTGAACATTTTGGATAGTAAAATTTTCTA